>NC_133621.1:162986167-163300542 GCF_048593235.1 Sminthopsis crassicaudata
TTTTTTTTTTTTACTTTGTCTAAGATCAATGATTACTATCCTTACTATTTTTTCTATTTCTTATCATTGTTTTGTTTGTGTTTATCTCTTATTTCCTATCTCTATTAATTCTTCTATCTGTTAACTTTTCTTGCTATTACTATCCTCTCCTTGGATCTCCTTCCCTTATCTTTTCCTCTTTGCTTATTCCTTTATTCCTTTTTCTAATTAATTCTACTTCTTATCATTGTTTTGTTTGTGTTTATCTCTTATTTCCTATCTCTCTTAATTCTTCTACCCGTTAACTTTTCTTGCTATTACTATTCTTTCCTTGGATCTCCTTCCCTTATCTTTTCCTCTTTGCTTATTCCATTCCTGTTAATCTACCCACTTTATTCTCCCCTTTTTATTGTTTCACTCTTTTCCTCCCTCTTTATCCTTAATTAATCTACACATAATTATTCCATTTCCTTTGATTTTCACACTCTTCTATACTCCACCTTATCCAATTCCCTCCCTCCTTATTTCTTTACAAATTTTGAAGGGTCTCTTATTGTTTTGTGTATGTATTGTTTCCTCTTTAATTTATTCCCAATGTAAGTAGGTTTTCAGAACTACCAGCCCTCTTCCTCCATCTAATTAATTTGTGTTGGTTCTTACTATAATACCTCATCCATATAGCATGTTTACTATTGTATCTTTTCTTAAAGATAGTTTTGCTTTTTAGAGTCAGATCATACCAATCTTTCTTCTGGACTACCCAATTACTAATGTCAGTCTTAAACATATTATTTACATTTCCACATATAAGACACAATTTGTCCTTATTGAGTTCCTTAAAATTAGTCTTTGATATCAGTTCTTAAGTGTCAAATTTTCTTTTGAATTTATGTTTGAGACTGTTAAATGCTCATTTTAGAAAATTAAATATTTTGCTTAATATAGTATTTTCAGCCACAGCCCTAGTTCTTTTGATTGTCACTATGTGGTATTCCAGGACCTGTGGTCTTTTATTGTTGGCATTAATAAATTCTGTGTGATTGTTATTATGGCTCCAGCATATATGAATTGTTTTTTTGTTGTTGTTTATAAAATTTTCTTCTTGACCTGGGGATTTTGAAATTTAGCAATGATATTTCCGTTTTCCTTGTAGGATCTCCTGGAGATATGTTCATCTATTTCTACTTTTATCATTTTAGGATAGCTTTATTTCTCATATTATTGTGTCCAAATTCTTTTTTTGATCATAGCTTTCAGGTAGTCCAATTGTTCTTATATTTTCTCTTTTTGATGTTCTCCAGATCTGTTGTTTTTCCTATGTTTCACATTCTTTTCCATTTTTCCATTCTTTGTATTTTTTTTTTTATTATGTCTTACTCTCTTGTAACTTCAATGGGTTCCCTTTGCTCAGTTCTTATTTTCAGAGAATCATTTTTTTGCTTTAAGACTCTGGATTTCCTTTTCTAGTTGGTTAACTTTCTTTTCACAATGTTCTTGGTTTTTTTTGGAGTGTTTTTACATTGTTTTGGGTTTTGGATTGTTGTTTGTTGTTGTATTTTTTTTTTTTTTTAATTTTTCCTCAATCTCTCTTATTTGATTTTTAAAGTCTTTTTTGAGTTCTCTTTAAATTGTCATTTAACATTACTCTTTGGGTTTGGGTTTTTTGTTTGCTTGTTTTGTTTTGTTTTTTGGCTTTTTTAAACTTCAGTATCCTCCTCTGAAAATGAACATCAGTCTTCCCTATTCCTATAGGAACTTTTCTCTGATTGAGTTCATTCTTTTTCTGTTTCCTGCTCTTTTTTATTGGTGGTGGTGTTTGTACCAGCTGCAATTTTCTTTTGGGGGAAATCTGGAGCACTTGGAAATTTCGAGTTCCACCATCTTCCCACAATCCTTCCCCCCAATATAGAAATTTTAATACTTCTTGAATAAATTTTAAGTCTTGATCTAAATGTATGAGGACATTGGAAAAGGTCCCAAAAACTTAGCAATAAAAACAAAGTGGTGCATGGGTGGATATATTCACTAAAAAAAAAAAATTCAAGGTCTGTGTTTTCTTTAAAACTAGTCCTTTCAGAAAGAAAAGTCAGGATCTTATTTGGGGGGCAGACAGGGATACTCTGCCTTCATTTATCTGGACTTGAAAACCTTAATTATATGTTACCTATATGAGACAGTCCTGCAAGGATTTGTTAAAAGCCTAAACTAGTGTAAAAGTCCCCAGCTTCTAAAACTGGTTTGCAACTCCCTATGCAGTCTTGAAACCAAATGTGGAGGCTATGAAATTATGATTTTTTTAATCAGTAAATCTCTGATTTTATATATCTAGGGCCACATAAAAATTTCATAAGCAAAAAGGGTCATGAATAGAAAAAAAAAAAAAGTAAGAATCTCTGCTTTAGTCTATAAAGCATCTGAACTTGCCGATATATTGTGTGCTTTTTGTCTTATAAAATTCAACAGAGCAGCTACTATTCTTTTCACTACTTCTGACCAACTGACTTAAATCTATAGATGCATTGTAATCATCCAGATATGTGTGCATAATGGTTCTCCTTCTGAGTTTTCCTTCTCTTAGTATTTCAGTCTCACCTATTATCCTGTGTTAATGCTTATATAGCAGACAAAATGTTTTTAATCAAAATCTCCAATCAGTTATACATTCAAGTTTTTCTGTTCCATAATTAATAAATTATCTGGAATCACTTAAATGTTTTTGATTCATTTGGATGTATATGTATTAACCACAAATTACAATCCCTCTACACTCTACTTTTAAATAGCGATTACTAAAAATAAACTTTTCACCTACTAATTCTTTAGTAATGAGTTAACATCTGAACTTACTAAAACTATTACTATCTGGGTAGATATATTTAGTTAGCCAGCCCATATCCTATATTTTTCCACTAGCTAGGACTTGACATAGATTACATTCCTGAAGAAGGTGGAGTAGCCACCTACATGAGAGAATCTAATTAAAAGACTTTAGGATAATATCTGTTAAAGCTCTCGTTTTCTTAATGCTACTCACTTCTCAATGCTGAATGCTGATTATCAATATTTATTTGAAATTGAAATAGACATGTTCAGCTTTTTTAAAAGGGAGTTCTTATTCTTGAAAAAAATTGTCTTATCTGTTGAGGATTAATTTTTTGTTTTTGCAAGTGGAACATTACATTATAGCTGTTCAGGCATATGAATAATTTGGACAGAAAGAATGCTTTACTTAGAAAATTTTGGGGAATCAGTTAATTCCCAATAAGAATAAACTACAATAAAATCTGCCATAAACATTTTTTTAAGTAATTAACAGTCTAGGTGTTTAATTTTTTTTTAATCACATCAATTCCAGGAAAATTGGCAATTTTAAGAAATCATCTGACTGGGCAGTCCTATAAATTGCTGCCAACAACGATTTAAAAAATGGGGTGGCTAGGTAGTACAATGGATAGAGCACCAGCCCTGAAGTCAGGCTCTTAGACACTTAACATTGCCCAGACCTTGGGCAAGTCACTTAGCCCCATTTGCCTCAGCCAAAAAAAAAAAAAAAAAAAATGGCCTGGCAAGAAACTTAAGACTAAACTAGAAAGGTTGAGTTTATACTATATAGCAAGCTTTCCTAATCTAGAAATCAGATCTCTCTCAGTAATTTTGAGTTCACTTATATTATGTAATCTGCTGCTATCAGTCTGGTACTTATATTTGGGTAACATAATTGTGTCTTTATCTTCTTTCTAAACTGCCAATCATTAGTTTTCCAGTAGTTTTAAGAGTAATTCTTTTAGCAATTTCCTTGCCGTTGAATGAGGAGAAAGAATTTAAAGGAGATGGTCTAAAATTGAACTAACTTTAGCCTAAAGAAATATTGTTTTGTTATAGAGTGAACTTACTAGAAGACAGCAAGGACCACATATTGTGAAAATGGAAAACAAAGCACCTGTGGATTCTCATAAAGTTACCAAAGAGTCTATCCTAACAGAAGAGGTACAAAACTTTTTTTCTTCACTTCCATATTAATTGCTGTACTTTTAAAAAAAAGTATTTTAAATGGTTAGCCCTAATGCATGAAGATAGAATTCCAAAGAGATTTTTTTAAAAAAACTCGAATGTTGCATTAATATGAAAACAGTAGAATGCCTGCTATTAGTTGTCCCTATAAGTAACTAAAAATGAAATAAACCTCTGGAATCTTTTGGCAGATAAAGTAGAATTCTCAATTCTTTTTAGTAATAGACTGAATGCATTTTAAGTAAAGTAACCTAAGAGTTTAGTATCAATTTGGATACTATCTACTGAGTTATAAGACTTAAAAAACCGCCCATAATTCCTATATTACCCTTGTAGCTTTTCCTAGAGTCTGTGTAAATTATTGTCTCTTTTTAAAAGAGAAAAGCTAAGAATTAGTGATGTAATTGTCATTCTTTGAAATACCTCTTTATTCTTTTTTTCATGGTTCAGTATGATTGATTTTTTTTTTTAATTATAGTTTTTATTTACCATGGGTAATTCTACAGCATTGACAATTGCCAAGCCTTTTGTTCCAATTTTTCCCCTCCTTCCCACCCCCACCCCCAGGTGGCAGGTTGACCAATACAAGGTTTTTCTTCTGTCTTAACTGTTTTCTGAAGAAATATTAAAGAAAATTCTGTCTGGATTAATCTGGATAGAAATTATTAAAATTGAGGATCTGAGAAAAGCTTACAGAATGTTAAATTGTCATCGTGAATAAATTAAATAGTATAAGACTATTCTCAGAAGTAAAGAGAGGTCATCTGCATTTAGAATAAGACTATAAAATGATCTTTCTCACAACTAAAATATTGTAAATAAGTATTGATTTCATTGTTTAAAATTATATTCAGTAACTTTAAGGGATTTAATATAAAGATATCACTACTGTTGGAAGAAAGTATTTGAAAAACTGAAGATGGGGCTTTTAAACTTAAGTTAAAAGAAATAATGAAATTTTATCAATTAATAATGAAACATATAAGCATATCCCTGCATTACCCTCATTCTCTAAATGATAAGATTAAATGTGAGAATGAGTCAAGTAGATAACCTATTTAACCCTGTTTACAGTTTTTAGAACACTCAAGATCTAAAGTAGTTATCAGATTTAGCTCTGAATTCCAACAACATGGTTAATGTTCTTTGTTTTTTGTGTGGGTAAGTAGGTGTTTTGGGTGGGGGGTAGGAGAGTTTGGAGGGAAGGGTTGTTTTGTTGTTGTTTTTCAAATGTTTTCTTTTGGAAAGTTTCTAGTATATAAATTTGAAACCATCTGAAAACTCTGAATCTAGTATCCTCCCAGAATGCCTTTTTTCCTCTAAAAATGTCTTATGTTTATACCTAGATTACCACCTTAGTTTAAAATATAACAGAATTAAATTAGATTTTTATAATCTTAATTCCAAAGTGAAATATGTGGGCAGTAAAAAATCGTTGTATGCCCATAATCAGCATTCCAATATAACTTTCCCAGCTCTTTGTTTTTAAGAACATTTTTAAAAAAAAAATACCAAGCCCCAAAATTCAGAACCTTTCTTATCATTTTTTCCCAACTTCTTAGTGGTCCCCCAAGAAATAATGCTATTTTTGTCTTAAAATCTAAGCTTATATAACAATCTTTAAACTCATAAGTAGAAAGTTGTTCAGAAGATGTATTCTTAGGGTTATAATGGCTTTCTATGAAAAGTGATCAGAAGAAGCCTTTTTGTCCCAATAAAATATTGTTTGGTTTGAAATTTTCCTATATGCTATTCTTACCTCCTTTTAGTTGATTACAGAAGGAAAATGGGTCAAGCTTGAACAAACAACTTATATGGATCCCACTGGTAAAACAAGGTAAAAAAAAATTTTTTTTCCTACTGAAGAAATGTTCAGTCCTTATATTCTAAGAATCTCTATTCATGACAAATCTGTAAATACTTATCTCATTATAATGTGTTTTTATATTAGAATAAGAGGTAATTTGGTCATCACATCATTTTAATGATATGTTTAGCTTCTAAAAGCATACAATAGTTATTGAGTTCACATCTCACTTTATTCTCTGTTATTATAGCATAAAATAGCATTTAAATAGTAAAATTTTAAAATGTTAAGTTTGGTGCTGTCTAAACTAATAGTATCATCATCTTAGACTAAGTTTAAAAAATTATACCAATTCTAAATTAAAATTTTTGAAAATTTAGTGAAATGCTTATAATGTATAATTCCTTGCATTCAAAATTACAGTTTCTTTCTACCAAGTAGTGAAACTTCTGCAAAAGGTCTCAGAACTTTGTACCATATCATCCATTTTCTAACACATTAAACTGCCTGAGAGTAGGGATTGTTTCATTCTTTTGTTTTTTCTACCTTCAGAGCCTAGTACCTGTTGCCTAGTTTGTGCTTTTTAACAAGATCAAGATCAACAAGCATTTATTTATCTTAATCCTTGTTAAAAATTGTATTAAATACTTTTAAAACTAAATGTAAGGACTTAAAAGATTTTTTTGTTCCCTTTTTCTTTTTCCAAACTATGAGCATACATAGTCACATCAAGGGAAGTTAAGACCAAGATAAGAACAATCTCTTCTTTTGCATCTTTTGAAAAAAGGGGATAGGGTAGACCTCAAATGTGGCTTTGGACATTCACTAATGTGACCCTGGGCAAGTGATTTGACCCTACTTATCTCAAAAAAAAAAAAAAGACAGGGGACAAATTATAATTTTTGAGACATAATTAATGTTGACAAATACTTCTTCATTGCTACTCTGTCTGGAAATATTTACAACTTACAAAGTTGCCCTTCCCTACATCTCATGATAGTTACAAGGTGGGAAAAGAGACAGTAGAGCTCTGCTCTAACAAAGAACATAGACAGCAGGATTCTTAGCATCCTAGAATTTTTTTTGGTTTGTTTTTCAGCTGAAAGATAACTTATAATCTTATAGAAGAACAAACTGAACTTGAAACTGGAGCAAGTTTTCCTGCTTTTTGGGCTACTGAATATTTTCTTGACTTTTCTCTCCAAAAACTAGTTGAAAATTTAAGTTAAGATATAATCAAGCTTCCAAAATTTTTCCGGGTATGAATTTTTTACTTACACAGGCATTCTTACTCTAGTCTCTTTATTAATCACAAGGAGACTGGTTTATCAGGCATAGATACATTCGTAATTGCTTGTTTGCTTTATTGTTATTGCTGAAATGACACTATCCCTCTTGTTTCCCCTTATTCCTAGAGCATTTGGGCTGGAGTCCTCAGTGCTTTTCCTAGCACCTTCTTCTTCAGTCTATTTAAGACTGACCTTAGGAGGCAGCAGTGAGAGCTGTATCAAAGGTTTTTTTGGTTTTGTTTTTTTTTTTTTCTGTTGCAACCCTTGCTATTTACTTTTACCAAAGATTTTTGTGTGGTTGGCTTTTCTTTTCCTACTAACAGGAATATGAAAATGTTGGGAGCAGCCTATTTTTATTGTTGATTGATCATGCATGGTTTTCACTTCAGTGCTATGATTTTGTAGCCTCTTCTTTAGATCTCTTTGACTGATTTGTCTTCTGCTACAAGGCACCAGACAACAGGCACATAGAGGTAGAAGTATTTTTTTAAATGGAGAAACTGACTGCCCCTACAGAACTATATGTCTTTTACTCCTCTCACAATAATATAAAGGGTCCCTATTAATATTCTAAATTCCTGGGGCCTTATTTCTATTGGGAGTGATCCCTAGGCCATCTGGCTTTTTATATTCAGCTCCTGGGTTGACTTTCTTGGAGTTGCCTTCATTTTAAGAGAGACCATTAAAGGGTAAACTTGTGATGGTAAAGACATAATTTTCCCCTTTGCATGACTATTTTAGTACCTGAGTTTTCTGTGTAACAATTTCTGTTCTTACTAAGAAGAAAAATAAAAGATAATTATGTTACATAGAACTCAAGGCAAGTGCATGGTCATCAAATTATTCATCAGGGTTAAAGTCAGAAATAAATCCTTTCCAAGTCACTTCATTTTTTTGAATTAGAGACCTATTTATGCAGTGTTTATGTGTAGCAAGTGAAGAATTTTTATCTACCAAAGTGATAGATTCAGGCATGGTTTTTAAACTGAATCATACTATCTCATATCTGTCCTTCAGAAAGTTCTCTTAGATATTTTCCTAGAGGTAGGCAAACAGAATTTTCAAGGAGACTTTAATATTTCTATAATGTCACTTCCGTCCAAAACCAAAATCCTTACTCATCACCATTGCTTGTGAACGGAAAAGCATGATTCACACATAAACTACGACCCTAATTAAATGCCCTCTGGGCTGTGAATGATATGAAACTTTCTGGCCATAACAGCCAGCAGGCGTGCTATTTAAATTAGCAGCAAAAGCAGGGGTTCTTAACCTTTTTTTGTGTGTCTGGGACTTCCTGGGCAGTCTAATTAAAAACTTTGGACCTCTTCTCATAATTATCCTTTTAAATGCATGAAAAATAGGAAATTACAAAGGAAATAAATTATATTGGAATATAATTATCACAATATTGGGGGGGGAAGTTCATGGATTCTAGGTTAAGAACCCTTGATCTCAAGTATCACATGAATCATCAGCTGTTTCACTAAACTTGGTAGGAATGACTTTGGTTATTTTCAAAAGGCAACTTCATAATTGCAAGGTGTCTCTGAAAAACTAAGCCTCTTTCTGGTTTTCTTGACCACCATTCCAGATAAAAATGCATGTTTTGCAACAGCAAAACTGACTAGTATACAGCTAATTTACTGATTTCAACTGTAATATTTTTGTTTGTTTGTTTTTTCTTCCCCTTCCTCTCCTAACAGAACTTGGGAAACTGTGAAACGCACCACTAGGAAAGAAGGCCTTTCTGCTGATGGTATGAGAACAAATCTCTATCTGACTATTCTTCAGTTTCTTTCAGTGTTCTCCCTCCAACCATAGTCTGAATGCCCACAGCCTATCTTTGACTCTTTTTTTTTTCTGCCTATGTCCTGTCTCTTATGACTGCAGTCATCACTTCCATGTACAAGATCCCAAATCTATGTATTATAGCTCCATTCTATTCCCATGTAACCAACTACCTGTCTTTTGAATGGCTCAGACTACACATGTCCAAAAAAGAACTTAATCTTCCTTCCAAAACTTGTTCTTCCTTCTACCACCATTTCTGGTGATCGTGGCACCGTTTCTCAATCACCGTACTGGAAATAATTAAATCATATTTTTTCATAAGTTTTACTTAAAAATAAGCATGTTATAGAAAAGCCAGCCAAATGTCATGTAAAAGTGAACAATTGCAAAAAAAAAAAAAAAAGCCAGTATGTTGGACCAAATACTAAGGCAGAAAATAAATTTGTCTTGAAAATCCCCAGGAAGAGAAAAGATCTACCATATATTATCCTAGATGCCCCTAAAATGTAAAGGAAATACCAAAAGAATGAATGTGAAGAACAGTAAAAAAGTAAAAGAAAACATGAGGCAAAATTTTAAACTATTTTAAATTTTAATAACAGAATGGAAAATTTAGAATATACAATGGAAAAGATAGGTTCTCTGAATGTAACAGATGATTATGAAAGGTAGAGTTAGGAGAAAAATCTAGTGAACAGAATCGAAAGACAAGAAGATTGGAAGAACATGATACAAGAACTTTGCATATCAAGGAAATTGAGTTGGAATATGGATTGCTAAGAGATTTTATGGGAATTCTAGTTATTTCAGAGAAACAGAAAGCCTAAATATTCTATTTCAAGAAAATTACCTAGAATTAATAGGAAGGGAGGGTAAGATTCTCATAGAATACTCATGAAATTCAAAGTTTAATTTAACAGAAAATGTTTTGGCTAAACTGTAGGACAAATAATCAGGGAATCAGGACAAATGTAGGGGAAAAAATCTTCATAAATTGTCAGTCAAGATTATGTTTATATTTTCCTAGATGAGAAAAAGTGAAATATGATAAAATATTCTTTAAAATAAATTAACCGGATATGAAATCTAATGAATGAACAATAAATGAGAACATTTATTGACAGAATATTCAAGGGGGTCAAAAGACTTAGAAAAGGAGGGGGAAACTAAATCAATTCTTTTATTAAAAGCCACTCTGCTAAATTTCTTTTGAGACACGAATGGGCAAGGTACCTAAACAAAGCAAGAGTAATTAACCAGTTTTACAAATTAATATTGGTGAAAAGTTGTAGGTAACATTTTTCATAGGCACTTGTCCTTTTTCTTTCCTGGTGGTAGGTGTGGCAATTATCCCAGTATTACAAAGAACTCTTCATTATGAATGCATTGTCCTGGTGAAGCAGTTCAGACCCCCAATGGGAGGCTACTGCTTAGAGTTCCCAGCAGGTGAGTAATCAAAAGAAAAGGACTGTATTATTGTTTCACAGGAATTAATTAGCTATTGATGAGAAGTTCTTTGTTGGCCTCATTGTGGCAAAACTAGAATATTTGTGTGTCCAGGAGGCAAGTGGGAAGCAGAACCACACTGCCACCTGTAGGAAGGTACTTGAGTGCCTCCAGCCCATCATCAAGGTAAGGTATATGATTCCTGCATTCCTTCTAGGTAATAATCTTCACAACTTCCCCACTTAATACATCCTTTCTAGCCTATTGCTATTCTCCTTATCCATATTTTTCTTATTTTCTCATTTAAACTTGATTTGTGTCTTTCCTTCTCTTCACCCTGGCTTCATCCTAGTAACACCTAGACTACTCATTCCAGTTTCTGGAACATCAGGGAGAATAAAGATACTTCTATAATTTATTATAGAAAGGTAGCATTATTGACTTGGATTAAACTTTTCATTTTAGCTTGTTTAATAAATTCTTTTAATGTTCTTTATTCTGTTATTAAGAGCTTTAGTTGTTTATCTCACTCATCCATTGAGGAAGAAGATTTGTTAACTTTTAACAACATAATGTGTTGTTCGTTTCTTTGTCCCCATCTGGTCTTTTTATTCTATTACACATTATCAGATTTTGTTCTTTTTTTCTTTGTATATGTGTGGAGATATGGTGAAGAACTTACAGATTACGTACACATTGATCAGAGACTGTTAAATCAGGCCTATAGGCCCCAGTCATGTGAAGGCCTAGGCAGTATTCCATTGTCCAAATAGGGCATTAAGTGACCAAAGGTTGTATATCACCTTTTCCACTGCATTCCACTGACTAAATAGGGGAATAAGGTTTTATGGAGGGTGAGATTTTGGAGGTTCTTTGTCTGAAATGTATAAAAGTTGTGAACATTTTCAAGGGAGTGACCCTCTTCTGCTGTGAATTTGGCTCACAGACCAGGATGGGGTCCGCTTCTCGAGATTCTAATAAATAATTCTGCTTTTCTATGAGTGATCTTTGAGTAGTTGTTTTTGGATAGGATTTTCTATCCCTCACAGTATATAATTATTTGTATTCTCAAATCTACATTCTTCCTCTCTATCATTCCATTTAGGACTTTTCATAGCCATCCATGGAGTTCTTTTGACATTTTAATAGCACATCTCACTCTATACAACTGTTTCCATTTGTTGAATAAGTGAGTTGTTTCCAGTTTTATTATAGAGCCTTAAATATTATAATAGCTTCTTGCTATTTAATTTGGTCTTTTTGTTTCCTCATTTAATAATATTCATTAGCTATAGTTTGTAATAGTGACATTCCTGGGTCAAAAGGAAGGTTCAGTTGGGTATTTTTTTTTTTTTTTAACTCATGTTCCCAAATTATTTTCCAGAAAATCAGTTCCTAGCTTTCTTTACCAGTAGTGTTAGTTCCCCCCCTTCCCCCAAGCAATTAATTTTAAAATTTATTCATTTATTCTTTTTGCTGAGTCAAATTGCTATAAGGAAGCTGGTACCTTAAACTTTTAATTTGCATTTCTCTAGTGAGAAAGTAAATAGTTCTTTAGGATGTTTTTTCTTTTGAAAATTGGGTTTTTGTTTTTAATTTTTTTATTATTTGTTTAAAGGAATGCACATGATATTGTAAATTTGAAGGTTATCTCTGGATCACATTCTCTCTTCTATAGAATCTAAGCTTCTTTTAGGCTAAAATTATTTTTTTCATTTTGTCTCTATTCCTCTGGTGCCTAGAAATAATGTCTTCCACTTAATAAAAACTTACTGAATTGAATCAAGTTATATTTCAGAAATTGGGAAACAACAAAGTAACATGATTCTTCAGGTGTTATTACTTTCTCTAATACCCATTTTTTTTCTGTTTAGTGCAAATTTTTTTCATACTCCAAGTTAATATGAGTGAAGGAGGGTATAAATTCAGGTTCTGTTCATTGTTTAGTTCCTGCTTAGTCCCAGATGTCTCCTGATGCTTTTATTCTAAACTAAATTTCATTCCTTCATATCCCATAGAGGTGCTCTTATGTTCACCAACCCTCTTAGCTCATTATCTTCTCTTCTCCCTTACAGGTGGCAGCCATATTGGCTCTCCTGTAGGATCCCTTACCATATCCCAATAAGGGAGAAAGGCAGGACAGATAGTGCAGTTTCTGTTTTGCAGATGAGGAAACAGACAGTTCACAACATATCTGTGTTTAAGGTAAAATAGTGTCAGAACCAAGAGTGGAATCCGCATCTTTTTAACCACTAGCTCGTTGATTTTGCCAGTAGGCTTTGCTGACTCCATGGAGTATATTACTATTCAGGAGAAATAAGCAAACTCAAGTAAACAGATGATATGTATAGGAACTTAGTCAAACCATACTTTTTTCTTTTCCTTTCTATCCAAGGACTAGACCTGAGCTATCCCTCCCTCCCAAGTCCCTATACCAAGGATTACATGGGAAGGATCAGAGGTTCTCCTAGAAACTGAAATTTTATATGAACAAAAATTTAATTGACAGGTCTCATAGATGACAATGAAAGCCCAGAGACAGCTGCTCTTCGAGAGCTTGAGGAAGAAACTGGTTATAAAGGTGATGTTGCTGAATGTTCTCCAGGTTTGTGTTGTGTTATCATCTCTGAAATGTTTAGGAACAGGTTTTTTGTTTTGGGTTGGTTGTTTTTTTTTTTTTTTTAACCTCAAAATTTAACTAAACTTAATTTTTTAAAAAAATTTTTTTAAATACATTTAAAATTAAATTTAAATTAAATAATTTAAAATTTTAAAAAAGAGATTCAAATAGAAAAGCTCATTATTAAAGAAATTCTCAGAACAAATTAACTGCTTTCTATAAATAAATGTGTAACCAGTAGGATCCATAAGTATATCTAAACAGATAGATAGTTGGGGAAGGGCTGTCTCACAGAGCAAATAAAACTTGGAAAATTGGTGGGAGACTTTTCCATTTCCCTTTAACCATTCTATCAATTTTACCTTCTCATTGGTTCTTCACAGAGACTTGCCAGCATACTAAAACTTTCAAAAGTGGGTTTTGTTTTTTTCCAACTGTTGCTGTTTGTATTTGTTCACCAGTATAGGATAAGATTTAATCAGATAAACTCAAGGATATTTTTGCCTCATGGTTTTAGCCAGTCTTTCCCTTCTCATCCTAATTTAAAGGTACCAACCCCAACTCTACTGAAGTAAATTTTATACCTTGATCACATTATTAGTGCAAGTTTCTGCAGCCACTTCATAGTAATACAACCATATACTGTGCATATAAATATAATGTGAAATGTTTTGCTCATTCACACTCTTCACTAAAGTCTACCAGAAGACAGTTTCATTTCACTAATGGCAAGAATTATTGCTACTTACTATGGCTAACATAGTAAATAACTGTTTCCAGAGTTGCTTATAAATACTAGTGAAATATTGTTTCAAGGGTTCTATCATGACTGAAATTTTAGGAGGTGGGCCATTTGGAAGAAGATGATAATGATGATGATGTAACCCATTGCTTCTTCCTCCTTAGCTGTATGCTTGGACCCAGGTTTGTCAAATTGTACCACACATATAGTGACTGTGATGATCAATGGAGATGATGCTGAAAATGTACGACCTAAACCAAAGCTTGGTGAGTTTTTATGTATTTTTAAAGTGATGTATAGAACAGTACTAAACTCTGAAATATGCCAGCTGCTTCAAATCATTTAAAAGAATAAAATCTTATAAAAATATTTTAGACAACTCTCATATCTTAATATATTTATTGTTTTTAGTTGTCATCTGACCAACTTCACATTTTGCATATTTTCAGTTTCATAATATATACAAAATTTCTTTATAGAATAAAGTCCATTTTAGTCACAGGACATTGGGGATTATAAATATTTAGAAATGTTTTCCTAGTCTCTGTTCACTTAATCTAATTTAATTACACATGTTATAAGATAGATACTGGTTTCAGCTCTTTAAAATTCCTATAAGAAGCTGCACTTCCATTTGCTCCAGATATTAGCTTTCACTGAGGAGTTAGGAAGTTCTTGTCCTGTGATTCTCTTTCTAGAAAAGATTTTTTGTTTGTTTGTTTAGTATTTAAATATTACAGTCTTGTGTAGCTCATTATCTCTAAAATACATATGTTTATTTACCATATTGCAAATTCATATTTATTAACTCATATTTGATTTTTCAATCTCTCTGGTTCAGGTATAGTAATAGCATTTCAGCAACCACCATTTCAATTAACTAATTAATGCTTATTTAACTATTTTTGTAGAGACACATTGCAGAAAATACTTATTTAGGAGTTATTTAGGAAGATCTGATATGAGATACCATCATAAATATAGAGACCCTTGTTAAATTCCTCCTTGGCAAATTCTGCCAAATTATCTTCTAATGTATCACTATAGTTTTTATTAATTTTTTTTAAAATCTGATTTTTGGGTTCTTTTTTTTTCCAGGAGATGGAGGTATGTTATTTCCCAGTGATTACTCATGCCTAAGTATAGTCATTTTATTACATTATCCTAATTGTTGCTATATAGGTATGTGTGTGTGTATATATACATATATATATAATATATATACATATTTATATATATATATGTATATATATGTATAATTATTGCTTCTTTTGAGTTTACTTTTTATATATGTATTTTTTTTTTTTTTTTTTTTTTTTTTAAGAATTTGTGGAAGTAGTTTCTTTACCAAAGAATGATCTACTGAAGAGAATTGATGGTAAGATACTCTTACTTCCAGCTAATTGTGCTTATATCCCTGGATTCTCCTCTTTCAAACACCTGGGTCTATTGAACATGAATCTCAAAATTTCTTTGTATAGCTTCTTTTAAGTCAAATGTATAGTAATCTGATAACTACACTTAACCATCATTTCTTGTTTTCCTTTGAAACAGAGCATCAATATTTTTGGAACCCTTTGCATAGATAGGATAGTATAATTAATTGTATGATCCTTTTTCTTTAAAAAACAAAACAAACAAAAACAAAAATAACTTTAATCTGAATTCCTGTCAGCAGACACATCCTACACTGGCCACATGTGGATTTTTTTTGTCAGCTATATTGAAAGGACCTATGTGTGTTCCCACTCCCATTCCCAGATGGATGGATGGACATTCTTGGTTCTTTGTTTATAAAATCAGAGAAGTTAGCCCAATTCAGTGCTTGGGAGTAGTAGAATATTTAGTCAGAGTTGGGTTCAAATCATACCTCTACCACTTCCTGTCTGTGATCTCAGGAAAGTCATTTATTCCCTCTGTACTTCAGTTTCTTTATCTGTAAAATGTAAAGGTGAGACTAAATGATTCCTAAGGTCCTTCTCAGCTATAAATTTATGTTCATATTGATTGAATTACATAATATCTAGATGCATACTTTTTATTTCTATCAACTTTTTTTTTTAAGGTGGAATATTCTTTTTTAAAAAATTTTTTAAACTTACATCCTTTAAGTGCTCTTATGTCATTCTTTAAATTTGTTTCACTTTTCCTGGTTTGTTTTTGGTTTTGTTTTTTAAAGAAAAACAATAAAAGGTATGTGTGGAACTCATTGTGGCACTATTTACAAAGACTTCCCATTTCTATACTTTTAAAAAACTTTAATTGAACTAGAAATGGCTTTGGAATTTCCCAGTTATCACTTAATTAAAGCAATCAGGCTAAGGATTTCAGACGTTTGGCTAGCTATATACTTGGAGTGAGAAACAGGTGCCCACTCTGGAGCTAGACAACACCCTCATCATTCCCCCATTATACAAAATCACAGATTCTCTTCTTTAGCCAAATGCTTCCCCTCTTTTAATTATTACTATTTATTCTATATACAACTTGCTTTATTTAAATTTATTTCCATGTTGTCTCCCCTATTAGGTTATAAATTCTAGGGCAGACTGTTTTTTCCCCTCTTTTTGTATCTCCAGTACTTAGCACAGTGCTGATGCATAGTAGGTGCTTAGTAAATGTTTATTGAATTGGATTACTCTGTACAGATGATATTGAATGTCTTATAAAAATTAAGAAAATCCTCCAATAAGTTGTACTAGAAGGCCACTGAGGTCTTTTCCGACTTGCAATTTTGTTATTCAACCACTTCCCAAAAGCCCTTAATTTGTTCCTGAAAGATTTAATAAAGACTTAAGAAAAAATATTTTATTTGAAGAAATTCAAGTCAGCATTTATGACTCCCAGTTTTTCATGGGTTCAAAGAATACCTTTGATATGTAGTAAATATGTAGTTTTCTTTCTTGTTCTTTATATGATTTTTGTCTCAGTGAGATTTGTGATAGTTCTCTTTTAAGGTAAACCTTAATCAAGGACATCTTTTCCACTTGTAATTGATTTTTATATTTACTATTAAGCCTAAAGGTTCTGAATTCTTTGTTGCTTCACTGGATATTCAAACATAAAATGGTCTTCTGCCATATAGGTTGGAGTGAAAGGCCTTCTTTTCCAAAGCAACTTATGGATGGGGCCCTTATATAAAAATAGGAGAGGGCATGCAACCTATTTTTAAACAGAAAGCTGAGGAAATGAAACATAAAATTTAAAAGGCGATCATCCTCAAATAAAATAATTCTCCATAAGCAATGCCTAATGCAGTAATACTCCATACTCCTCATACTTCTATGAGTAAGTTTAAGAAAATTCTGTCTCAGCCATAAGTTTATTCATTAGATCAAACAAAACAAAACAAAACAAAACAAACAAACAAAAAAAAAGATGCTCTAGCAATGAAAGATGATGAATTCCTAACTTAGATAATATGCAATCTTGCTCTTTGGTCCAGTCAGAATCATTCAACTCAACAAACATTATTAAGGTTCCTACTGTGTATAAGGCACCAAGGAAGATGTATGGGGGGGGAAATGAAGCAGGCTGTCACCTTGAAGACATTGAATGCTTTGTCATAGATAAGTAAATACAGAGTAATTTAAAAAGGATTGATCAGTAATCAGGAAAGACTTTACTTAGGAGTTGACATCTAAAACTAAAGATTACTTTTCCTGACATGGAAGCTAGCCTGATGGGAGATGGGGAAGAGGTAGACTTGGCCCATTTGGAACTTATAATAATAATAAGAATAATAATAAAGGTAAAGATAATAATAATGAAATAAGTATAGAAAGGTAGATAAAAGCCAATTGGAAGGGCATCTAAATTTTGAGCTGTGAAATTTGTATTTTATTCTAAAGGAAGAGTGAGCCACTAACATTTTTTCAACAGGATAGTAACAAAGTCACTGCGGTGTCTTATTAATTTGGCATCTTTTTAGAGGAAGTATTGAAAGGGAAGAGACTAAAAGCAAGAAAACCAATTAGTGACTCTTGCAATAAATCTAAGAGGGGGGCAATGAAGGCCCAAGGTAGAATGATGGTTATGTAAATCCATGAAGTGTCTGAGGTCTGTCTGATATGCCCAGATCTATGTAATAATTCTTATGAAACATATTTATAGAGGATTTACTTTTTTAAAAAATTTAACAAAAGCAAGGGAAACAGATGCCATCGGACTGTAGATCCTTATAACCTTTGGAGAACCAATGTTCGTCCTCTCTTCAATTGTTCAATCGCTTAAACATCTTCCCAGGCTTAGTGTTTTGTATAGTTTTGGGAATAGTAATATGATGGGGTGGGACAGTTGTCTGTCTATATTCTCACTAGTTTTGTTTGTCTTCTGTAGACCTGGTAGCTGATGAACATCTCAAGGTGGATGCCAGAGTCTATTCTTATGCTTTGGCATTGAAACATGCCAATGCAAAACCCTTTGAAGTGCCATTCCTGAAATTCTGAAACTCACCAAGACTCACCTCTATGTTTTTATAAATGAAGCCAATCTTTCATGGTTGGTCTTTGTATTAACATAGTTAATGTAGATTTTAAATTAGCTTTTTCATAAAATAAAGGCAATATAGAATGCACACAGTGTTGATGAAATTGTATTATCAATGAAGTATTAGGCTCACTTGAAATTTTTCAATAAGGAGTACACAAATATAGAAACCTAAAAGCCATTTATAGTCAACTAGTTTTGAATAAAATCCATCCACTGTTATGTCTAAATCCATCTGAAACTGGATTTCCTATAAACATCTTAAACTCGACATATATGAAACTGAACTTAATCTTTCCCCCCAAAAATGGTGCCTTTTTAATTTGGTATTATTGTCTATGAACCTTCCAGTCACCCAGGATATCTAAACCTAGATATCATCTTTGACTCCTCACTTTTAACTCACTTAGATATCTGTTACCAAGTCCTGTTGTTTACTTTCATTTCACATATGGCCCTTTCCACCTTGACATTACTACCACCCTGTACAGACCCTAATTACTTCACACCTGACCTCTCTGCCTCCAGTATCTCCTCACTCACAGTTCATCCATTCAGCTGTCAAATTAGTTTTCATAAAGTATAGATCTGATCATATCACTACCTCTACTTAATAATTCCATTAGCTCCCTATCCCCTCCAGGATCAAATATGTTACTCTTGTTTATTTGATATAAAAACTCACAACATGAATGTTGTCCTCCCTTTTCCAATTTTCTTACATCTTACTGTCTGCCATGTACTCTGGTCCATACACACTGGCCTTGCTGGTTTGTACAGAAAGACCACACAAAAAGTCTGAATTTGATATTTTTACTTCCTGTTTCTGATGTCTGGAATATTGTCCCTTCATATCATTACTTCCTGGTTTCTTTCAAAAACTAGCTAAAAATCTCATTTTTACTAGAACTCTTTTCTAATCCCTCCCCTTCATGTTTCCTCTTTATTTTATCTTTAATTTATTCTGTCTATATCTTGTGTGCATATGTCTTCTGTAGTAATTTTCATTTTATCTCTGCCATTAGCTGTACTATCTTTTGTCTTTCTTTGTATCCCCAACATTTAGCTCAGTACTTGGCATTTAATATACATTTAATACATGCTTATTGACTGTTGAATGACTGTTCTTGTCTTCTTCCATACTCTTTTCTCCTGAAGTGCTCTTTTCTCCATCACTTCCTATTGAAACTCACCCCATCTTTCTTTATAACCTTAAAGCTTCCCTAAGATAGTGCCATCTAGAAGCAATCTTTCTTACCTCAATTTTCATTGCACTTTGTGTCTCATTTAATGTTTCTCACCTGCTCTCTTTCTGATTAGGTTATCTATGCATGCTTTATTTCTTCCACTACATCACAAGATCCTTAATGATAGCAATCTTTGCATCTTACTTGGCTCCTATCACAGTGATTGTGCAAATGGTAGACAATCAATAAACAAATTTGTCAGTGATAAAACTTTATGGTGTTTAATGCCTACTCTATGCATAACACCATCCTGTATATGTGAGGGATGGGGGTAATATATAAGAAATAAAATACTTTTTTCCCCAAAATACTTCCAGTCTATGATTGAGGGGACAAAAAAAAGCATCCAGAATTTTGAGATAATGTTAGAGCTGGAAAGGAGCTAAGATTATTTCCATCAGTCCTCTTATTGTTGAGGAAAAAACTGAGGAGGAGAATTAAGTAGGAAAGCAAACACTAGCTCAAGTTTCCTGATTCACAAGTTAGAGCTCTTTCTACATCTGAGAGGTTGTCTTTCATGTAACACTTGGGGTAGCTGTACCCATTGATAACAAGTTAGGAGGTCTCTCTGGGTACTAAGGGGCCTTCTTAGGGCAGCCATCATCAGTGCTTCTGATCCCTGTGGCTAATACAAAAAAAGACCTGAGAATCAATTTTTGTAGACACAGCCAGTTTGCAAGCAGAGGTTAGGGAAACACTTTGGGACAAAAGATATTTGGGGTAACATAGGAGACATGGGACACT
This sequence comes from Sminthopsis crassicaudata, assembly GCF_048593235.1. Lineage (NCBI taxonomy): Eukaryota > Metazoa > Chordata > Mammalia > Dasyuromorphia > Dasyuridae > Sminthopsis > Sminthopsis crassicaudata. Next base: position 163,006,335 of record NC_133621.1, read on the forward strand.
GCTGCTGAGGTATCGTCCATCAGAAGAGGGAGTAGAGCTGGGCTGGGCTATGTTGGAGAAGAACTCACCTAGAGTATAGAAAGACCTCAGGATCCCATCTTGGCCTTCTTGTGCTGATCTTCACTTAATGTACCATGGGTGGCTTCAATTCAAATCCCTGACTTGGGCACATATTAAGACTGCTTGACCTGTGAAGATAGGTCAGGTAGATAACCAACATTTCTTTTCCTATGAGATCCCAACCAGAGTAGTGTGAGTCCCCACACTCAAGGCCTAAGTCCCAATACACCTAGGATGGCCCACGTTCTCGGTGCTGAGGCAGGGAGTCGTCTTATCCAAAAAGCCCAGGCTATACCATCGTGCCTAGTCATCACCCATCCCACAACCCTCCTTTCCTCTCCCACTCCCTAAAAGTAATCAGAATGAAATAGGTGACAGGCAAAGGGCAGAGGAGTAGGGGAAGTAAGTGGTAGTCTCCACTGATGCTAGGGTCTGTTTGATTCAGTAGGTAGATCATGGATCCTGAAAGGAGACGGCAACAGAAGCTTTAGAGCTCTCAAGAAGAGCCCAACAGAATATTGTCTGCAAGCCAATAACACCACCAGCCAATAGAAAATAGATTTATGGGAAAAGTAACAATAGTATTAGTTGTAGAAGGGTAGTCCAGTGGGATGCCACCATAAGAATTTTAATTTCCCTGGAGACAAGTTCCCTAGACATAAGTTCTTAGGCCATATGTGTTTTCCTATGTGAATTCTCTTTCCTATTGGTGACATTTTGTGGGATTGGCATAGAGAAATGTACCTGTTGGGGGAAATTTTCCTTATTTTATTAGGATGTTGACTTTTTAAAAAATTTTAAACTAAATCAGGATTTGATTTATTTTTTTGTTGGTGGTCTAGACTTAGGAAAAGTGAATGAGAAAATGTTAATAATTCAGATTAAACTTAACCATGTGTCTTAGTCTTTTGAGACCAAATTTTTAAATATTTCCCAGCACACCGCTGGGTGCATGGGATCATAATAAAGGAAAAGAAAGAGCAAGGAATGCCTCTCCTGTTTTGCTTCTATTTTCTTTGACAGTGGAAAATATTCTCTGGACTCTATAAGGGAAAAAAAAAGTGACAATAGGGAATTCATATCCAAAATAATTAAGGAGATAAGAGTACCTACCTATCCTTGGTCAAGTCACTAGTCCTAAATGAATGCTATCCCAGAATAATAGAAAAATGGCATGTGTAATTAATGAACTAATGTCAATATTGTGGCCAGTGGGGGAAAAAAGAAGACAACGAAGGCTGAAAACTGTAGGCCAATGTGATTGACTTTGCCTTCTGGAAAAATTCTAGAACACATTATTAATGGTATGGTTAGTAAGCAGTTTAAAAAAAAAAAAAAAAGGCAGTAACAAAAAAATCAGGAAAAGTTAAAAAAAAAAAAGCTTATCAAATTGGTAGATTAAGGAAGTGCTGTAAATTTCATCTACTTTATCAGTATTTGATCAATTTAATCAAAGGTAAGGATGAGCTAAATGATTATTCAATCCTAACTTAAAACTAAGTGAAAAAGTATCCAACCAATTAATATCATAGATCTTAGAATAAGTGTAGGAAAAGTCCTCCAGACTCTATTTACATTGCATAAGAATCATGTTTGGATAAACTGAAAAAACTTGGCTGTCTTCTTTGTGCCACCTATAAATTATCCAATTAGTTAAAATCCCATTCATTTTGATAGTTGGAGCTTAGAGCAAATGGGGCATTTTCCAGCATATCCATGAGGAGCAAAGATAGGTGTATCATAGGCTCTCCAGTTATCTTGAGGTAAAGGAAGTCCCCAAAAAAGATCAACTCTCTCCAACTTTGCTTTCCAATTCTTATCAACAGACAACATTTTATAATCTGCAGTTCTGTCACTCAAATGTTGCTAGTATAATCAATTTTGCTTCAATAACAAAGGAGTCAGGGGTTAACTAAACACAGGTATAAATATACAGTTAAGAGTTCAATCTTTTTAAAAAAATGTTAGGAATTTTCCTAATTGGGGCCTTTGAGTGATTGTGACTGAATTCACAACTTTTTCTCTAAAATGAACTCCCTAAAACTGAAGAGAAAGGAGTCACATGGATTTTAGGGACCATTTTTTAGCCCAGGTTAATAATTGTGAAAAAGCATTACACAAATTTTGGTGGGAAAGAGGGAGAGATGCAGTGCAATTGATGGATTTGAAATTGAGTGACCAAACCCAAAAAATACTCCTTAATGGCTTACTATCAATTTATAAAGAGATCTCTTGTGTTGTATCTGAGAGAGATGTTTGAGCATATGTTATTTAAGTATTTAAATGATGACTTGGATAAAGACATAGATGACATGCTAATCAAATTCACAGAGAACCAAACTGAGAACTAAAACTGAATGACAGATCCAAAAAAGCAAAACATTTAACAAAAATCTTAATAAGCTACAGAGTTGAACTAAAACTATTAAGCTGAAATGTAAATTTCAAAAATCTGTTTCAGAGATACAAAATGGCTATATAACATTTTATCTGGAAAACTGCTGGGAAGTTTGATGCAAGTTCAACAGGAATCAGCAATATGATATGGAGGATCCAAAATCTAAGGTGATCTTATGTCACATTGACAGGCATAATATTTAGGGATAGAAAAGTGATGGTCCTACTCTTCTCTTCCTGGTACTGTATTCATATAAGGGCATATTTTAGGAAGACCATTGATAAGCTAATTAGAGGCTGAAGAAGGGCAACCAGAATGGTGAAGGGTCTCAAGCATCAGTAGAAGAAACCAAAGCTATTTAGAATGGAGAAGGAGATATAAAAGAAATATGTTAACTCATTTTCAAGTGTTTGAAGGGCTGTCATGTGAAAGAGGAATAAGATTAAGGTTCATCTTGATAAGAGTACAGAACCAGAGTGACAGGTAAAAGTTACAAAAAGGCAAATTAAGGCTTGATGTTGGGACAAATGTTCTAAATGCCTTAATAATTAAAGAAATGAAATAGGCTACCTTAAGAATTGTTGGGTATCTCACTGGTGACTACTTTTGGTAGAGTTACAGAAAATCCCCAACAAGAGTTAGGGGTGATCCCAATTTTTAGAATCTGGGAAGAAGTATTTCCTCTCCAAAGGATGCATTCATTTATCCCCATTTTGGTTGTATAAAGGAGCACAAAGGAGAGAGAAACCACAATAAGGAGGAAGCATGCCTCCTTCCCACAGAGGCTTATTTAAAGGAAGCAACCTCCCCATCTTCTCCCAACCTCACATCTCATTCTTAAGGTATAGCTCTGGGGTTATATTATTGCAACCTCTGGGGTAAATTATCTGTATAGACAACCAACCCAGGATGCCTGGGATTATTAGCAAGACTGATAAACAGATTGTATACACTGATTTTGCATTACCCATGCAGTTTGTTTTCTCCCAGATCACCTCTCAAATGGATTTACCCCCATTGATGAAATTTCCAATTATGGCTGCACTGTGTCAATTATATTATGAAAGGGAAACATTAGGCATGGATTAGACCAGATGATCTTTAAGGTCTTTTCCAACTCTTGAGACTTTGTAATTATGATTCCTAAGGAATCTCTAATTCTGAAACCAAGGAGGGAAAAAAAAAAATTATTAGATTAGCAAATCAGAGAAGCCAGAAAGGTGAGACACAATCTAATGGTACTTTCTCCACCTAAATCATGTGGTCTGTTTCCTTTTTTGTTTCAAATCTCTCTCTACATTGACAGCAAACAGTTTCTCTGTCTATGAACTATACTTCAGAAAGGAAAGTTCCCATGTTTTAAGTAATTCTCTAAGACATAAAATTTGCAGGGAAGGTACTAACTTGCATTAAGAAAAGAAGCTTTCTTAACCTGGAAGTTCCCTTATATCAGTGAAATCACAGGTCTTGCTCCTAACTTAATAAGAAACTATTAAGAAGCAAGTAAAGTTAAAGGACCCCAGATATTCTGGAAGCCAGTTGATCAACACAACAAGCACTTATTAATGCTTATCATGTGCCAGGTTCTATATGAGGGATTTTTAAACTGCCATAGATAATTTTCTAGGTGGATAATCCAGATTTCACTAGGGGAACTCTTCTAGTAAAATGGATATAAAAACTCAGCCCCACCTAAATGACCTCAGTACTATCAAAACACTACCCCTTGTTCATTTAGTTAACTATATGTGTCCAACCCTATATTTTCATATATATTCATATATAGGAGTTCAAGTTTGAACTCCAAGTACTAAACTAACTGCCATTACCCATGATTCCAGATTCCAAGAGTCACTAGCCCCATTGCATACCTCCACTGCTTTGGCCTGCAGGAATTCATAGGCAGTCATGATAACTATCTACATATATAACTAGCTTACTGTCCCCATTACAAAGACCAGAGTTTTCTGAAGCCCCTAATGGCCAGAACTACTTCATTTCTAAAAGATAAAGAAACATTGCCTTAGCCTTCATCCCCACTGCCATGGGGATATAGATATGATTCCCATCCAGGATACCTTTGTGACACAATAATGACATTTAAAAATATAAAAGATCCAGGAATAAAGAGCATTTGCATGGACTCCACGTCTTACAATTCTTAGAGTCAAGGGAATCAAAATGATTGGGGAAAATTTTCTAGACTAAATTTCCAAAAACTCTGGCCTTGTAAACATAGAATAGTGATACCCCCTGCATGGAATTTAAATAAAGGGGCTCTGAAATGTGGTTTTAAAAGCTCTGATAATCTGGTTAAGTGTTAGAGGTGGATAATAGCAGAATAAGCAGCAATATATAGAAGTATGTGAACTAGATCCAATCACAGCAGCTTGTCAGTCATTATGATGACTACAAGAACTGAGGCAGGAGGCTTCAATGGTTTTTCAAGGCTCCCAAAATCAGTATTCTCTAGCTTGTTGACTGAAGAAAAACTAAGTAGGATAGAAGTCTCACGCTCTTTAAGTCTCAACACACAGTTGGAGTGAGTTTAATCTGGCTACTACTTTTATAAAGTGCCTACTTATATCAATAGGCAATGTGCTAAGCTCTGCTCACAGATAAGACATTGAACATTAAATGGAGGGAATTGGCTGTTTACAGCTTGAGGGCCAGAGAATGAAGCACATTTATGTATGGGTACTAGGCTAATATATATATATAAACTATATATATATTAAAGTAATATAATACTATTAATATATAATATAATAACATATATATATATATATATATATATATATATATTTTTTTTTTTTTTTTTTTTTTTTTTTTTTTTTTTTGCTGAGGCAATTGGGGTTAAGTGACTTGCCCAGGGTCACACAGCCAGGAAGTGTTAAATGCCTGAGGTTCAGAATTTGAACTCAGTCTTCTGACTTCAGGGCTGATGCTCTATCCACAGTGTGCCACCTAGCTGCCCCTAAAGGGAATATTTCATACCTTATTTATTTGTTACTTATCCCACTGTTTTGTTTTGTGTGGTTTTTTTTTTTGTTTGTTTTGTTTTTTTTAATGCTTTATGTTTTTGGAATCATGTTATTTGGCATGGTATGGTATGGAGATTAATGGGGGATTCAGTCCTGATTTGAATCCACGATAACCCAAGAAATATTCTGAATCACCTAACTCAAAGGATTCTTCACAAGGGATAAAATTCCTTCAGAATACCTTTAATGCAAGAGATGCCAAAAAATAAAATAATGTTAAAATAAAACTCAGAGGTAGAATGTTATAGCACATAGAGAGTCATCTTTGACATTAAAAACATGAGTTTAAGTCCTACCTCAGACACACTTATGTAATCTTGGACAAATCACTTAATCTTTCACTACCCAAGGTGACTCTAAAACTATAAATTATGTTTAAGTGGGAGTTCCCTATACCCAATGAAATTATAAGTCCAGACCAAAAAGAAAAAAGAATGAAGGACAACATTTATCTTATAACATAGGACACACACTATATGTGTGTGTGTGCATATGTATGTATGTGTATATATATACGTGTGTATGTAAAACCATATGCAAACTTTAAAATTTAAATTTGAAAGGAGCCCTCACAACAAAAATACAAGAGAGATTACTAATATAATCAGGAAATATACTTAATCTACTGTACAGTATACTTATCACTATAAGTACAAGAGGAGAATCTGGTGATCACCAAAGTTTGGGAGTTAAACAATTTAAGGAAATCATCTGTGATTTCATTATAAGGCCTGATGAAAACAATAATTTCCAATTTTCCAATTTCCTAATCCACTCAATCAAGTGATCTAATAGTGGACTGTATTACAAAACTTAAGTGAATATTTGTTGTTTTTTCTCCTTTGTTCTCAAAAAGGACCAATGACATCAAGAAGGTGATGTTGTGACTTGCCAGTGAATTGTATTTGAAACTTAATATTACTCTTTATCAGCAGCAAAGTCCCTAGCCTCCCTTCCTCCTTCAGAGTCATCTAGATTGAATGGCAAGATACATATCAGGACAACTAGAAATGATCCTAGATGCAGTGGGAGACCTTATCCTTTTTAAACTAAAGCCTTTCCCAGAGATAAAAAATATAAAGTAGCCAAACTGACACAATAGGAAATTGAGTATTCAACTAGAACAATTTCATAGGAAGAAATTAGATATGTTCTTAATGAACCACTTAGTTCAGTTTCATGAGTGTTTTTTTAAAGATCTTTAAAGATAAAAATAATCTTCATATTATACAAATTAATCATAAATGTAGAGAAAGGTAGAAGATTTTCTAGTTGTTATGAGACAAATATTACAGTACTGCAGTGGCTCTGTGGTATCGTTGATATAAATTACCGCCCCCCTCCTCCCCAGTGGCAGGGAGCTAGGTAGGCAGGTGGCACAGTAGAACACTATTATCTAGCAAGGAAGACACTGGATATGTCTTTTAATCTGTTTGCCTGCTTCCTTCTCTCTAAAAAGAAGGTAATAGCAGCATTTATCTCAAGGCTATTTTAAGAATTAAATAAGATAACAAAGTGCCTAGCACATAGTACATATGTATGTACCACTTAGTGGTACAAATTGCAATCTACTCATCCCTTCTGATATCACATAGCTCTTGTCCATGTCCTTCCACTTGTCCCATAGAGCTCCCACCCAATGTCCTTTCTGTAGATTTCATTATTTTGCATGGCTTCCAAGAATGTAAACTATCTAATTGCCCCTCTCCATAATTCTTTAAGACATCCTATAACTTCAGTTTTTCAGAGATTATTATGTTCCATAACAAGCAAATAGTATCATGGAAATAATGATGTGGGGGTGGAGAGAAGAGGACCTTTGTTTTAGAGAAAAGTTAGGGTGTCATTACATTTATATGCATTAAATACATTTAAATGAACTTAAATGCATTGAATTAATCTAGCACACATTTCAATAACTTACCTGCATGCTGACGATAAATCTAAGTTTGGAGAGAAGAATTTGGAGATGTTACAACCTTATAAAGTTGTAACAATAGTTATTAGGTGGTACTGACCAGCTTTACTAGGGTGAGGCCATAATAGTCAAGATGAAGTGGTTTGCTGGTAGATATTTGCTGATAGATCCCTGGGGGAAATACACATACAGCAAACTTTTCTTTTTCTTTTCCTTTTTTCCTTCCTCTCTTCCTCCTTTTTTATTTTTTTTAGGCAATCAGTGTCAAATGACTTATCCAGCATCATGTAGCTAGTAAATGTCTGAAGATGGATTTGAATTCAGATCCTCCTGCTTCTAGGGCCAGTGTTCTATCCACTTGCTGTCTAGCTTCCCTACATAACATACTTTAGTTTAATCTGTATTACTAATATTTTCTTTTGCTGATTTCTGAAATGTAAATACTCATGCTGCAAATTTAGCAAATGCCTTTTATGAGCTGGTATGGGCTGACAGGAACTGATTCCAGCACACCTTGAGTAGGTAGATGAGACACTGACAGAGGTAGAAGAGACCCCTTTCAGAGGCTGGAAGAGACTCCTCAGAAGATTGTAGCAAGATAAATTGCTTCAGCTAGATGAATTATTGATGAGTGCTCCAATGTGAGAGATATGTGGGTAATGTCATAACTGACTCCAAGGTTTTGAATACAGTTGAATTTGCTGAATGGGGACCAGTGAAAGAAATATGTTTTTGTTCCTACTTTGCCCTTGGGCTACAAGGCAGAATCCAAAGCATCTTGGTGAGAGAATGTTGAATGACTCATGGCGTCGTAGACCCACATAGCCCTTTATTATTTGTGAGATCTCAGCCAAGAGTCACTTAAGAGGCATGCAGTTTAATGACTAAGAGTTGATCAATTAGAAGGTACTTTGTAATCCTAGGTCAAATGGGGTTGCATAGAATAAGGACTCAAAAATATTTTTTGGTTGAAGGAAAGAGATGAGAAGCCACCCAATCAAGCTGCTTTCCTTGATGTCCTTAAAAAACAACCTATTTCTGCCTTTTTGTTTTTCTTCCTTTTATTTTCATCTGGAACAGCCTCCCCTCCCAGTTTCTTCCTCTTCTTTTAAAGCTCAGCACATCTTATTTATCATGATTCTTTCCCCAATGATACTCCAGATTTCTAAACTCCTATAGAGTTTGCATTTTGTATTTGTAGTGATGCTAGACTTCTCCTCCAGAGAAGTGTGACTAAATTGCCCTGTTAGGATCCTATAGGTAATCTGATGAGATATTTCTTTAATGTTATCAGCTCAAGCCCTGATTCTGGCATGCCCTCCCCAATGTTAGCACCCATGCTAACCAATTATCATCAATAAGCTTTAACAAAGGCATACTTAGAATAGAAGTACAAGCAATTCGCTTAACAGCTGGTGGCACACCCTCCCATTTGCCACTACACTCCAAGTGAAGAGTGGTTTGAACTTTTGACATGGATCCTAGCATGGATCCCAGTAAATTCACTTCTACATGCAAGCACAGCTACTAGATGAGTCTGCAATCATGTTTGTACATAACTGTTTGCATGCTTTCCCTCTCATTAAATTTTGAGTTCCTTGAGAGCTAGAACTGGTTTGGGGTTTTTTTTGTTTTGTTTGTTTTTTTTTTTTTGTCCTTTACTTTGTATCCTCAGCACTTAGCACACTGCCTGGCACAGAATAGCAGCTTAGTAAATGCTTATTGATGACACTGGGTTGAGCCAGGCAAGTCACTCAGCACTTCACTCTTCCTAAGCTTACTTTCAGCAAATCTGAGCATGGATTCCAACTCCCAGATTTCTGCTGGCTTACTCTCCTGAACTTGTGAAGATCACAAGGTGGTAACATCCATCTTCAGTCTCCTTCACCTAACAATAGGAAAAAACAGACACAAGAGACCCAAGCAACAGCAGGGCCATATAATCTCAGGCCACATTCCAGGAGCTCCTATGGAGGAGTTCCTTGGGTTTCTTTCCCCATTAAGGGTTCAGCAGTTCTTGCCTCTAAATCGAAACACATCCAGACATAAATGAAGATCAAGAATCTTTCTAGCTGGACTGACAAATTAGTATATTCCTGCTATTAAACTGTTTCTAACTTTCTTTTCATGGGGCTTTTAATGACTTCTACCATGTGTCTCTTCTTAGACTGATAGATTTTCACACAGGTAAATACCTTTCTTGTGTGCAGTAACTTAAATAGTATCTTCACATACAATAATACTATAGAATATACATACACCTCCACCCTTCCACTCTCAAACAATTGCCCTCTTCCTAATAAGGCATATCCTACTTTTTCCGTGACACTCATGAAATCCTGTTTGTCTTCGCAATTAAGATGGTTTTAACTGTGTTGAGTTCATTTATTATCCGTACTATATATAGGAGTATTTTTAAAAATCAACAAACATTTATTAACTATATGTGCCAGACATTGGGGAATAAGACAATGCCAAAAATGAAACAATCCCTGCCCTTGAAGAGCTTACATTCTGCTGGGGGAACAACTCATACACATATAAAGTAAGCATATAATATATACAAAATAAATAAAAATATGGAGGAAGAATATGAAGGGGAGGAGAGTGATGATCAAGAAAGGTGCTTAAGCCTAGAAAAAGTATAGGAGGGGCAAGTAGGTGGGCACATCAGATAGAGCACAAGTTCTGGAGTCAGGAAGACCAGAGTTCAAATCCATCCTCAGACACTTGACATTAGCTGCATGACCCTAGACAAGTCACTTAATCCAATTGCTTCACTTGAAAGAAGCTGGGGAATTAAGAGTAGAGGGTGAGGAGGGAGTAATTAAAGGAACAGTCTATGCAAAGGCACAAAGACAGGAGAGAGATTATCATATAAAAGAACAGCAAGTAGGTCAGTTTGACTGAATTGTAGATATAGGGAAATGTCTAGTAACTCTGGATAATGCGGGCTGGAAACAGATTTGAAGTTTTATATATGGTCCAAACAAAGGAAATTGTATTTGATCTTAGTGGCATTAGAGATACTGGGTCTTCTTAAGCAGAGGATTCATTACTGCCTTCTTCCATACTGTCCCTGGGGTAACACTGAGGGCCTCCCATACTACACCCTTGGCCTATGGGGGTTTTGACAGAGAGACAGAGAAGTTGAGTGCTGAATATGTATTAGTTGTTTGAGATCAACCAGTTTCTAGGCTTTCAACACAACCTATATCTCTGATGAAGATCACTGTATTTTATGCTGTGGTCCAAAAAGCTTTTGTCAGCAGAATCTTCTTAGGCAAACATTTAGTTTCCATTTCGTACTTTTTTTTTCCTAAGAAAATCATAATTTCAGTTGCTGAAAATGATTAAAATAGCACTTATGCCCCAAAGTCAATCATTTTCCTGCCTAGGGATAACCAGCAGAAATTCTTTCCAATTTCTTCTGACAATGGCATATACAAATTTGTTCCACAAATCACCAATAGTAGTAGTCCTCAGGTATTACTGGTCAAATTGGTTTTTTGTTCTTAAATAAAACAGTACCTTTACTATATATGACACAAATGGGGTTAAGTGACTTGCCCAGGGTCACATAGCTAGGAAGTGTTCAAGTATCTGAACTCAAATTTGAACTCAGGTCTTCCTGACTTCAGGACTGGTGCTCTATCCACTGAGCCACCTAGCTGCCCTCAGTACCTTTATTATATTTAAAAAAAAAAAAAAAAAAAGATTGTTATTGCTGACTAAATACAAAAACTATTATAAATAGTAAAATATTTTCTATCCTTCATACTTTGTAAAGGTGAAGCAAAATGGGGCTCTGGAAAAAAAAAACTTCAAAATGATTTTGAAAAAAATTTAGTTTACCCTTAAATCTTAGAACTCTTTCAACTCAAGATCAATAAATATTTATAAAGTCCTTACTGTGGGCATGATACTGATAATTAATCAAAAATGGAAACTACTATTCTTGTGACACAGTTTTCCTTCACCTTTTATTTTCATCACGTAAACTTGAACTTCCTTTAAATTTAATCATCTTCCTTTTCAATGTTTCAAAATTAAAATTCTAAGCATAATAACTTGGGTTTTTTTACTTACTGAAATAATGCCTTTCAGCATAAATTCATAAGCATTCGATCCTACATGTTATTTCAAAAAACTTATCACAAGAGTACTTTGTTTTCTTTTTAAAAAAAAAAAATGAGTCAGATTTATTAAATAAAAGTTTATTGTCTAATGTTTACATGCTGCTGCTATAAAGTGCAACAACATACATAAATTCTTAGCATGAATTACTCATTTTCCACCTCTTCCCTCCCTCCTCCCCCTGAACTTCAAACAATGTTAACTTTCCTTTGGGAATTAAAACAAACAAGAAAAATTAGGGCACAGCATCTTGAAAGTTTTCTCAAGTGACTTAATGAAATAAGATATGGCCAACACAGTAAGACAGGACAGGCTGTCACAGAAAAGAGGAGAAAGAATCAGAAACTGGAAAGGATTATACAAAGGGGAAACACTTGGCTCAGTAGCTTAAAATGACAGAATTATGTTTTGGTTTATATATTTTTCCATTTTCAGAGCTGAGAAGTGGTTATCTTGACAGAAACCAAAAAACAAAATCCAATAAAACCATGCCAATTAAAAGGGGGTACATGTGGATGGGGAAGAAGATAAGGAGAGGGAAAGTGAGGTGGATACTGTGAGTTTAAAAAGTACAAAAAGTAATTCATCTAAATATATAGATTAGATATAAATGTATTCAGGAACTCATTAAATAAGCTCAAAAGTACTGGAAAGTGGCAATTTGAACTGCATTTATTTGAAAACACAAGTTGGGGAAATATTTACTATTCTTGAGTGTTGTATGCAAAAGTGTCTACCAATATCAAACTGATACATTTCATCATAATGATTCAAAACAAGGTAGATACACTAGTTTCCAGCATTATAGGGAACACTAGATAGAGAAGATTGGTATATTTTGAACAAATAATGTAAACTTTAGTTTTAAGGCAGCTGGTACTAATGCTGCTCACAGGCATAGCTCATCACCCATTAAACAAATGGGGCAGTTAGCACTTTAAAACAAGAAGGGGGAAGGAGAAACCACAGCATTATCTGACCACAATGATGTGTCAAAATATTTTCCTTTTCACATGAATAATGAAATATTTGAGCATTTAGAAAAACAAAGCACCAACTCCTCCAACTTCAGCCTGCTCCTTAACAAATATTTCAAAATATTGGTAAATAATTGTGACTGCGAGCAGAATTCCAGTGCCTGAACCAATAGCCCCCAAGAAGTCAGCTAACACTGAGAGGGCACCAATGCACAAACCACCGAAGGCAGCTGCTGTGGGGATATACCTGGGGGAAAAAAAGCCCTTTGTCAACCAGTGAAGAAGAAAATGGAAAGCTGCATTAGCTATAATTTCTTATGTGTTGTAGCTTTACCAACATAAGACTATCATGAAAGAAACATAAATACAAAGAAACTTCTCACAAAAAAAAAACAGCAAATCTTTCAGGTAGTAATCGAATATATTTCTGAGACTATTAGAATTTTCTTAAAAGCAAAACCATTGACCTCAAAATGTTAAGAAGCTTAGGTGGGTCAAGGAGAGAAAGAAGGTGGCTATTATGATAAATTAGCAACCAACATTTGTATAGTGTAGTGGAAACAAGGTATTTAGTTTCTATCTAGTTACATTAGCTAAATCTTGTGGTTGTTAAGGGAATTTTCAAAATGTTTCATTAATTTCTTAAACTCACATATTACTATTAATTCTATCAGATTATAGTCACATAATGCTTTATGCTAGATTACAAAGTCTTTTATGTGCATTATACTCATTTTTTCCCCCCTGAGGCTGGGGTTAAGTGACTTGCCCAGGGTCACACAGCTAAATGTTAGGTGTCTGAGACCAGATTTGAACTTGGGTCCTCCTGAATTCAGGGCTGGTGCTTTAGCCACTGCACCACCTTGCTGCCCCCATTATACTCATTTTTAGTGCACGAATTGTCATCTTCATATCTTACATAAGAAAACTGGATCAAATAAAATTTCAGGGCTTTACAAATCTCTGGTTAAATTTTTTGTCTAGATTAAGAAACTGAATTCTAGGTTAAGTAATTTGCCCAAGGTAACAAAGCTAGTTAGTGGCAAAATTAACACCAAAACTAAGGATTTTTGATTCATCAATTAATACTCTGACATACAATATTTAAATTAATTTATCAAATATTTGTTGAGCACCTGCTACGTGCATAGTACTATGAGAAGAACAGGCAGAATACATCTGCAAATGAGAGAAATCATCTAAGATGTTTGTGATCTCCAGCTATTTGCATTTTTGTTCCTTTTCAGTTGTTTTTTAGGAAATAAAGGAAAAAGACAGTGTAAATACTTAAAACATGACTGTGAACAGAGAGAGAATAGAACACAGAAATTTCTGTCCAAGTGAAATAATCCAAAAATAATCTTGAATGGTTAAGTGTCTTTAACTGGCTTTACCTGTTAAGTTCATGAACCATAGAAGTGTCTCGGTGACCTCTCATCACCATTTGCTGTTCTTTAAGCTGCTTAGCTACCTGCCAACATATAAAATATAATTTAATCAGATACCTATAGGATATAAGAAAGATTCGTTTAAAGCAAATGTCAGAGCCTGGCAGACATTTTAGAAACTTCAAAAAGTTTTAAAGAATCATCCAAATACCTACATCTTTGGCTGAGGAGCCAGACACCTCTATCCATGTTTTAGAGAAAAATGCACAAGATCCCAGCATAAAGATGATGTAAACAACCACATGGACAGGGTCTTCAAATATGGCACCCATAGACTCTGGAGGAGAAAGATAATAACAAAGGCCTCCAACTGGGTAGGAGCGTGCAGGACCTCCTCCACTGACATCCTAGAGAAAATGAGTAAAAGCAAGTAAATGGTGAAATTGAAACTCTCTTAAGATTTCTTCAATTTTCTAAAGACGTTTGCCAACTCTTCAAAGGATTTTTATTTAATAATGCTACAAAGGCTAAAAAAAAAATCTGTTTTCATGAAAACCTGGAAAAGCTTGTATGTACTAATAAAGTGTAATAAGCAGAAACAGGAGAACAATTTACACAGTAACAACAATACTGTCAAACCAATCGACTGTTAAAGACTTGGGAACTCTAGTCAACACAACGATCAATCACAATTACCAAGGACTCATGATGAAACATGCAATCTGCCTCCCAGATAGGAGAGACTGATGCAGACTGAAGTATGTTTTCTTTCCCTCTTTCTTTTATTTCTGGATATAGTTAATGTGAGAATTTGTTATTTATAATTAAGCATAGTTTTAAAATAAGCTTTGTTTTTCTTGTGTTTTTAATAGATGGGGGAGGAAAGAGCAGGAGAGAATTTGGAACTGAAAATATATAAAATAAGCTTCTAAAAATCTATTTTCATATGCAATCCATATGATATATTCATTTAAAAAGGGTTATGAAAATCACTGTGTACACTATTCCAGTTTCTCATCTAAGAATCTCAAGTTTCTCTTTGAAGAACATGTTCCCATCTTCATTTACTGGGTGAACTATTATAAATTAGATACAGCGATATATAACTGAAACATTCAGATGCAAACTATAGCTCAATAGTTGAAAGTACCTAACTATGGAAAAATAATCACTGTAATAATACATGCCCTATGTGGTTTAAGATGACAGAAAATTTAGAATTTTCCTGCAATGACTTCCAAAAAAATTAAATCTTATTTTTAATAAGCACATATAAAAGGTAAAAAGATTGAAATGATGATGAAACCAATGGGAAATATAAAAGACCAACTGAAGCTCAAAGTTTGTTAGTAAATACCAATACTTTATGTGGCAGGACAATTTATTACAGTGTATGACTAAATTTCTGCATACAGTGATTAATCTACCTGATTCTACAATTCTTTGCTCTTCCCTAATACCATTAAATATATCCATCCAGAAGAGACATTCCTCCTCTTGTGATATAGTATTATGTCATACAACAAGAATTAGCAAATCCAGAGGATTTTGAAAACAAACCTTTTACTTTCCTTTTACTAACACTAGAAAAAAAGTGTAGTCAAGTATCTATACAAGAACAATCCATGAGGTAACTTGGAAATATATTAGCTCACAATAATATAATCAATAAAAGGAACTGAATTCTCTGTGTTGAAAGAACTAATCTGTTCTCCTCAATTGAGCTATCTTATTTAAGATCCATTAATACATTCATTCTTACCAATATACATACATTTACAAGAGGCTACATTTTGCTTTAAATACTAAATGTCACAGATTTTAGTTAAAGAAATAATCATCAGTAAAACAAAACAAAACTAAACAAAAAAAAAAAAAAAAAAAACCACATACAGGAATGAATTACTGGAGTTAATACTAAGGAAATTACATACAATAAAAAAAAAAAAGCAATGGAATTTTACCACATATCAAAGATCATAGTTATAATAAGACTCATATTACTTGGTAATTGGAGAAATGCTGGAATTTCATATTCTGCTACAACATTTGGGACAGTTAATGTTTTACTGTTATAGATATATTGCCTCATCACTACCACCCCCCCTGCACACAAAGGAATTTAAACCTTTCAGTGTGTAAGTTTAAGATAAATACCCCAAACAAAACAGAAACAAAAAGGACAAGTCTTTAGATTTCTAATCTGCAAAAACACATGAATCCTTCAATGCTTTAATAAATGCAGTGACATGGAGGCTTCTCAGCTTATTAATAAAGGACCCAATATATTAAAATTACTGGATTCTATTTCTAGAAAAATGTCTTTACTATTGTCTGCAAGCCTCAAAAGTAAGGTACCCTAATTAATCATACTTTCTTTTGAAGGCATTAGAATTACATCCTACCTCACTGCTATTCTGGCAGCAATACTTAAATGAAACTATAAAAAATGAACCATAATCATTTCAAACCATTGCCAATACTTCTGCACAAGTAATTTTTCATGAGATCCTTGTTATAAAAGGTGAGATTTTGAAGTAAGATTACAAAACAGGTATTCATTTTTGCTTGCTTATTTCATTAGCTCAAACATACTAAACAGTTCTTTCTGTTAAGGACAAAAATAAAATCTGCATTAAAAGTAACATATAACAGGTTTTTTGAAGTAAAAAACTCTGACAGGGGTTGGTGAATTTGACATTTATAGTAACATCTATTCTTTCAAGAACTCACTCCAAAAGATTAAAGTCAATGATTAAACTTTAAAGTACTTAACATAAATAAGAGAATACTTACAGCCCACTGTCCTAATAAATTAACTAAAAAGTTGCCACTAAATCGAACAGATAGCATCTGGGATATAACATATAAGTTAGAAACCAAGGCAGACTGAAGAATGATGGGAATGTTGGAGGTATAGAAGAGCTTGATGGGATAGCTACTGTATTGTCCACGATATCGAGCAGACTTGATGGGCAAGTCAACACGAAATCCCTAAAATGAAATTAAAAATTGAGGTAAAAGTTAAATTAAAAATCAGTTATCAAGGAAAAAATTCACAAAACTACACAACTTTAAGAAGTCACAGGTCATCAATCATTGAAAGTGCAATGCTGTTATGAACATTTCAAGTCTTCCCCAAACAATTTAAGCTTTATGTTTTTTTAATCCACCTTGTCACAAATGTTTTAAGATTCAAAATTATAAGCTAGAAAAGGGAGAATGATTTCTATAACATCAGATTTGGGAACAGTAAAAAAGATTTTGGACATTTTTCTAAGTAAAATTTAGAATTTTATTTTATTTTATTTTTCTTTTTCAGAGGCTGGGGTTAAGTGACTTGCCCAGGGTCACACAGCTAGGAAGTGTTAAGTGTCTGAGACCAGATTTGAACTCAGGTCCTCCTGACTTCAAGGCTGGTGCTCTATCTACTGCGCCACCTAGCTGCCCCTAAATTTAGAATTTTATAATCTAAGATAAACTTTATAGACTAAGAACTGACTCTTTCCACTTTTGGGACCTGATCTCTAATGTCATTGGTATAGGGAAGTTCTTGATGAAGAAATTCCTTTTATTAATGGCATCTTCTCTCTACTGGAGAATTATGAAAGTTCCCAGGACCACTGAGATGTTAAATGTTTTCCAGGGTCACATAATCACTCTATGACAGGTCTTCCTGTCCTCAAGTCTGGCTCTTTATTCACTATGCCACACTGACTCTCCTTATTCAAAGAAAATATGCAATATCCCACTTAGAGAAATATATACTTACCTGAAAATATATGACAACAGCAAACACAAAAACTGTAGCGATGAGGTTCATGAGATTGGGCAAATTCTGACGATAGAAAGCCTCCCTTAAAGCACGGACTTTGTCTGTTCTGGTAGCCAATAAGTGAAACAGAGCTATGACAGCACCTTCAAATTCAGTACCTAGGTGAAGCAAAATGAAAATTAACCATAGACTCATCATCCAATGTTACCTTAAAAGGTCAAAACAAGTAAGTTTCAATTTCCAATTTTTTATATAAAATATGACACAAATTTCTCAATGTTTTTCTTGTAAAACAGCCAGTTCTTCAAGGAAACATTTAAATAAAAGTGGCAAATTTAACTGTTTGAGTATAAAATCTGAAATTTTACTAAAGGTATTTTTGAGGCTAACTCAAAAATAGAATAAAACAAAATGATTCCTTAATTACTAAATGTTTGCTGAGAGAAGGGAAGGGATAATGTGTCTTAGAAAGAAGGAAGCAGCAAAGCAAAATAAATAAAAATATACATTAATATATTAAATTATCACCTCACTTCTCCAATATTCCCCCAAAACAACAAAAAACCCAGCATTTCTATTTGCTTAAGATTAGGGTCAGAATTCAAGTACTGAACTAGTAAGGACTTGGACTGGCATTTGAAGGGGGTTGAGGAGAAATGGAGGGGGGAGGGGAAGACAGAAAGAAATATTTGAAATTTCAGCTGCTATTCATAGCCAGTTAGAAGTACAGCAAAAGTATTAGTGCTCCTTGATTACATAATGAACACAATAGTCATTATTTCAAAATATTCAATCCATCACATTTTTATGTCCCTGAGAATTCTGAAATTAGCCAACTTCTTAATATATAAAAGATTCTAGCCCAGAAATCCAGATTCCTATAGTAAGGGTTTAAGAAAGATTACAAAACAAATGCCAAAATAAAACAAAAAAATCTGCTTGCAACCACTGAATTTTCAAGTGATCAGAGGATAAAATTTTCATCTAATTTTTCTTGATTTAATATTTTACATTCCAGAAGTATCTGCTTCTTGATTTTTTGGATAGTCAAGCATCTTTTTTAATCAGGACATCAAACCAATACGTCCATAGGCATGTACTGCTATACTCTGTTATAATTTACAGCACACATCCAGCAAAACTCGTGCAGTTGCAGTCCCTGAGCAATGTACCTCTGCCAGTGTTAATGGTAGTGGGGCTAAAGGCCTTCCAGACAATGGTTTCACAGATGTTGGTGGCAATAAAGAGGGAAATACCAGACCCCAAGCCGTAACCCTTCTGTAGCAGCTCATCTAACAGCAGCACAATCAAACCAGCAACAAACAACTGTGGGGAAAGAAATGCAAGTAAGCTGAAGCAAGAATAAAATCAAGAAAGTCAAGAAAAGGGAAGAAAAGATGAATACTATTGACTATTTTCAAAGTACAGGCATGATTAATATTAAAACCTAATTGTTGAAATATTAATAGGCCCATGTTCAGCTTTAGAATTAGGTTTTGACTCATCAGAGACTAACTCCCCAGTTGATTTTTCTGAACATTAGAGTATCTGGAACATCCAAAAAACTCTAATAATATCAAATAGGAATTTTTAAATTTACACATTTTGTTGCACTGTATCTTTGATAATATTGAACCCATTTTCTCTCCACATTTACTAATTTCAGTTATGAGACATTAAAAATGCTTAGGATTTTTTTTGAAAGACACTTCTTTAAAAATATGCATAAATTTTAAAGCAATTTACTCTTTAAAATTAATCTCACATGTCCCAAATGACAAAGCCTTTGTAATAGAACTTATCAGTTCTTCTCCAACACTGGTTACCCATTTAAGAGTTGGGAATAATGTCTGCTTATCTTAGGTATCTTTAAACCTGAATTAAAATCTTTTTCAGTAGGCAGTCAAATGCAATTTTCTTTGCTCCATGCTCTCAAGTCTTCTACTCACTCTCTATTATCCAGCTTCTTGCAGGGTACAGGAGGGGACTACAAAGCCATTTAAAGACAGTTACCTTAAATGCTGTCTTTCTCTCTCTCAACAAGCCATTTCAATGATCAAAAATGACTTAATGTTCAAAATTTTAAAAGACCAAAAACAAAGGATGTAAACAGGGAAAGACCTATGGGAATTTATATGAGTCTCTTTTCTAGTTTAAAAAAACAACAAAATAAAACAATTTTGGCACTAAATGAGCAACAGAAATCTTTAATAATTTTATTGAGATTTTATTTGCTAAAATATTTACATCAACCAAATTTACATAAACGCCATCACCTATTCTTTATATCTCCTTCAGCATACATCATGGTACACTCTGTATATATCCAATGGTATTGAATGTTTGTTGACATGAGTAAATATAACAAGCTATCTGAACCAGGATTACTATTTGTTCCTAACTTATCATAAGAGACAATCTGGTGTAGCAGATTTAAAGGTAAGTATAGAATTAGAAAGACCTAGTTCAAATCTCTAACCATTAATAGCAATGTGGTTCTAGCAAAGACACTCAACTTCTCATCATCCCAGGCACTTCTACAGACAAGGCATCATCAACAAGTAACAAATCTCTATCAGAAATTTCCTCATCAAAGTTAAATACAGCAATGAAATTATAGGCCTCTGACCACCTCTCAAATATTTAACATCAAAGAATGTTTACTAAGTACCTACTATTATTAGTACTGTGCTATATATATTTTTTAGAGTTGTGGAGAAAATGGGAAGATACAGGAAAAAGATAAGTTGTTATTTTTCCTCTTAGGAATTTAAATCATCTATTTTACATGCATCCTTTTCTCAAATTCAGTTTATTTATAATAACAAATAACATAAGATAACTTCAGATTTAAAACTTAAGACTTCCAAATTTTCAAAAGCCCTGTAAAGATAAGGTTGAAATAAGACAGGTATTTTCCCATTTTGCAAATGAGGAAAAATAATAAAATCACAAGAGTACTAACCTCTAAACTAATTCTAAACTAAGGAATCTCTGAAAATTAAGCTTCTGCATTTCAAGTGGGGGGGAAATTTAAATAATCCAGACAAAGAATGCAAAGAGAGCCTGATGGCTGTTCCTGGTGCTTTTTCTGTATTCATAAAACCAAAGAATCTAGGATTTGGAAGGGATATGGAAGATAATCTTGAACGTTTCATCCAATATAGGAATTTCCTTCTAGAAAGTATCCAACTTCAGCTTAAACATTCTCCATTATGAAAATTTTACTTTTTCTATAAGACATCCTATTAAAATGCTTCCTTATACAGAGCTGCATCTATTTCACTGTAATTTCTATTCATTTGCCATCTAGTTTTGTGTCATAGAAACCTTTGGCACTGTGGTGAAGGTTAGAAGTGACCACCTTTTCTCAGAATAATGATTTTTAAGTGAATAAAATAAAATACTTAAGATTACAAAGGAAACCGATTATATTGAAATACAGCTATCAAAAATGTTTTTTAAAAAATCAAGTTCACAATCTTCAGGTTGAGAAACCTTGTTCTGGTTTCATTGACACTACGAAGAACAAATTAGTTCCTTTCCATATAATAACTTGTCTAATACTTGAATATAGCTATCATCTTATATCTTCCTCCATATGCAGGTCTTCTCTTTTCCAGCTTAAATATTCCCATTTCTTTCAACTATCCCATATGTGTTGTTTAAAACTCAAACAAATTTATCACCTCTTTTAAAAAAAAATTCCAATTTCTTTTAAGTCTCTAGAAATGCACATAGTGAGATTATTACCTCCCTTATTCTAAATACTGTACAGTATGCTAACTTGTAACCACATTACACTTAAGTCATACAGAGTAATCTTTGACCTTTTTTGCCCCGCATGAATTGCTATTAAAGCCAGTTTCCCTCATCCTGTTTTTATACACCTAAATCCAGGACTTTAAAATGGGTCCCCTTTATTTCATCTTATTAATCATTCCACCTTAGCTTCCTAAATTTTAGGATTTTATATAATTTTGATCAACTTTTCTGTTTTCTAAAAACATGATAAATATATCTTCTAAGTCTTTGCCTAAATCATAAAAAACAAAACAACACAAAAAACCTAAGGAGACAAGAGTCAAAAAATAAGAATCCCAGGACCATGCAATTAACATTCTTTGGAGTCAACATTAATTTTCATCAAAACTCTTTAGGCATAAGCATGCCGTTATCATACAAACTACAAATATATCATGGGAGACTATTCTAAATGCTAAAGCCCCATAAACTCTAATAGCATTCTTGTGTTCAATCAGGTAATCTACGTAAAGCACTTAAAATGTTATGTAAATGATATTCTATGATCCACTAGTCTCTACCTTTGAGAAAGATTTTTTTTTAAATCTGGCAAGTTTGGTATGATAGTTTTTCAGTGAATTCATACTGATTTTCATATAAGATTATTAGGTAGCACAATAGATAGATTGCTGGAGTTGAGGGTTAGGGAAGAAGTTCAAATCCAGTTTTAGATACTTAGATGGATAACTCAACAAAAAACAAAAAACCTTTCTCAGTCTTAGTTTACTCATAATAATAATAATAATGAAGATGATAGTAACATATATCACACAGGGATGTTGTAAGAATCAACTAAGATGACAAGGTAAAGCTTTTTTCAAACCTTAAAATGCTACATACATTCCAGCTATTACTACCACTATTACTATTACATACTGATCACTATTAATTTTTTCATGTTAAAAAAAACTACAAGTTAATTCTCAATTTCAAACTTTGTTGGAAACCAAAAAGTCAATTTCACTAATCTACTGGTTCTAGAATGTACAAATATTTTTCCTCCTTTATAAAATTACAACATATGCTTTGTTCAAATCTTTGGCACAATTTCTCCTTCTGGAGTCTGAATATTCAAAGATTAGCTACAGGATTTGCATAATCATAACTAAAAGTTCTGGAGTATGATTTATCTGGATCTAGAAAATTTTCTTTTAAAGACACTATTGTTAACCTTATCCTCATTTATCTGGGGCTTCAATTCAGACTTTGCCACATTTGTTGTGTCTTTTCCAGAGCTAAGCTCCATCTCTGAAGACAAAATAGAAACAAAATAAGGAATGATATTATTCTACTTCCTATCACTTATTGTTGCAGTTTTAAGTCTCTTCTAATGTTAATATTACCATCATATGCCCTAAGCAATAATGCTATCCTCTCTTGCTATAAACCAAGCTTTTAAAAAAGTCTTATTTATAGCTTTTAGACTTTTTTTTCCCCACAAACTAAGTTATTTAGCTTGTTCCATTTTCCTAACACTATCTTTATAGTTCCAAGCCGCTCTTTTTTTTATAGCTAACCTTAGGAATGTGCCCATCTTTTTTTATCTTCTGTACATCTTTTTTAATGAGGTCAGTTTCCTAGGCAGTCATATCAGTCTTTTTGTATGTCTCCCCTTTTCTTTTTTTTTTCTTTACTATTATTATATGAAATTACATTGTACAAATTATGCTAATTACATGCTTATATTTAGCCATCCTTCCCCCTTTTAGAGTCACTGATCTTAGCATTTTTATACAAACATTTCCCAATATACTTTCCTAAAGCCTAAATTCTAAAATCCTTCCTGAGAAATCCTTCTTTGATAATTACAAATTCTAAGTAGACATTATTACTTTCTTACAAGGTTTCCATTACTTTCACTTCACCAGGCAGTTTTTATTTCATGAATTCAATTCCATTCAACATACACTTGTTAATCTCTTTCTATTAACTATACAGTACACATCATCGGGCTGTCCCTATGGATATAAAGACAAAAGAAATAGACTCTATCCTCAATAAAATGAGCTCATATTCTATTGGAGCACAAGCTCTATTGGAGCACTGAATTCAGTGGACATTTACTTAGTATCCTAGACAAAAAGAAAATGGCCTTTCCCTCAAGGAAGTTAAACTAAACTTAGGGTTGGGGAGGGGAAAGGGGAATGAGCACAGCATACATACAAAGTCCTACAAAGTTATTTCAAGGGTGAAGAAGCACTAACAATTGGGAAAGAGGAGTCAAGACAAGGCTCCCTTCTCATTGGAACTAGCTAGGAATTTTTTTTTTTTTTTTTTTTTTGGCTGAGGCAAATGGGATTAAGTGACTTGCCTAGGGTCACATATCTAGGAAGTGTTAAGTATCTAAGGCCACATTTGAATATAGATCCTCCTGACTTAATACTAGGAATTCTAAGAGTTGGAAGTGAAGAGGAAGTACTCAGCAGAGCTGGGAGGATAGCTGATTGCAGAGATGGAACTGAGCATGAGGAATAGCAAGTAGGCCAATTGAACTAGAACATGTGAAAGAAAATAAGAGAAATGAGCTGAAAAGGTACAGTAAAAATGTGGAGTGACTTCCATGCCAAGTTGAGAAGCTTATATCATATGCTAGAGGCAGTTGGGGGCTACTAAAGATTTCTGAGAAGATGAATAAAAACATGAAATTGGACAGAAATCAGTAGTTGACAGGACATTGTTCTTGATATTGTTCAAGAGTATTTGGGATCTAATTCCAGCTCAGAAAGTTGTGTGATATTAGGCAAATCACTTAACTTCTCTGTGTCTCAGTTTTATTATCTCTAAAGTAGGAGACTTGAATTCAATGGCCTTTTAAATGTCCCTTCTAGCTCTAAAACTATAGTCTCTGACCTGTGATTTCATAGATATAGGAAACTCTTGGATGAGAAACCTCTCTAGCAATCTATGTTGGCCCTAGTCTAGGGTTCTTGCTTAAAGCTGCAGCGCCAATATTTGGATCTGAGCCTAGATACTTCTGGTCTTGAGACTATCTATGAACTTGGAAGGGGAAAAAAAATTACTTCTTCATTTTTACTAATCTCGAACTGAAATTTAACATTTGTATCAATAGTCTAAAAATATGATTCTGAGAAGGGATCCATAGCTTTCACTAGACTACAAAAAGGAGTTCATATACAAAATAAATTAAGAAATCCTAATCAATGGCAACCTAAGTAAAGGAATGATGTTATCAAATCTACCTTTTAGGAATAGCATCATGGTAACAGTGTGGAAAACAGATTTAAAAAGCAAATTCCAAGTAGAGATATCTAGTGGGCAACAAGAACAAAAGAACAGAAAAGAGATTAGAGATAGTGCAAATTTAGGAGTCATTTGCTTAAAGAGAAATGAACTAGGAAAAGCTAATGAGATCACCAAGGTAGAAAGTATAATTTGGGATAGGACTATGTGTTACCAACAAAATGAAGATCGAATAAAGAAAACTGAGATAAGAATGGCCAGATACATTGAATCAAAAGAGAGCCATGTTACAAAAAGTAATGGAGAATAAAATTTAAGGAAATAGATGTTGGTCACCAATATTAAAAGCTACATTGTTCACACTGATTAAGGACTGAGAAAAGTTCATTAGATTTATCAACTAAGATCACTAAAAAATTTGGAAAGAGAAATTTCTTTTCTTTTTCTTTTTAAAGATTTTTTTTGGATGGAAGGTTAACTGACTTGTCTAAGGTTACACAGTTGGCAATTGTCAAGTGTTTGAGGTTAGATTTGAACTCAGGAGCTCCTAACTCTAGGGCCAGTGCTCTATGAACTACACCACCTAGATGTTCCAAAAGAAAAATTTCAAGTGATAGGAAGGGCCAAGAAGATCACTTGGGGTTAAGAGTGTTAAGGTAAGGAAATGAAAGTAAAGAGTATACATGATCTGTGACTTTGTGAAAGGGTGAAGAAATGACAAAGTCATAAATTTTTAACTAAACGGGACCGTTAAAGGTTATCTCATCTAATCCCCCTTTGGCAGATGAGAAAACGGAAGATGAGAGAAGCCAAATGACTTGCCACAGTCACACAAAGAGTGACAAAAGCAGGATCTGAAGCCAGGTCCTCTGATTCCTGAAGCCACATCTTCCCACAGTATCATGTTTTCAAGTGAAGAATTATAAGGATCTAGTGGTGCAGAGTGGGGAAAAAACAAACAAAAAGAACAATGTAATTCACTGTTTGCAACTACATAGAAGAAGAAAATATTAAGTAGCAAGAAGATTGCTAGAAAACTAAAGGAAAGAACTTTAAATAATATTTTTGCAACCAAATTGACAATCATGAGTACTGTAATGAAATCACTGTTGGGGAATTTTTGATATGGAAACTTCTGTAAATAACAAAATGTAAGACTACATAAGACTGCACACACAACCATTTATGTCTTCTTCCTCCACTACATTCCACTTGTTTATGAGTTTTGGATTTGTTGATTTTGTCTTGCTTATTTTAGGATGGGGGGGAGCAGGGTGAGGGGAAGAAGGAAGATGAATTCAAACAATTTCTTGGGCATTGTCAGAAGCAAATATCAGGGAGTGAGTGTTGGAAAACTGACTAAAAAGGATTGAGAAATGGAGGGAGCAAAGCTATGAATATAGATTCAGGAGATTGGATGTGAAAGGAAAAAGAGATATCAGTGAGTAGCTAAAAATGATGGCAGAGTAAAGGTAAAATTGTTTGTGATTTGTTTGTTTGTTTGTTTTTTAAATAGTGGTACTGATGTCTACTATTTTTCTGACTATATATTTTCTCCCTACCTAGTTAAGTTTTCTCTTGTAACAAAGGTTAATGAAAATAGAAAAAAAAAAATTCATAAAACCCAGTGTCCCCCCAAATTTGTGCAAAAAATCAACCAATTCTTCAAAGCCCATGTGACATGTGATATTGCATACCCCCCTATTCCCAGATCTCCCTAGTAAGATGTATTTTCTCATCTCTTCCTTACGGCCAATCTTGATTATAACTACACAATTTTTAATGTATTTTTCTCCTAAGTTTCCACTTAAGTAGTCTATATGTTGTTTTCCTTACATATCAATTCACATGGGGTCTTGGTCCAATAACATAAATGTTTACTTACTAAATGTTTACTGACTGTCTCATCAATGTTTCTCTGAAATCTTTATATGTTGTTCACATTCTGTTAAGCCATGAACTATGATTTGATTAATTATTTTGCAAATGATAGAGATTCTCTCCAAATAAACAAATAGATGTCACCCAATCAGGATTCTACTAGTTTTATCTGTTGATCTCTGTGGCTCTCCCTCACTCATTGAATTCAGAACCTAGTTTATATTTTCTCTCTTCCCTAATTCCTGCTCTTTTACTAGAAGACTTAAAAAATCCATACAAATACTTCTCCAAACAACCTCACTTCCAAGTCCTTTGATTCATTCATTTCTCCTGATCTTGTTTTCTGCCCCATTTCAGCTACACAGAAATGGCCATGCCACCTTCCACAAGTATTCAATTTTCATGTTCATAAACTCTGAAATTTCTTTTTTTAATATAATCTGTTGTCATTCCATTTCTCTTTCTTCCACCTTGCAACAATCCTTACAACAGCTAAGCTATGACCTCCAATTTTTCCATCTAAGCAAGGTGGCCAAAGTACTGGGCCTGGAACCAAGAAGATCTGAATTCCAACCCAATCTAAGACATTACCAGCTGTATGACCCTGAACAAGTCAATCAGCCTATTTGCCTCGGTTTCCTCAACTATAAAATGGGAATAATAGAATCTTCCTCCCAGGGATTTTGTGAGAATCAAATGAGATACTTGTAAAGTGCCTGGGAAATAGTAGGTGCTTTGCAAATACCTTCTTTCTTTCCTTCCTTCCTTTTCTTTCTCCTTCCTTCCTTCCCCGGATTATCATTCCTTCAATGACTACACTGTCTTTCTCAAATGAGTGAAATGCTTAGACAGTGTCTGACACATTGTAGATGTGTCAGCTTTTTCTTCTCCTTTTTCTTCTCCTTCTCTATTTTGATCCTCTGCATCTTGACTCTTTGATGAATCACCTCAACTCTACATAGTCCTCTTCTTTTGACCAATATGAAGGTTATTCAAATAGTCTAAAAGTGAGATAAGAGGCTGCAAGAAGGAAGAAGAAAAAAGGAAGGAAGAAAGAATGGAAAGAAGGAAGGAAGGAAGGAAGGAAAGAAGGAAGGAAGGAAGGAAGGAAGGAAGGAAGGAAGGAAGGAAGGAAGGAAGGAAGGAAGGAAGGAAGGAAGGAAGGAAGGAAGGAAGGAAGGAAGGAAGGAAGGAAGGAAGGAAGGAAGGAAGGAAGGAAGGAAGGAAGGAAGGGAAGGAAGGAAGGAAGGAAGGGAAGGAAGGGAAGGAAGGGAAGGCAGAAAGGAAGAAGGAAGGAAGGAAGGAAGGAAGGAAGGAAGGAAGGAAGGAAGGAAGGAAGGAAGGAAGGAAGGAAGGAAGGAAGAAGAAAGAAAGAAAGAAAGAAAGAAAGAAAGAAAGAAAGAAAGAAAGAAAGAAAGAAAGAAAGAAAGAAAGAAAGAAAGAAAGAAAGAAAGAAAGAAAGAAAGAAAGAAAGAAAGAAAGAAAGAAAAAGAGAAAGGAAGGAAGAAAGAAAGAGAGAAAGAAAGAGAGAAAGGAAGGAAGAAAGAAAGAGAGAAAGAAAGAGAGAAAGAAAGAGAGAAGGAAAAAGAAGGAAAAAAGAAGCAGGAGGAAGGAGAAAGAAGGAAGAATGAAAAAGGAGGAGGGAGGAGGGAAGTGAAAGGGGAAAGGGGAAAGACTAGAAAAGGAGAGAGGAAAGGGAGAAGAGAGGAAAAAAGAGGAGGGGGGAGGAAAGAAAAAATGGGGAGAAGGGAAGAGAGAAGGGAGGAGGAGAGAAGAGGAGGAGAAGGAGGAAGATGAGGAGGAGGAAGAGGAAGATGAGGCAGAGGTGGAGGAGGAAAAGTTTTAAGAATGACACAAAGAAAGTCATCATTAGCCACGAGATTCTGCTACTATGGTAATTGCCTAACCCTAACATAGCCATTATGGCCAACAAAAGCACATACTTTTCAAAAGTTACATTTGCTTTATGTGTAAAAATACCCTGATCCAATTTTGTGTCTATTATAATCCAGATTTTTAACTATGTCACAACTGTAACCCCAAGCCATCCAAATATTTACTTATTTTTTTCTCTACTATCAATGAGAAAAAAAATTAATACAAATGCAATATCAACAATATTTTAAATAAATAAATATAACATTTGTAAACTTCTCTATTTTCTCTATTTTAAAATTATGTTTCTGCCAATCTTAAAATACAATTCTTATTACATATCTCAGTACTGACTATAATTATTTTAAAACAACTTAAAGAATCTCAACTACAAAATGAATTATTATTTAAGCTATTCAACCCAGTAAGCAGAAAATTCTAAATGTTGTCTTCATATTTCTACAACACTCTACAAAAACTTCACTAAAATTACAGGTAAATTAAATAAATTGTTGAGATCAGTTCAATTTGAGTATCAATTAAAATAAAACAAACATTTTTCCAAAACACTGCTTCCTACAAAAGAAATAATCCAATGGAACAAAAAATTACACTGATTTCTAAATCATTTAATCAAATATCTTAAACATTAGGGGAAAGCATAAAGAGCCCTAAAAAGACATCAAAATAGTTTCTTATGTAGTCTATTTTCTCCACTGAGTTTTAAAGAAATTGACTAATTGTCTATATTTTAAAATATGAAAAAAAATTCAACCTTCTGTCTTTATAGAAACGGATGTATCTTATACCATATCCTAAAATAAGAAAAGATTTGGTCTTAATCAGATAAATAAAAGAGGGGAAATCTAAGACACTGGTGATCCATTAGAAAATTCTCATCCTATCCTGTAACACATTTAATATATATGGGATTGCCCGTCATATAGGGGAGGGAGTAGAAAATTTGGAAAAGTGAATACAAAGGATAATGTAAAAATGCATATGTACTGTCAAAAAAATTATAATTATAAAATTAATAAATTATATTTTAAAAATTCTCATTCAAATTTCTGATGTCTGGGATATTTGAGATTAATTCCACTATGCTATATTAACATTAAGTATGCAGCCTAAACCTGTAAAAATCAGCTAAATTATCAGTATTATTTATAAGGCATAGGTAGAAAACTGACATTCACATGTAGGAAAAGAATTACAATCTATATAAACTTCTAGATAGCTTTTAAAAGCCGTTTCAAACAAAAAAACTGAACAATCTTAAATTATAATTATCCAAAGTTATTAAGAGACATACTAGAGTAGAAGTAGTATACCAACTTCCCCCTCCATATCATCCCAAATTATCTTTTTTTTTAATCTATGGATTAGGTATATATAGTATAAGTCTATTTAAATTTTCTTGTGAGATAAGACTCACTGGCCTGAAAAGGAAATAAAAAGAAAAGAAAATTATCAAACTGATTTGTTATTTTGATATGAAGAAATAAGATCTTACCTGGATGATTATAAGTAAACAGATTCCAGCACCCATTTCAGCAGGATCTCCATACATTCCAGTCATGACATACACAATGGCTTGCCCAATAGTAATAATCATACCAAATACTGATTTTTAAAAAAGAAGACAAAGAGGAGAGAGAATGTCACTCATTAACACAGAAAAATTCTGTAAGAAAACCATTAACATAAATGTCCTCAAATTTAAGCTTGACATCTCTTAGCTTTAATACTCACATTTCTGGGCTCCATTGAACAGAGCTCGATCTTTTGGAGTATCTCCTACTTCAATGATTTTAGCTCCAGCTAACAACTGCATGATCAAACCAGATGTTACAATTGGAGAGATACCCAATTCCATTAAAGTTCCTTTGTGGTGATGGAGGAGAGAGAAAAAGCACAGAATGATTTTCATTATTACACAATTTAATAGTATTTGATTTACTTAAGTCAATGCTCAAGAATTTCTTTAGATAAGAATACAATTTCATTTCTTAAAAGTTATATTCTACACATTATTCATGTACTAAATCAAAATGATCATAAAGCACTCTGAAAAATGTTATATATATATGTATATATATATAAATTCTGCCTCTAATACTTACTAACTAGATAAGTCACTTAAATGCTATTTCCCTCAGTTTCCTCACTTGTAAAAAGGGATAATAATAGCCCCTTCCTCCTAGGGTTGTTGTAAGCTTCATATGAGATAATAACTATAAAGTGTTTAGCACAATGCCTGGCACATTACAAGAACTCTATATATGTTGATGATGATGATGATGGTAATGACGATGACAATGATGACGATAATGATTCCTCAATATAGCATGTCTTTATAGATGCAGATCAGAATTCCTTTATACATCAGTAGATAATTACATAAATTATAGCCCAAAAAGCTGCCATTTGTGTTTTAATTTTTTTGGTGGTATAGCCCTCTCTGTGTCTAGGTAGACTGGGTCTCTGAATGTTGCTTGCACACACTCAAAATCTTACTGGCTTGTCAGGATCTATACAAAACATGTACTCTACAATCTCCAAGAACCTAGGGTCACCTCCAACACCTTAAGAAGCATCAAAATATTACTTTGTTGAATAAATGAATAAAACACATATTAGGTGCTTCCTGTGTGCAAAGGACAGTGCTAAGTCCTGGGATTGCAAATAGAAAAAAAAAAAAAAAAAAAAAGGCAGCTCCTGCTCTCAAAGATGAGGGAGGCAACACCTAGGACTATTTCAGCTATAAGTCAGACGGAAAAGCAAAGATGTTAGCTTCTCTTCTTTAATGCCCTTCCCCTAATAAAACATAATCAGTTTCTAATGTTAAACCATTAAACATGGTCAAGGACTTTTCTAGATTGTTAGGAGTTGTGGCTGTCATACTTGCAAGAGCAGCTGCCAGGCTCCATCTCCACAGGGATAGCTACCCAAAATGATTTATGTGTGCTGCAAATCTTGCTATACCCAAGGCTCTTGGATTCAGGGGTCTAGGTCATCTCTATTAGGATTAAAGTTGTAGTGGTGACTTCATCTGCCTGGCAGTCTTCTGTGTCTCCCTCAGGATGGCCTGTTATCTTAACTAAGTTGGTTTACCTACCCTGTGTATAAAAATTGGTTGGCCCCTTTTCCAGAGGAAACACAGCTCTTTAATGAGGTTTTGAGGATTGAGCTGAAAACAGAAGCACAGGTATATGGGAGGTTCTGCCACTTCCAGAGCTCTTAGGCCTAGGTGATTGCTGGAGTTGTGACTGTCTCCATAAAATGCTATTTATATATTTCATTTTGTTGTATAAATGACACTGGCGAAGCTAGCTGAGGGAAATCTGGCAGTTTATACCATTCTGGAAAGATTCTGAGTAGTGTTAGCAACAGACCATATTTTTTTTTTGAGGACCAGGAAAGCAGAGTACAGAGAGGCGCATCACTAGTAAACTAATGATTTGGTGATTCCTTGCCCCCAAAACTTTAAAAAAAACAATGAAAAATAACAAATGCCCTTCAGTCTTACATGGGTCTTTCTGGTTTGATAATTTGCTGTTAGAATAATATGATAAAGGGGGCAGCTATAGAATGTAAGCTACTTTAGGGGAAAGGCTACTTCATTTTTCATCTTTGTAAATGAGTTTAAATTGATATAAATACACCGTCATAAGAAGGTGACTGAACGAACCTTGCCTCAGTCAAAATAACTTCCTTGACAAGTAGTAAAGCAACCAAAGGTAGTAATGACTTGGAATATATGTTAATTTGTAAAAAGCAAACAGGGAAGGATGGTGGAAAATTTTAAGAATAATACTTCTTAAAATAGTGGGAAGCAATGAAAGGAAAAATACTTAGAAAAGTTTAGTGATTTACCTAAATAAAAAAGTCATCCTGAGAACATTTAACATTAACTCAGTAGAGAAAAATAAACAGATGAAGGATGGAAAAATGGAAATTCTATGTTTGGATTTTGACACTATGGCCTTGGATATTCCTGTAGAGGGAATGACACTTAAGGAAACAAAGATGAAACAATCAGCTAAACTTGACCAAGAATATACAGAGAAACCCAAAATAAATACAAATACAATTTTGAGAATACTGGGAGATGTATTCTCAAAATATTTAAGTAAGAACCAAAGGTGGAAAAAAAAAAAATTTATTGTTCTTACTGAAAAAGGCAGATGTAAAGAGTATCAACAACTACTAGTCCCTATGTCTTTCTCATCAATAAAGAAATTTTTGTGAGAATACATACATATCCAAGGCATTTTTAATGAAAGTAACGTGAGAAAATAAGCAGACTTTCACAAATGACATTTAACAGTAGACCACAGATTTATCATACAGCTTTGACTGAAAAATAGAGAATATGAAATCTCACCAAGCTTCTTTGTTAATTATAAAAAGTATTTGATTTCGTGGAAGAAAACACTGCCTTAAAGACTTTCCTTTACCCATCATATCTTCCACATGTATATCAAAATTATGCAAGATTTCCTGAAAGATCTAATAGAGAGAACCTTATTCAACAAACTTCAGAATACTATATCAAACAAGAAGATATAAATTGTTCACAATAGTCACAGAATTCTGTGGGAATTCTCTTGGAAAAGGGGGAACCCTTACAGAGCATTAATTTGTCCAGAAGATCCTAATTGTAGAACTGCATGCATGAAGCTCTAAAACAAAGCAAAACATCCTTGGTGAGCTTTATCATCATTCAAAAGAATTTGACCTAACTATTCTTATAGGACCAAAAGAAGTCAAGTAGCTAAGAAATGTCAATTGTCCAGATTAGGATATACAATTAGACAGAAAATAAAGAATTAATTTGTCAACATGTATACTGAACAAACATTACAAAAGAATAATGAGAAGGGCCAGGATTAAATGGGAAAAAGAGAATGAGCTGGACTGCCTTTTTGAAATAAAAAAATGATTTTAATAGCCCCAGGCTTGTCTTTGAAAAAAAAAAAAAAGTGCTCAGTAGTTTATAATCAAAGAATGTGAATAGGACATTTTCACAAAAAGAAATCAAAGTTATTAATAAATAAATTAATAAATATTAATAAATATCACTAATTCACTAAGTTAGAGAAATGCAAATTAAAACAATTCTGAGCTACAACTTCACAGTTATTAAATTGGTTAACATGACAAAAAAGAAAAATGACAAATGATGAGTGTGGAAAAATAGGGACACTTAACACACTACTGGTAGCATTGTGAACTGGTCCAACCACTTGAGAGAACAATTTGGAACTATGTTCAAAGAGTGATAAAATTATACTAAAAAAAACATACTAAATCTGCATATTATAAATTTTTTTGGAAGAATCCATATATACAAAAATATTTATAGCAGCTCTTTTTATAGCAACAAAGAATTATAAACTAAGGATTTACCCATTAATTGGGAAATGGCTAACCAAGTTATAGTATACAACAATTATGCTAAAAGAAACGAAGACTATGATGGTTTCAGAGAAATCTAATGAATTAATGCAAAGGGAACCAGAACAATGTACAAAATAATGGCAATATTACAAGGATGATCAAATACGAATGACTTTAATATTCTCAGCAATACAATGATATAGAACAATTCCAAAGAACTCATAATGAAAAAAATGCTCAATCACTTCCAGAGAACTAATGAACTCTGAATACAGACTGAAGCATATTTTTCCCACTTTATTTTTCTTAAATTTTTTTGCAATATGATTTACATGGAAATGTTTTGAATGACTTCATATGTGTAATGGACATTACATTTCTTGCACATTCAATAGATGGAAATGGGATGGAGAGAGGGAGAAAATTTGGAACTAAAAATCAAAATAAATTATTCATTAAAAAAAGAAAAAAGGCTGAGTTTTTCTAATATCAATATCTTCTGGGGATGTCCTATGACTATATGTTGTGGAACATAACAGTTTCCTAAGACCAACTGGGTGAATATATTAGGAATTTATGGATAGAAAATAATGGATTTTTTCAATCTTTATTGCTAATATCAACATCACTGAAATCATAGATCCATTGGAATACTAGAATTAGATCCTAGTCAATTTGGCAAAAACAATGTTCACTTGATTGTTACTGTACTAATCTGATGGCACTATTCCAACTTCTTTTTTGTTAAAGGCTATCAAAGATAGTCTTAAGAAGTTATATATTCTTTACCAGTAATATCAAATAGAAGTATTTCAAGAACTAATCCACTGGACACTTTCATTTAAGGGGTTAGACCAAAATTCATGACCAGAAGCAGAAAGGAAAAATAAATAAGAGAAACAATGGAACCACAAACCTCTGTTAGAAGCAAGAATAACTCTCATCCAGTAGAAAGGATCTGCGGAATCTGATGACATGATTCCAAATAGCGGTATCTATAAGATAAAAGGAAGTATTTAAATACATAGTAAAAATGTGTTATATAAATCTAACCCAAACTCAAAGATAAAACTGCTTTTTATAGGAGTACAGAAGAACAATCCTAGAAAATGAAATTTCCTGATCTAGAATGAAGGCAATCAGAAAATTATTCCTTTAGAAAAGCAAATTCTTGAAACTTTAATATCTGGCTGGACCTGTAAGTTTATGATGTCAAAGGCTTACTCATCTGTGACATTGCTTTTGAAAAGTTTTTTCATTTATATAACTTAAAATCTTTTACCAGCATAGATTTGAAACCTACTTTATTATCAACTGCACCCTGAGCATTCTAGCTATAAAAGTTAACCTCTTCAGTTTTCATTTACTTATTTGTTTGTTTCAAGGCAACTGGGGTTAAATGACTTGCCGAGGGTCACACAGCTAGTAAATGTTAAATGTTTAAAGCTAGATTTGAACTCAGGTCTTCCTGACTCCAGGATTGGTGGTCTTTATGTGCCTTCTAGCTGCCCCCTCTTTTCTCTCAATTTAATAAAGAAACCACTGTGTGAGGTGGCAGGGATTCAAAGACAAAAAATAAATTCTTCTTTTATTGTCTTAGATGCCTAAAATATTCTTCATAGAATCCTTGGCTTCTTTGAAGCTCAGCTCAGATACTAATAATATGTAGAGTAAGAGGAAGCATTCTCTGATCTTCTTGGTGACTAGGGCTCCTTCTCTTTTCAAATTATCTTTTATTTACTTGTATTGCATATGTTATTACCTCAGCCCCAGTAAGTAAGTTCCATGGAAACAGGAACTGTTTTTCATTTTCATTATATAAAAAGTTGTATTCCTTTATGTATCTCAAAGTTTCAATATATTTATGAATCCAGTTTTAAGATATTTTTAAAAGTTTTAAGACAATTAAAAAAATTTTATGACATTTTAAAAGGTTATTTTCAGTTATTCAAAATTTTAATTTGATAAATTTTCAATACTTAAATTTATTGAAAATATGCTTTTGACTCAAAAATATAGAACTTAAATTTGATTCTTTAATTGAAAGACATTGTTTAAATTCTATCCAACCCAAGATTTTAACCCAATATCACCAATCACCAATTAAATATAATATTAGAATTACATACCTGACAACATACTAAGAAAAGGAACAAGGTTATAGCAGTCCATAATACCTTCTCTCTAAATTGAATCTGTAAAACAAAACATAGTGCTAAAATGAATAAAAACGGAGAAATTTTTGCTAATACATAATTAATTTTCATAATAATTTATTTCAACTACCATTTATTGTATCCATGTGTAAATACATTCTATGCCATAATTTACCTTTCAATTTAACATGAATCATAAAACATCTCTTCAAGCCCAATTATCAATGAATTTTACCAAAAATTGAACAAATATTAAACAATCTCACTCATTCTTGCTAATGCAAGGCCAGTGAATTGATGTGATTAATATAATGAATGAATTGATATAAATTAGAAGCCTAAGTTTTCTAAGATATTTTAAACATACTTCAGAGCTATAACTGAAGCAGCTTGGTGCATTGGATATAGAACTTGGAATCAGGAATATCTAGGTTTTAAACGTATTTCTGAAATGTAAATTAAGTCAACTCAGTTACCTTCCTACCTTTCAGATGGGCTATGCACATTTAACTTATATCCTATTGTTTACTATTTTCGGGAGGTGGGAGATAAGAGAGAGAAAAATTTGGAACACAATGTCTTACAAAAATGAATGTTGAAAATTATCTTTACATGTATTTGGAAAAATAAAATACTATTGAGAAAAAAAAAAAAGACCTATCTCAGACATTTACTAGTTGTATGATCATGAGCAAATTACTTGCCCTTCCTAGACCCCAGTTTTTTCATCTGCAAAATAAGGAGGCTGAATTCAATAACCTCTAACAACCCTTTCTGCTCAAAACTCTTTGCTTGGTTTCATCAGAGTAATTCCTTCACTAACCTTCCACTGCCTCAGTAAGCTTAATGACTCATTAAGTGTGACATGAGAGCCAATATATCTAATATGGTGACAGGATATATTAAGAGAGGCAATAGTCCTGGTCTCATCAGACCACATCTAGGATACTGTATTCAGTTCCAAACATCTCATTTTGACAAGGAAATTGACAGACAGACAATGTCAAGAATAGACCAAGCAGGATGAAGAAAGGTGCTGAAAGTATGTTATATGAGGACTGACTGAAGAAAATAGGAGTATTTAACCTAGAAAAGAACCTTAAAGAAGCCAAAAGAGGACATGAGTACTATCATCAAATGATTGAAAGGTTATCACATAGAACGTGGGTTATACTTATTTGGCCCACCCATATATGGCAGAAATAGGAGCAATGGGTGGAAATTACAAAAATTCAATTTAGACTTAGTGTAATGAAACATTTCCTAACAATTAGAATTATCCAGAAGTGGAATATGCTGCCTTGGGATGTAATAGAAATTTCTCACCCTTCCTGTCTTCAAACAAAAGCTGGATAAGTATGTTACAGAGGTAGGGGTTTAGAATGGGCTGACAGCTGTTGAAGTCCTTTCCAAATTTGATTTCAACCTCTCTTTATCTTTTCTAAAAGATTAAAACAGGTGGTATAGCCTAGAAACTCTTCACCTTAAATAAAATCCTATGATGAGCTTCACTTTTTTAGCAAGGCTAGTTCTCAGAATCAGACACACAGTTGGATTACCAAATTAGTCCTTGGAAAATTTTCAGTTTAGTAGGACTTGCCTAGGGCTGCTGATTCACTGACATAGTCTACAAGAGTTCAGAGTTTAGCAAAATGCTCATGACAGCCCTTTTTTTTTTTTTGTGGTAGATGTCAATCAACTATAAAATGGTTTAAAAAAACTATGCTGTGTGAAAATTTCAATGTGGGGTAATAAAAAAATGAATTCAAAGAAGCAAAAGAACAAGGAAATTAATGGATGTAATGTAAAATAAATATAACCAAAATAACAACATATAAACAGAGATATAGTAACTACACTAAAAATGAAAAAATTAAAAAGGATGAAGGGGAAGATGGCAAAGTAGGTTGGTAGATTTCAAGCTCTCCACAAACAAAACAAATATGTACCTCAAGGCAAACATAAGCAGGTGAAAAATCAAGAAGACTAGGGCCAGAACAGAGGTCTGCCAGATACAATCCAAGAAGATCTGAAGACCCTAGGATGCTGATTAATCTGTCTGAAGTGCAAACACCTCCAGGCTAGCTCCACAAACATCAAATGGGGACCGCTGGGCTAGCCAGGTGTGGGGGGAGCCTCAGCAAGAAGAACCACAGAGACTTCTGTCTGGGAGGACTGAGTGAACCGTAGTTGATTAGGAATGCCAGGCTCAGCTACATTGCTGAGACTCCGAGCCCTAGGAGAGAAGGTACCAACACCTGGTGAGCTCAGGCATTGGGACAAGGAAGCTGCGGGCTGTGGGTACTTGCAAGAAGGTGGAGCTCTTAGTTTGAGGTTCTTAATCAGAACAGAGATGAAGGGAAACTTGAGGCATCATCCCCCTATCCCACGATTTGAGATGCTTACACTAATACCTCTTATTTTTTTTAAATGAACTGACAAAGAATAAAGAACCCCACCATAGAAACATATGAGAACAGGGAAGACCAAAGTTCATCTTCAGAGGAGGATACTTTAGTTTAAAAAAAAAAAAAAAAAAAAAAAAAGCTTCTACTCCAAAGGGTAGAATGGCTCTCTACCCAAAGAGAATTTATAGGAGAACTTAAAAAAAAATTTAAAAATCAAATGAGAGACATTGAGAAAAAACTAAAATAATAAAAATAAAAACCATCCAAGAAAAACAAGATTATAGGAAAAAAATTAGCTAACTAGAAAGGTAGGTACAGAGTCTCAAAGATGAAAATAATGCTTTGAAACTTAGAACCAGGCAAGGGGAAGCCAGGGAAGCTATAAAGGACCAAGAAACAGCAAAACATTTGATAAAGAATGAGAAAATTGGAGCAGCTAGGTGGTCCAATGGATAGAGCACCAGCCTTGAAGTCAGGAGGACCTGACTTCAGACACTTAACACTTCCTAGCTGTGGGACCCGGGCAAGTCACTTAACCCCAATTGCTTCAGCAAAAAAAAAAAAAAAAAAAAAAAAAAAAAAGAGAGAGAGAGAAAGAGAGAAAATAGAACAGACTGTGAAATATCTTATAAGAAAAACAACAGATCAAGAAGAAAAAAATATAAGAATTATTGGCCAGAAAGTTCTGACCAAAAAGAGAACCTGAACACCATAATCCATAATGCAGGAAATATTTCCAAAAAAAAAAAAAGGTTCTACAGTGATAGAACAGAGAAATAGAAAAAAATCCACTGATCACCACCTCAAAGAGATGCTTGTGGAAAACACACAGAAGAAATACTGTCAAATTTCAAAACCTGCAGATCAAAGATAAAATTTTGCAAGAAATAAGAAAAAAAAATTCAAAGACATTCAAGCTACAATTAGAATTGCACAAGACTTAGCAGTATCCACAATAAAGAACTACAGGTCCTAGAATCAATGATCAAAAGAACTTGGTCTGTGGCCAAAAAATATCATATCCAACAAAATCTATATCTATATTTTTTGAATCTATAGATATCTATAATTTTGAGTGGAAAAAAATTGGACATTCAACAAACTTTCAGATTTTCTGGATTTTCTATCAATTTAAATCCAAACTTAACAGAAAATTTAACATATAAGAGCCAATATAAAAAATCATTTTTAAGGAACTCAATATGGACAAACAGTTTATTTAAACATGGACAAATTGTTTTGTTTTTTTTCCTGAGGGAGTTAGACTAGACTCTGTGATTCCTATGATCATAATCTATAGAATTTTTTTATGATCACTGGGAGGACAATTTTTTCTTAACATATTTTCTAGAAATTTTTTTGTTATCTTTTGCCAGTTGTCTACTCTGGCTCCTTAACTTTAATAATCTTTATGTTCACTTTAATTGATATTTCCAATCCTTCTGTGGAAGAGATCCTACTACACATTGAAATGAATGATGCCTTCCAAATGAGATATCCTGTTATCCTATTTATGAAACCAATTTAAAATAATTTAGGTCAGAGTAGAAAAACTTGCAAAATTATAGTAAAATATTCCTATTTATAATTTTCCTTAGTCCTTTTTTTAAACAAATTATTGGACAGTGATTCAAAAAAAATTTTTTTTACCAAAGCTTAACTTTTCCTCACACTTAAAAAGGGCCATTAATACAACATGAGATATTTTATCATTATTTGCATGAAAGAAACTAAAGCCAATAGTCATCTAACTAAATAATGCTACAATTTAGGATCATTATATCAGTTTTCTTTTCCACCTAACATTACTGTTATTGCACCTGCAACTTAACTGAAAAATTTCAAAGCTATGTTTTCTAAACAAAATAATTATTGGAATATCAATACGTTGAAATCTTAAAAACATAGCAGACTTCATTACCTTAACCATAAAACTCAGCCATCATAGCTTGAATACCAGATTGATAATCATGAATTTCTAAACTCCAGCTATTTTTACATGTAAGCATTATTATTTTATGCCTTGTTAAAAAAAATTTTACAGTACATTTCCTTTAGAAGATAAATAATTTACCAGTTATTATTCATGGGAAAACCAAAGTAGGATGAATAAACATTTATAGACTGGGTATAGTGGTACATCCCTGCTATTGAGGAAGCTGAGGTTGCTGGACAGGTTGAGGAATTCTGAGCTGTAGTGGAATAAGCTACTCAGGCATTCACACAAAAAAATCCATTACCAATATGGTGAGCTCCCAAGAACAAGCTACCTAAAGAGGGATGAACCACCACCAAAACCAATTTTCAATGGGATTGGTCCTGTGAATGGGTATTGCACTTCCAGACTTGATGACACAGAGAGACCAGTCTCAGAGAGAAAAAGAATAGGTATTTTAATAAATTTTTATATTGTCAAATGCTACCCATTACCAAGGGAAAAGGCCTCATTTGTTTTGTAAAAATTGTATGACTTTAAATAAAATTTAATAGTTTTTAAAATCATAAGATAATCTGCCTAGACTTATCTAAATTAGTCTACATTTCAGCCTTTTTTTTCTACCTGAGTAGAACATGAACTGATAATTTTAGGAACATGTATCATCAAGGTTAATTAAACTAGGGCAAACAGTAGCACAAAATAGTAAGAAAAAAGGAATACTGACCAACAGCTTAAAAAATTGGGACAAGAAATACAAATATCCTCTATTGTAGCAAAGATATACTTACCTTTCTTTCAGGTTTCTGAATTTCTGGCAAAACCGCGCAGAAGGGTTTTATAACTTCTAAAAATTTAACTGTTAAAAGAAAAGAATGACTCTATGAGTATATTACAGTTTTACAGTATCTTTCAGTGTTTTTTTTTAAATAGAAGTTATAGTTTTATACAGAATTAAATATAAGCATTCTCTAAATCCAAATGTCAAAGGTTTAATCTTTCACCATCAGTTCATGATTATTTCCAACTTATAAATTAATGACTGAATTTGCTCTGAAGACAGCAAGCAAAAGCCATCTGTCTTTTCTTTTGGCTTATCATTGAAACAAAATGTTAGATATTACTGAAACAAAATGTTAGATATTACTGTCGTGGTCTGCAACACAAGTTAACAAAAGCTTCTCTGTTCAATTGTCCCCAATATAAATGCAAAGATAAGGCTTTAGATATTAGAAGCAGAAAAAAAAAGTGTATAAGCAATTCAATGTTGCTTTTTTCTCATCTCATTTTTAAAAGTTGTATGAACTATCAGATCTTTGGAGAAGGGAGGAATTTATGACCAAAGAAGAACTAGATAATATTATGAAAGGCAAAATGGACAGCTTTAATTACATTAAATTGAAAAGTTTTGCACAAACAAAACAATAAAAACAAGATTAAAAGGGAAGTACAAAGCTAGGAAAAAAATCTTTACAGCTGATTCTGATAAAGGTCTCATTTCTGAAATATATAAAGAATTATGTCAAATTTATAAGAATACAAGTCATTCCTCACTTGATAAATGCTCAAATGATATGAACAGGCAGTTTTCAA
The DNA here is from genome assembly GCF_048593235.1 of Sminthopsis crassicaudata. NCBI lineage: Eukaryota > Metazoa > Chordata > Mammalia > Dasyuromorphia > Dasyuridae > Sminthopsis > Sminthopsis crassicaudata. The sequence goes on from NC_133621.1 coordinate 163,048,292, forward strand.
GTAACAAAATTAAAGCCATCTATAGTTATGTGAAAAAATGCTCTAAATCATTGTTGATTATAGAGAAATGCAAATTAAAAGAACTCTGAGGTATCATCTCACAGCTCAGATTGGTTAAAATGACAGGAAAAGATAATGATAAATGTTGGAGGGGATGCGGGAAAACTGGGACATTAATGCATTGTTGGTGGAATTGGGAAATGATCCAACCATTCTAGAGAGCAATATGAAACTATACCCAAAGGGCTATAAAATTGTGCATTCCCTGTGAACATTGTCAGTGCCATTACTGGGTCTGTGTCCCAAGGAAATGTTAAAGGAGTAAAAGGAACCCACATGTACAAAAATGTTTGTAGCAGCTTTTTGTAATAGCAAAGAATTGGAAAATGAGTAGATAGCCATCAATTGGGGGATGGCTAAGCAAGTTGTGATATATGAAGATAATAGAATATTATTGTTCTATAAAAAATTATGAGCAAGCTGATTTTAGAAAGGCCTGGAAAGATTTACATGAACTGATGCTGAGTGAAACAAGCAGAACCAAGAATACATTGTACACAATAACAATAAGAATGCGTGATGATCAACTATGAAAGACTTGGTTCTTCTCAGTGGTTCAGTGATCCAAAACAATTCCAATAGAATTTGGATAGAAAATGCCATTTGTATCTAGAAAAAGAACTATGGAGAATGAATGTAAATCAACATATGCAATCTTTACTCCTTTTTTCTTTTTTAATCTCTCCTTTAATATCTCCCAAAAACCTTTTGCTCTGATTTCTTTTCCAACATGATTTATGAAGTAATGTACATTAAATTTACTAAAGACAAATAAATAAATAGTCATATGAAATCTGACGGAACAGTTCTAAACTTGGACAAAGATTTTTCCATTTATAAACTAAAGGCCCTGTGTAGATTTTATTTTGACTATTCTGAGGGAAAAGATAATTAAATGAAATTGATTTTGTAAAGTACTTTCAAGTATTATTGTTGCTTACAAATATAAGCATTAGTTAATGAAATGGAATCACTTTCACCACAGCCAGAATTTAGCTTTATAGCATTTTGCACTTTTTCTATAACTCATAAATAGGCATCAGAAATATTAGCTAGTTACTTCTATGACAGTTGAGAAACTATCAACACAACTAAGTTTAAGTAAGTAGCTTCCAAGTAACCATTTCCCCAATGCTATTAAGAGTTATTAATAATGCCCCATTCTTTTAAAATATTATTGTTTCAATCTCTAACTAAAGATTTAATGTCAGTACTTTTAAAGGCAGTATTTATACAGTTTGAAAGTATTTGTTTAGATATATCTTTTCTTTCAACAGAAAACTAGAAGGCTAAAAGATGTTCAGTAAAGCAGATTTTTATAATTTTATTAGAATATATGTTGTTCTGCATAAATTTGTTTATGTCATTTATTATGCCCAGAGTCATCCAACTCTTTTCTTTTTTTCCATAAGCCAAGTGCCAATACTTGTTCTAGTCCCACCATCTCTCTCATCTCTCACTTCCTCTCCTTTCTTGGAACAAGTGGTGCTAAGTAGTAGCTAAAGCATCGGACCTGGAGTCAGGAAGACTTGACTTCAAATCCAGCTTCAGATTATTATTATTTCATTAAATTTCTGCCTACTTCAGTGTTCTTATCTATTGGTGTTATACCTATTTCCCAGGGTCACTGTGAGAATCAAATGAGATATCTATAAAAGTACTTCGTAAAGCCTTAAATGCTAGATACTAGTAATTATTATTATTATTATTATTATTACTATTATTTCACAAACACCACTATCTTTCAGGATCTCTTTCTCTCATCACTTAAATTATAATAGGTTCCTAACTGATCTCCCAGATTCTAGGATTTCTTCTTTCCAATTCATCTTCCACTCTGCTGCCAAAATAATCTGAGTATGGTACTCTCCTGCTTAAAAGTATTCTTCAAAGTGTTCCACAACTTGGCTCCAAATTACTGTTGTCATATCTCAAGTTATACCCCTTTCTATAGTTTACTTGCAAGAACTATCCTGCTGTGCTTACTTCCATTCCTTCACCTTTGCTCCTGCCAGATCTGAATTAGAATTCCCACTCCCTTCCCATCCTTGCCAAAATTGCTAGCTACTGATGTCCCTTTCTTCCTTCCCAAATGATAGCTCCTTTCTAAAAATTCTGCTAGGAGTTTGGTTGTGAATGGAAAGAAGGGCAGGGGATATTTATTTAATAAGATTATAGGGTCAAGTAAAAGTTTTATAAGATTTTCTCTCACTTGCCTTTATATTATAGTTATTGGGATACTTGTACTTCCATTGTAAAAGGTCTTTGAGAAGAGAACTGTGTCATATCTCTGTTTGTATTTATATTACCTAATACTAAGCAGGCATTTAATAAATGTTTGTCGAACTATTCTGTTACCCGTAAATGACTTTCACATAAACTATTGCCTGCTTTAAAAAAATCTTCTCTAATTCAACCATTCCCCTACTTAAAAAGAAGTTTGATAAAGACAGGCTATGTAGTAACTAAATACTATACGTTTCCCAGGGCCTAATACAGTACTCTAGACACAAAATACCTACAAAACATTTGTGACTGAAATATATTTTATATTTCAAAAGATGATGTCAGACATTTACAGCAACCAGATAGCAGCAGTGAGAACAGAATGAAAATGTTTCTTTTGATTTTCAAGTGTAAGAAATAAGTAATTTTATTACTTTTCTTAAACTAATGAATAAAAATAATTAGAGTAATACCGGTCTGTGCCACCACTTAATCCCAGCAAGCTAAATGAAAGGGAACTTTTATCCCAACTTTGTCAAAGATGTGTTTATTATATTGCTTACTAGTAATTTAAAATGCCAACCATGTAGCAAACATCCTCTCATTAAGTTACTTTTAGAAAATTAATCCTTAAATGCCTGTACACAAGCTTCCTGTACATGCGCATGCGCATACACATACACACACACACACACACACGCACACACACCCCTCCTTCCACTTAACTCTCATCATTCTCTCAACCTAAGCTAACATCCTACCTCTTCTGTCTCATAAATTCCTAGAAAAAGCTGTTGAACCACACCACTCTCTCCCAGGTTAATGGACAAATGTGATGGTTTTTCTCATTCCCTGATCTTTTAGACTTCACTGTAGCATTTGATTCTTCTGACCACTATCTTGAATATTCTCTTGCTGTGAGTTTTGTGACTGTTTTTTCACAGAACTTCTCCTTTGGCTGCTTTTTAAAAATTGAATCATTATCCCTAACTTACTCTTTTTGTAAAGGTATAACCCAGGGCACTCTTCTCCCTACTTATCAGTTCCCGTGGATTCCCCTATTACATTTATTCAGGAGACTCATAGACAGACAGACAGACAGATGTTGCTAATTTTGCTGGTTTCTTTGTAACAAGGGAAGCCTCAGTGATAAAGATGGGATAACATGAAAGGGAACATAATGTAGAAGAAGTTATCAATGAATTTAAGAATTTATCTGTACAATTTACTAGAAGGGCTGACATTCCAAGGACTCTAAAACTGGGGAATACTAGAATTTTCTTTTCTCTATATATTTTTAAGTTATCTAAGGATAAATGAAGCAAAGTTTTCTAAGTATGCTTAAACTAAAGAGGGGGAACTCTCAATCTCTATTACAGTTATACAATTCTAAAATGTACAGAAACATATAAAACCTTAAGTAATATGTATAATTTCCCTTCTCTGCTTTGGAACCTGTATTCTCAACACATTCCTTAGCTTATTTTGTATTTGCCATAAAACCATATTCTGTAGTTAGGAATTAAATATGACTGGGAGAGTTTTTTCATATAATTTTACAAGCCCAATCTTCAAGTTTTATAGCACTTAACTCATTGGTGGAAGACACAGTAAAGTCTCAGAGGAGAAAATGTTTGTTACCTAGGTATCATGTTGGACTAGCATATAAATGTGAACCACAGATAAATTTTTTTTAAAGTTTTCTTTTACATTAAAAAAAAAAAGAGAGAGAGAGAGAGACTCTGCTCAGGAAACCACTCCATATGCCCATACTTTTTCCTTTTCACATATCCACATTATTTAGCATTAGTGTGTATCTCTGTAAAGCATAAATGCAAATTCTACTGTCCTTCTCCTGGCGTCCTTACATAGTTTACTTTGTAACATGCAGAAACTAGTAAAGTTTGCGGTGGATATACCATTCAATCAATGTCAAATATTTAGTGTTTGCGGTAGTTTTGGTTCTATGGGAGGTAAAAAAATATAGAAAACATAGTAGCTGAACTCAAGGACCTTATTAAACACCGAGGCAACATTAAATAAATGTTGTCACTTGAGAAATAACTTCCTTGTGCTCCTTTCTCGGAGTCTGGTATCAGCAGCCCTAGGACTTCATACGTGACTCGGGGAGCTTTTCACCCTCTAATGTGCTGACTGAGTGACCCGCTGCTAAGGAGCCGCAAGAAATAGAGTTAGGAGGCTCCTGCCAGGTTTCCTTTTCTCGGTACCTGAGCCCCAGCTCGGAACGCCCCCTCCCCGTGTCAGTGCCGTAGGGCCCTCTCCCGGCCAGTGGCTGCCATCCTGCCCTCCAGCCCGAGGTCACCGCCGCCCCTCTCAGCTTCCCAGGTGGGCCCCTCCAGGCCGCTCGGCTGCCGACCTCGGACCAGGGCCCCTTTCCCAAGCCCTGCCATCCGCCACCCCAATTCCCCTAGGGAGCGGGCACGGCCGCGGCCCGGAGAGGCATCCTGCGCCGCTGGCGCCGCCCGCCACGCCTCCCCAGTTCGTCCCGGCCCGTAGCTACCGCAAGCTCAGGAGAGCCCGGCGGCCGGCGTGGGGCCGGGGTCGGGCCACCGCGTCCCGTCGGGCGCAGGACCCTCCATTCCCGGCCCGGACACCTCCGAGTTGCGGACCTCGCTGCAAGGAGGCCCTCCCAAGGGGCCCGTACTTACTGCCCATGGCGGCGCCTGGGAGCACCCAGCGGAGAGCAAGCGGCCTTACGGCGCCGCCTTCCTCCTCCGCCGGTCCCAAAGCTTCGGCCTCAGATCCCGACTTGCTCCGACCGGCCGAGACCCGCGCCGGCTCCACCCACTCGCCGCACCCCCCCGAAGCCGATAGGTTGCATTTCGTCACATGACGGGCCTCACCTCCCCCCGCCCCCGGACCCGCCCATTTTTAAAGGGGTAGGCTGGGATTGGCTCCGGGGGTCGCTGAGGCCGCCAGCGCCGCAGCTCCCCTTGTCTCTCTGATTGCCATGGTCACAGTCGGTAATTAGAAGAGTTTTCAGATCAACTCTTCCTCTCGCGCCCCTCCTCCACTTCTTCATATCCGATATCTTCCCCTGCCGAATAGGGTCCGCGCACGCCCAGCTCTTTTTTTATTAGGTCTTAAAATGCCGCAGCGACCACCGTAGAAGAGTCGTAGACACACGGGCTCCTTATTGACATCGTGATGACCAGGCACCTATAGGACTGACTTCTTCACCAAGAAAGGGCCTGAACTCTTACCCCCATCGCCCCCGGCTCCGCAGAGCTAGCAGAAGGATCCGAGGTTAAATGCTGACATTGGGTTTTTCTGGGTTTTAAAAGTGTCTGAAAAGTTATCTTTTTCTAAAGGCCCCCCAAAAAAAAAAGGCCCCGAGGACTTTGGAATCAGAATTTAACCTTGCAAGAGAACTAAAAAAAGGCCTCCCTGGCTGACCCAGAGTGCCACCCGGTAGAATCCGCTCCAGGGAATGGGGGCACAGCCATAGTTTTTTTGTGATAAAAAAGGCAATTTTGGCCAAGTCATCCTTTTACAAATGTTTCGCCTGGCGATTTGTTGTTCATCTCCTTGAGCTGTCTTTATTTATGGGGGTCTCCCTACAAAGCCCTTGCAAGGGAGCGATAGTCCTCATACTGGTACCCACCATCACTGTAAGGCATTAAGCACTAGGAAGTGCCTGCTATTCGCCGCGTTCTGTGCTACTGTTGTTGTTTGTCCTTCCTTCTGGAAGAGGACCATGGCATCAGGAAGGTGATGACCTGACAAGCAAGTGAATTGGATTTAAGTGAGGAGGGCAGAAGTCACCTGTCTCACTTTCCCTTCAGAGCCATCTGGGTTCAGTGGCCAGATCGAGATCAGAACGACTGGAGATGGCTCTGAATGAGGGGAAAACCTTGGCCTTTTTAATTTGTGGTCTTAAAAAAACCTAGTTTGATTGAGGCTGCACCCTTTAAGTGATTAAAGCTAGGTAGCAGTTAAAGCAAAAAAATGCCATCTTTCATCTACCAAAAAAAAAAAAAAATCTAAATGAATAAATGCATCTAGGAGGGGAAGACTCTTAGGGTTTCTGACCAAAGCAAAAATAACCAAATGGGGCTTGGCCTAGGATCTATTGGAAGCCAATTAGAATCAGATTGATTTTGGCTTAAGGCCCAGTCTTTAAGAAAGAAATCTAAACAGTAAACCCAAGACATCTTGAGAGGGTTCATAGGTATAAAAAGAGAAAAAATGCTTTTTTAGAGCACCTGCAGGTAAGGGTATAATACCCTATGTGGACAGAAAGACAAAAGAAGGGAAGGAGGAACTGTCCTAAGAGCAAACTGGAGATACAAAAAGAGACTCAAGAAGTCCATAATCTAATTGGGGAGGGTGGGGAGAGATAAATTCAAACAACTATGGACAACAAGCATGATATAGACATATTAATGATTTCAGGCACTGGAATTAAGTGGGATTGGGAAAGGCTTCTTATAGAAGATGGAATTTTAGTTGATACTTGAAGACCAGGAAGAAGACAGGAAGAGGAAGAAAATTTCAGGTATGGAGGCCAGCCTGTGAAAATACTTAAAGTAGGGTGATAGATTTTCTTGTGCAACAAGGCAGTATCATTAGATTGCATAGTATGTATTTGTGTGGTAAGGGGAAGGATTTCAGTTAGGCAAGGTAGGAAAAAATGTAAAGATAGAGAGGGACATGTTATAAAAGACTTTGACTTTTTTATAAGTTATGTCAGAGGATTTTTATTTTTGATCCTGAAAGTAATAGATAACCACTAGAATTTATTAATATAAAGATGACATAGTCAGACCTGGACCCAATTTTTCTTTATCAGGATATTGCCCCTTGCCATCCTTTAATGCTATAAGCCACTATTAGCCATGAGATCCTCTTCCTGTACAATTCCTATTTATCCCTTAAAACCTAGTCTAATTAACCACTTTTTTCAGGAAGCTTCCAGACCACCTTGAACCTCAAATAGCATTTTACTGACATCATTCTATTGTACATGTTATATATTATTTTCTACTAAAATGATGTTTCACATTCCTCTACTGATTATAAGGTCCATAGAGACTTTGTCCTATCAAAATTTTATTATTAATAATAATAGCTCACATTTACACGGAAATTTAAGATTTGCTAAGTACCTTGCATATATGATCTTACTTCATCTTCTTAATAGCTGTATGAGATAGGTGCAGTTATCTTTTTTTTTAATGAATATCCATAGTCATTGCATATAACTTTATTTTTTATTTTTAAATTTTTTTCTTTATTAAAGCTTTTTATTTTTCTTTCTTTTTTATTATAGCTTTTTAGTAACAAAACATATGCATGGGTAATTTTTCAACATTGACCCTTGCAAAAACTTCTGTTCCAACTTTTCCTCTCCTTCCTTCCACCCCCTCCCTAGATAGCAGGTAATTCCATACATGCTAAATATGTTAAAGTATATGTTAAATACAATATATGTATACACATTTATACAATTGTCTTGCTACACGAGAAAAATAGGATTTAGAAAGAAGGTAAAAATAGCCTGGGAAGAAAAACAAAAATGCAAACAAACAATAACAGAAAGAGTGTAAATGCTATATTGTGGTCCACACTCATTTCCCAGTGTTCTCTTGCTGGGTATAGTTGGTTGGTGCAGTTATCTTCATGGAGAAACTGAGGGGTCAAAGAAGTTAAGTAATTTGTCCAGGATTACAAACAGCTAGTCAGTTATCTAAGGCTGAATGTGTATCTAGATTTTCCAGACTCTTTCAGCTTGTACACACAAGAGACAGTTGTTGTTGAATTAATCAGATCAAGTTCCAAGAGAAAAGAGTTGCCCTATGAAACCGTGCATACACATTAATACAGTGGAGTCTAGCAGTGTCTCTACTGGTTCTCTATCCCAAAGAGATCATAAAAAAAGAAAAAGGACCCACATGTGCTAAAATGTTTGTAGCAGCCCTTTTTGTAGGAACAAGGAACTGGAAACTGATGCCCCTCAGTTAGGGAATGGCTGAATAAGTTATGATACATGAATATAATGGAATATTATTGTTTTATAAGAAACAATCAGCAGGATGACTTCAGAAAGGCCTGGAAGGATTTACATGAACTGATGCTGAGTAGAGTAGAACCAAAAGAACATTGTACACAGCAACAAGATTATGTTATGATTAACTCTGATCATCTTAGATATTTTCAACAATGAGGTGATTCAGGCCAGTTCCAATTGACTTGTTATGGAGACAGCCATCTGATCCAGAAAGAGGCTTGTGGGAACTGAATATGGATCACAACATAGTATTTTCACCTTATTTATTATTGTTTGCTTGCTTTATTTTTCTTGTTTTTTTACCTTTTTGATCTGATTTTTCTTGTGCAGCATGATAAACAAAACACAAAAAAAAGTACACATGTCTAACTTATATTGAATTACTTGTCTGGGGGAGTGGGGCAGTGGGAAGGGAGAGAGAAAAATTTGTAACGGAGTTTTGCAAGGATAAATGTTGTTAACTATCTTTGCATGTATTTTGAAAATAAAAAGCTATTCTTAAAAAATTAAAAAAAGAAAAAAAAAAAAAGAGCCTTTTTCTCAGACAGCATAGCTCCCAGACTATGACTGTACTGGAGAAAGAATAAGGCTATAGCTGCAGGTTCCTGTGAAGAGGAGCCTTCACTCTTTGCTAGTAACCCCAACTTGAGTCCTGTTGTTACTTTGATGAGAGAGAAGTATCAGACAGAACAGAACAACATAGAGAGAAGCACAAGGTTGATAAAGTTTTTTTTTTTGTTTTTTTTTTTTTGTTTTTCCTGAACCATAGTCTCAATACCTTGGGAAAGTAGCCTAGGCTCAAAGCTACAGACAGATTCTAAAACACTGAATTCTTTTTTGTGAATCACCAATCATCATTACAAAATTGTATGGTTTGTCTTCAGCAAACCAACTGAATCATATTCATTTCAACTAGAACAACATTTATGAACACCGAAAAAACTGTTGTTGTTCATCCTTCATTTTCAAAAAACCTATGACATCATGGTATTGGGATAAATATCCCAATGATGGATGATGTCTTGCGAGTAGATTTATTAGATTTAAGTAAGGTAGAGTTGCACAGTTGTCAGACTGAGTCATTGATGTCCAATGGCAGAATATAAGTCAAGGTCACTGGCAATGGCCCACAATGCAGTGAATGACCTTGGTATCTTTGCTATCTGACCAAGCTCTTAAGTACTGCACAACACCTGTTTTAGCCATCTTCATGGCCATTGGAACAAATAAATGATTCTCATCTGTTCAATTCCACCAGGGGAAGTCTTCACTTTGCTTGGGGTAGACATTCATTTAACTCACTGAAGGATTTGAGGTCATTAAGTTACTTTCTGAGACAGCTTTACTGGGGTGTGGTCAACAGGAATTCTACAGTTTCTTTGAGTCACAGCTGAGAGTTGGATAATAGGTGGATACCAAAAACAGATGAGTTAAACCTAAAAAAGATTGAACTCAGCCCTCACAACAAAAGATACTAGTCCACTCTAAACAACCCACACGTTTTAGGTCTGAACATTTCTTTCAAGTATAATATGCACTCCAGCATTATTTTTTCATTGGATTTAGGAATACCAAGCACAATCCTTGGAACAGAGTAGATGTTTAATGAAAATAGCAACTGATGGCTTGAAATAGATTTGCAAAGCTACTAAGAAGATCCCCAGCTAAATCTGTTTAATTTAACTAAAGGCATACATTTCACCATACCTCTGCAAGCTATTTATCTAAAGTATTTCATCGTTGAACAGGGAATTATAAGAACTTTAAATTTCCCATCAATATACATCCTAAACATCACTAACAATATGGAAATGGGCTAAAAACTTAAAATAATATTACTGGTTGATAGCAGAAAAATAGATAAGAAAAAGACTTAATTTGCTACCAAATGCAAAGTACCTTGAAAAAGAGGTGTTCTTATATAATTGAGGACTGTATTGGGAGCAAAGAGAAGACAGAAAAGCAAATGGTTCCAGATAGCTTAGGGAATATTTAGGAGATGATTATGCACATTATTTTAAAAATTTTAGAAGTCCTTACAGAAGTATTTATGATGCTGTTCCAGAGAAAGAACTGATGGAGTCTGAATGCAGAGTAGAGCATACTTTTAAAATTTTACTTTTCTGGGAAGGTTTTTTGGTCTGATTTTTTTCCCATGACATTATTAATATAGAAATATGTGTTGCATTACTTTACATGTAATATTTATCAAATTGCCTGCCATTCTCAAAGGAAGAAAATGGGTGAGAGAATTTAGGATTCAAAATTTAAAAAAACCAAACGCTAAAAATTGTTTTTACATGTAATTGAAAAATAATGAAATATAGTGAGTCTAAAAAAGTATTTATGAGAGATTTTTAGGTATCTTTGTGACAACTGAAAACAAGGTCAACATCTTAAGTAAAAGATTTAATTTCATTCAAACTTAAGAATTCTCACAGTTGTGAACTTAAGATTTTTTTTTTTTTATTCACTGAACAAAATGGTTTTGGTAAACAGCTTTACATGATTAATTTTTGCAATTCAAACAACAGTTCTTTTATGATTTTTTCCCCAAACCCCAAGAGGCTAGCTGTAAACCAATTTTAATGCTTTTTGGCAAATTTGAATTTTTCTTCAACTCATACATAAATACAATAAGGAATGCATGAGATAGCTTATTTTAAGCATTTTAGAATTATCTTAAAATTCTTCACATACCTAGAAAGAAAATGAAATAAATGTTTAATTAAAAAGAAACCTATTTTATTTGAAACTCTTTAGACATTTTTCTTGCATGGATATCCAAAATATAACTGGAAATAAGCAAGGTCAAGATGGCAAAAAAAAAAGTGATTTTTTTTTAATGTTTCACAGTTGAACTTATAGAGACCTGAAATGAAGAGGGATTGATTAATTTATAAAATTGAAAGTTGGGAAAGCTGCTTAATTAAAGTGGCTTAATTTGATCATATTTATAGGTTAAATAATCATTCCATTTTGCTCAAAAACTGCAGACATTTGAAAAGATCAGATGGTGTTATAGCTTTAATTTTCTCCAGTTAAAATTGGAACTCAGTAATAACAAGCCTCACCTTACAATGACCTTTGAAATTTTAGCAACTTATAACTGGCACAATTATGTCTTTACATAGAGAAGGAACATTAAGGAGTAAATGAATAAAAGGAAAATCTGTACTACAATTGTATACAAGATTATATTAGATCAATACATACACTTATTAGATGTTGCAAATAATAATTAATGATAAACCTGTGGCCAAAGCAGGAAAATCTAAGCATAATTTACCTGTACCTATTAATTATATGCCAAAAAAAAAAAGAAGAAGAAGAAGAAGAAAAAGTACATATGGAATAGGTTCCTTTCATCTTTCTAATACCTCTGGGGTGGCTAGTTAACAGTAATGGAAGTACAGGTACTCAGGAGCAATGAAAACTTCTATTATGAAAGGGTTTGTAATTAGTTCCGGCAGCACTGGACTGAACCTTAGTTAATCCTCTAGTACAAGATATCATTTCAGAATTCTTCAGAGGACAATGACCTCTAATAGTCCTTGAGAGTCTTGGATCAGGAAGCTTTCTCCATCAAAGAAAATAGTACTTTTAATATACCCTACCCAAAAAGCCACTATTCCCTCATGAATAGCTCCTAAAGATAATTTAGTCAAAGCACTGATATCCTCTTAGTGGTTCTCCAAATATTACAATTTGAAAGAGAAATGCTCTGATAAGAGGCCATTTTCTGATAAGAGGTCATTTTCTTCGAAGCACCCAAACCACCCATCGGAAAAGCAATATTATTGTAGCTTACAGATCACAAACCCTTTAATTTAAAAGGATAACTATAACTGGACAAATAAAGCACCCCAATCTTTAAGAATATTAATTAGGACCAACCTAGCTTTTCTGAAGCACTTGGATGAAACATTTTTAAAAATACCTTTAACAGAAAGCATCCCAGATTCTAGTGCACACTGGAGTCCAAAGCTATTAGTAGTCGTCAGAAGGCTTGTGGGAAGAAAAAAAAGGCAAAAAGCAATGAAACTTAGCTAAGCCTACAATAAACAAGTGAAATGGAGAATCCAGATAATATATTCTGTGACTCAAGCACAAAAACATTTTGTTTGTAATATCTAGAAAACTGTAGAGGCAACTTGGTGTTAAGGACAGTGTGTTAGCCTTGCTATCAGGTAGACTGGATTTCAAATGCTGTCTCTAAAACTTATTAGCTGTGGTTTTGATCAGGTCATTTACCCAGTATATCAATTTCTATTCATGTGTCCCCAAAAGATTTGGTGCAGTTTTAAGTTATTAAAAAATTAATAGTTTAAGGTCTTAAAGCTTAAAATTGCACTTAAACTTTGAGGACATCCTATATATTTCAAGTAACTCCCCAGGACTTCTCTATTAAGTGACAGACTGGAATACTGATGAAATCACTGATCCTATGCATATTCGTGCTCCGAAAATTAGGATAAAAGTAGTTTGGGGGATAATCAGGGGGAAAAGGTCTTGATTCTCAACTTTGCTTGAGTGTATCCCAGGCCAAAATAGAATAGTCACTGTAAACAAATTAAGTACTCAAAAAAAAGTTCATATACAAACATATCCATCCTGTTTTCTCTGTTGACAAACATCTGCCCTTGTAAGGTCCCACTTCTGAGAAAATGACAGCCTGGAAGCTGGAACTTGAATTAGAAAAAGAGACCCTTCTTTTTAAGGCAGTTTCTAAAAGGAAGTAGCATTTCTTCAGAAAAAGGCCTCAAGCAAAGGTCTTGGTGAGGATTTCTTCCTGCTGCTGCAGGTGTATGGTTCCAATTCCTACAGCCGGTGCTGGTAAAGAAGGCCGGCTCACCAAACGGAGCTGTGATTAGAGTAAAGAAAAAAGCATATTTTAGATTCATTTGTTTTATTTTAGATCAATGTCATTAATATTAGCACAGGCTAGAAGGGACCTCATAGGCCACTAATGTCCAGACCCTTCATTTCTGAAATCCAAGGATTAGTGGCAAATCCAAAGTCACCCAAAGGACAAGAGTTATAGGCAGGATTTGAATCCAGGTTCTGAATATTGGTCTGAGCCAATATTCTTATTCTACTTGTTCTCACTTGTTTATCCTTAAATTGTACTCATTCATTCACATTATATAATAATCATAACAATAGCTAACATTTATATAGTGCTTACTATGTACCAGGTGCTGTGCCAAGCATCCTCACAACAGTGCTGGGAGTTCGTGCTATTACTAATGCTCATTTTACAACGAGGAACCTGTGACCAACAGAATGTCCAAGTTCACACAACAAGTAGGTGTCTGATGATGGATTTGAACTCAGGTCCAACACTCCCTCCACTGTGCCACTTAGCTACTGGATATATGTGCACCTACCCATATATGTGTTTCTGTGTGTGTGTGTGTGTGTGTGTACAGGTATTTGCATGTGTATGTATTAATATCTGAGTTCAAATCTGGATACACACATATGTATATATATATAAAGATATATATATATATGTACTTTTGTGTGTGTAAATGTTTTGAGTCTGGTTTTAAGTTTGGTACTCCTTAAATTTTACTTCAGGGGCAATTAAATGGTACAAGGGATAGAGCACTAGCCCTAGACTCAGAAGGACCTGAGTTCAAATCTGACCTCAGACACTTAACACTTCCTAGCTGTGTGAACGACAAGTCACTTGACCCTAATTGCTTCAACAAAAAATAAATAAATTTCACTTTAGACTTAAAAATACATGTGTACCAACCAAGCTAAAAATCCTTTAATAATTAGTATTAGTTATAATTACTCTATATTTACCATACTATATATACTATGCCACATATGTAGTATGTGCTATATTTGCATATAGAGTATATACTATACTATAATTATGTAGTAATAACTTGTCAGAACAGAATGAAGATTTTTAATTTTTTAAATTTCTAATTTCCCTCAGAATAGATAGATAGATAGATGGATGGATAGATAGAGAGATAGGCAGTTTGGTCTTAGACATGTACTAGTCTTAAAGCCAGCCCTCAAGCAGTAAAGTTGTTGGTTTCCCCATTTCTCTGCTGTTAAAGTACAAAAGTCAAGCACAATTTATAATACAGATTGTCATTCAGTTCACCTAGATCACCTTGCTCCCATAGCGCTCAGGAACCCTATTTCTGGATCAAGAAATCCTGAGCAATCACACAATAGAGGCAGCAGAGAGTTTACGGATATGTTGCCAATATACACACATAAATAGCTTGATAAATGACTCTATAGTCCTCTAGTTTGAAAGAATGATTAGCCTGTGTGAAATTCTTTTGGAGGAGCAGCTCTGTAATTTTGTTGGCAGAGAGAATTTCCAGGGAGAAAACTCCCAATACCACCACAGACTGGCCCCTGCTCTGTAACTTGGGAGAATTGCCAGAAGCACTGAAAGATAAATACTTTGTTTAGCACCACACAGGCCAGAACGTGTGCGGAATAGGAGTTCTAGCCAGATCTTTCTAACTCCAAGGTCAGCTATCTTTAATGCCAGTTTGCTTCTTGGAATCTGTAAATATACATATTAAGAAACAGTTTAAATGGTGAATAATAATTAAATTTCTTTCTAGATACTCTAGAAATACAGAGCAAAATAAAGCAAAATCCAAAAGCCTTACCTTACAGGCTAATTGTTTTTCAAATCTTGGGGAGATAAAAAACCAGGGACCCATATTTTGTGGCTCTTCTTGGCTCCAAATAAAATCTGCAAGGGAAAGAGCTTCCCATCAATTCATCATGTCCACAAACATGCATCCCTTTCTAAAATGATACGCTATTGCTTGTGTGATGCTGAAAAGTTAACAGCGGTCCTTATTATATAGTGCAATAGCACTACAGAAAAAACTCAGTTAACTGGAACTGCCAAGCTCTTTCTTGACAGACAAGTTTCTTGGATTGCTGAGTACTCATTTAATCACCAACACTTATTTTAATCATTTTAATGGAAATCTTTATAAAATGTATTATCCACTTATTAAAGAGGGTGAACTGGACATCATTGGTCATCTTTTGTTGGCTCATTACAAACTTCATTGCAAATAATAATGCCCTCAATGGTTATGAAGGACTACTGTTCCCATTCTTAAGTGGTCTCAGCTTCTTGAGTTTGGGATTATAGATCTATATATATAGATCTATATATAGATATATATATAGATCTATATAGATCTATATATAACTATATATAGATCTATATATATAGATCTATATATAGCTAGATGGGAGTTTCTAAGCCATTTAGTCCTCACTCCTCACTTTACAAAGAAATTAAGGCCCTGAGAAAACCAGTAATTTACTTGCCCAACAAGATCCCAGAAGCAGACAATAAAAAAATACACACAGTTCAACTGTTGCCAAAGTTGGTGCTCTATTACAGCAAAGCTTTTTGAGTTGTTGTTCTTTCTGTGTATATATGTATCTCTATGTGTATGTCTCCTATCTCTTTCTGTCTGTCTCTGTCTGTGTCCCTCTCTGTCTCTCCTCTTTGTCAACCTGTAAGACACAGCTTCTCACTGCAGCTTGAAACAATCTCTTTCCCCTTTTCTGAGGACCTAGACACTGGATAGTACAACTAATTTGAATTGCATAGAGTAAAGAGAATTGAGGGAGAGAATAAAGGTTTCTCTAACAAGTAAAGTTCATGAACGTTGTGACATCTCTTTTGTTGTTTCATGACTATTTTTTAGAAAATAATTTTTTTTGGCTGTGTTCAATTTATTCATTAACCATGGGGAAGATGATATGCCAGGCACTGAGGATACAAAACAACTCTTGCTACAGTTATTGCCCTCAAAGAACAACATTCTACTAGAGGATTCAATATATAAATCAGTAATTAAATGCAAAATTTATTTGAGAATGGAAAGAACACCAGCATCTTAGTCAGAGGGTAGAGAGGTTTGAGTGGGTCAGGAAAGGTTTCCTGAAGGAGGTAACTCCTAAAAAGAACCTTGAAAAAAAAAAGAAGAACCTTGAAAAAGCTAAAGATTTAGGGAGAAAGAGGGAATACATTTTAGTTACATTGGATAGGCTATGAAAAGGTAAGAAGCAGGAAGAGGAACACCAAGTCAAGGCACAGAAAAAGATCAGATGGGCCAGAGTTCACAGTGTGCATAGTAGAATAGTAGGAAATAAGTTTGTCAAGTTAAGTTGAAACAGAAATTTAAAGATTCTGCACATAAGTATGGGAATATGTATAGAAGAATTGCACATGTTTAACATATTGGATTACTAGGGAAGGGAATGGGGAAAAGAGGGAGAAAAAATTTGGAACATGAGATTTTGTAAACGTGAACGTTGAAAAGTATCTTTACATATATTTTGAAAATAAAAAGCTATTATTTTAAGAAAAATAGATTCTGCACAGCAGAGAGCTTTAAAGGCTAAGCTGATGAATTTAATTATAGAGGCAATAGAAAATGACTGAAGATGCTAGAGCAGAGAACTGATATGTGCTTTAGGAAGATATTCTGGTGGATGGATGAAGAACATTTTGAAAGGTTACTGCCATAATCCTGGGTAGAGCTGTGTGAGGTGGGATTGAGGAGCATTTAAAACAGGCAGATAGTGATGTGAATGGACAGGAGAGACTAATTATGGGAAAGGAGTCAAGAATCATTTAAAGAATGAATCAACAGAAAATTGTTCAGCATTTACTATGTATCAGGCACCATGCTAGGAGCTAAGGATGACTCCAAGGAGCTGGAGTGGCTAGAAGGATGATTGTTCCCTTAAATAGAAATAAGGATGTTTGGAAGGACAGATTTAGACAGATCAATTTTGAGCATGTTAAGCTATCTTTGAGAAGTCTGGGCGAAGATGACATTTACAATTAGATTTTAGAAATGCAATTAAAACTAAGTATATAAATTTGGGAATATTTCACTAGATGATAATTGAAACTATGGAAGTTAAGGATCACCAAAAGAGAATGAAAGAGTCAAGGAGGCGGCCCACAAAAAGCTTTGAAGGGACACTCATGATTAGAAGGACATCACAGAAAAGGAAATTGGGCAATAGGGTTCAGATAGGTAGGAGAACAATCAGATGAGAGTAGTATCTTGAGAGCTGAGGAAGAAAAGTATCCAAGAGGTAGTCAATAGTATAAAATACTTTAGAGAAGTCATCCAGAATGGAAGACTTACAAGTCTTTTTCTAGGGAATTGACTATGTAAGGGAGTAAAGGGATAGGCTAATACAAATAGTATGGTATTTGAATAGAAGGTCAGTCTTAGAGTCAAGAACATCTAGATTCAAGTGCTACTTTTAGACTAGTAATGTGAGAATAGATATGTCATTTAACCTCTTAGTGTCTGGCTCAATGTTCTAAAATTCAAATTGCAAGAGTTGCTGATATATGCTTTTAGGGTTTTTCATTGGCAGTTCCATATACAATGATATTTTGGAATCAGACAAAAAAAAAAAAGGGATGATAGTTTGAAGGGATAGTGTGCCATTTTTTAAATGAATGATGACAACCTGGGTGTGTCTATAGGCAACATGGAAGGGTCCAGTAAATATGAAGACATTGAAAGTGAAGGGGAAAGGGGTACATCGAAAGGGAAATCTTCCAGAAATGGCAAAAAAGAGGGAATTAAAAGTGGAAAGGTTGGCCTTAGCTGTGTGTAGCAAAGGAGTAGAGAATTTTGAAAAATGTAATGGAATTTTGAGAAATAGGTTAGTTAACAAGGGGGTTCTTGGCAAATAGCCTCTTTTCCTCAGTAAAGTAAGAGATAGTTTTCTGCTTAAAGGGAGTGGAGAGAGGGTGGTGTGGGAGGCTTGAAGAAAAAATAGAAAATTTGGCAAGATGTTATTATGTTTTAATTCTACTGCCATCGTGTCACAAATATAGGCAAGTATAGCCATAACCTAATGTTACAATTTTGAAAAAGTAAGTTTTCTGTATGAGAAAGATAAAATGCTTAAATTCGCCATCACATTTCTAGCAAATATAATTTAAGTAGAAAATTGAAAGTACTTTATATAATTTAGGGATCTAGGCAAACAGGAAATACTTGTGAGAGGTCCTAGAAAGGTTCATATTCATTTGGACATAAAAATAAAGGGGCATAAAGGGGTATACAAGGGAAAGAAAATTACTTGAAGTCAGACAGCTTTTCCTGCAAATCTGCTCTCCCAAGAGGCTTTACCTTTGGCATTTTTGTATTTGCTCAACTCTTGTTGTAATGCTTCCAGTGGGAATGGGCAGAGTTCTTCTATTCGGATGATAGCAGCCTCATCTTTCTTCTTCCCTAAAGTTTCTCTTTGCTTCATCAGAGCATAGAAATGTTTACCAGAGCAGAAAATTATGCTCTTAACACTGTTGGGTAGAAAGAGAAAAAGGGTAAGTGGGGAGAAAGGAGCACAAAAGAAAAAATTCATTTCTATATATGTAAATAAATATATGTATATTTTCTCTAAATTTTACTGTTGTTGGGTTGTGTTTTTTTGGTTTGTTTTTGTTTTTGTGAAAGGTGTTGACATAATTTGTTTGACGCAGCAGATACTTCCCCAAAACACTAAAGAAAAACCTTCTACAAAATATATTCTCTTCCCTACCTCAAAAAAGTTTATCAGTTAACAGAAAGAAGACTTGTGTGACTTCCCTTCAAGAGTTTGGTGCTAATATTTACTATTAGCATAGACAGTTGCTATCTATCCATGTTCATTTGATTCATGTTATTGTTATCATTGTGTACATCTTTATGTTTTAAATTTTAAAATTCTCCCAACAATTTAAGATTTACTACAGAAGATATTCCTCTAGAATTACTTCCAGTATATCTTATTTGAACATAGCTGTTTACAGATTGTTTTTGCAGGAGACTGTGAGTCCCCTAAACATAGCCACTATTTTTGTCTTTCTTTGCATCCCCAGCACTTAACACAGTACCTGGTACATAATAAATATTAAATAAGTGCTTCTTAACTACAGATTAAAGTATAAACCAATAATATCTCTTCAGAGGAAGAAAAAAGTTTTAAATATTTAACTAATAAAACAATATGATAGCATTCAAATGGGCTCGCTTATCATATACTCAGCTGTATTTTTAGTCTTCATTATTTAAAATTTTCCCTCCTCCAGGAAATGATTACCTGCTGTATTAAAAGAACCATACATCAGATGACTAGGATGCTGCCTAGCTGGAAGCAGGAGGTACAAGTTGTTGTCCATTATTCTTCACCTCTCTACCTCATGCATTGTGATAGTAATAGAAAAGGGACAGAAGAGCACTAGGTTTTGTGACAAAGGAGGCTGAAAGCTGGCTGGGGGCTGTGGATAAGTGTAGTAGGAAAGGCAGAACTTGTCTCAAGTGTGTTTCCAGCTGTGGAGTTGGCAATAGAGCACAAGTGTGGAAAAGGGCAGAAATTGGGGCAGAAATTGGGAGCTCTTTAGACAGCAGGATACAGCGTTGAATCTCTTATCATCATGGAAGGTGTTTGTAAGAAACACTTTTGAGGCCTGACTTCTAATAGTTAATACATTAGTAAGTAATAATGAGAGCTAAGAGACCAGATTCTATCTAGAACAGCGTTCTCAATTAGGGAGTTCAGATTTCAGGTGATTCAAGTAATTAAATAGGAAAAAAAAATTACAAATTTATTTCAAGGTAATTGGTTTTCTTTATAATTCTGTTTTTTATTGTATGAATTTAAAACCATTATTCTGAGAGAGGATCCATAGGCTTCACTGAAGTCAAAGCAGTCTTGGACACAACAGAAATTAAAAATCTTTGATCTAGATTATCTATTCTTGCTTATGTCCACAGATGAGTCTGACTTTTACTTTCTATTCCTACAAGAAAGTGGGGAAGGGATGTGGGATGGCAACTTCAGTGCAAGCTATGAAAGGTACATATCTTTAAAGCAAAGAGAATTTATTAAAGTATTTATAAGTACTTTGTTCTTAAAAAACAAAATGTCCTTATTAAAATTACTCAAAAAGCTAGTACTTAGCAAAAGTATCAGTACAAAATACTAGTACAAAAGCTATTAATAGCTAGCTATTAGAATGTGAACTGTCTTGTTTTTCTGTTTGTAGCTCCAATACTTACTATATAAGCATTTTTGACAAATGACAGAATAATAATAATAATTTAATAAAATGTTTATGATACACATTTACTTATCATGTTTATGTAAATAGGTGTATATATATATATATATATCCCCCTTCTCCCAAAGCCCCTAAATTAGAAAAACTCTTGTATTTGTTCCATGTTTTACAAAAGTGAAATTACAATAGAATAATAGTATAACACATTATTATTCTTGGCCTAGAAAATATTACAATTGTATAAAACAAAAGACCAACTTCAAGCCATTAGATTATAACAAAGATGTTCATCCTTTCTGACAATGCTAGTGTTATAAAAGGGTTAAATCATAATTTTGCTCTTTATTTTAATTAATTAATTTTTCTAAAATGCCTGTTCCTGCAAATGGTAATAGTAAAAAAGGAGAAATTTTCTCATTTCTTTTGCTAGCAGACTCTTTTAGGATAATAGATTTCTTTTTCACAATAAATTTAAAACAAAATACAACAATGCACGTGCGTGCATGCACACGTGCGCGCACACACACACATACACACACACACCCTGTTGCCAAACCTCAGTAACTCTGAATTTCTTATCCTCTACTGGTTTTTCTGCTCATTAAAATACTTTATAGATAATAGAAATCAAATTACTTTTTGGGATCTACAGAAGAATCACCAATGACAGGCTTGAATGTTGTCCCTGGTGCCATTTCTTGAAAACTTGACACAGCTGCCTGAAGAAGAAAAAAACAGCAATATAAGTTATGTTAGAATAAACTAAGATGCTTTTGATCTAAAGAAGATTTGAATTTTCTAATCCATGAGATATAAGTTAAAATGAAATCTTAGCCAGCTAAAAGAATATAAGTGATATTGTGCTGGGAAATGTTTAACATCTATCTGGCTCTCCAGAGGTAGTGTTGGTGGTTAATGTAAACATTACATACTTTTATATTTAATCTGCATTATTAATATTTTGTCCATCTCTTTCTTAATTCTAGGTAATCAACAAAACAATCAATTAAACCTTGATTTACAGCATTTGTTGATTTCCAATGTATAAATGCTCACTGGCAAGTGGTTTCTGAACTGCTTTTAGCTAGCTCTGGCAAACTTCTAAATATATGAATATTCTACAATAAAATGTCTATGACCCAAACATGACCACATAGTTAAAAGTATTTCTACTAAGAAAAGAGTTATGTAACAAACTGGAGTACTCAAAACAGCACCATTAGTAAAGTTGTCACATATACAACCTAAGCTCTAGCTATACTACCACAAACTCTCAGTTGTGGTGGTTGAACCCCATCCACTTCCAAGAAAGGTGCCAAGAATAACCAAATTGTTCCATTCCCATCTACCCCTCAGGGTGGAATACATAGAACATAAACAAGAAAAGAAAATAATTAGCCCAGAAGAACTCTGGATCTGGGCTCTTCTCTACTTTCTAAAGGCTTACCAAGAAGTATTTTTCCCTTAACAGATAATCTGTATAATCCAAAAACAACAGTATAATAATAGTCACTCTTATGCCCATCAACATAATGTTAATTAGCTTTCCTTCCCACTAAATAAACTAGCTAAATAGTACCCTTCCTATATGTTGGAAATAGCAGCACAATTACTCACAAATTAACTTCATCTTCCAATAGATTTCATTACTGTACCAGTAGCCATGGGAAGATCTAAGAAGAATCTTCTCTGTTTTATGCGAAGTATCTCTGGCATGACCTTTCCACAATATTTCAGTAGGCAGGGAATTTGATTCCTTAATGATCTAATGAGCTTTGCATTCTTCTCTAGCTAAATAACATTATCCTAATCTTAACCAAATATCTGAAAGAGCATTTGGTTAGGCACAGGGTCTCTGGGTGAAAAAATGTAGGAAGGACTTAAGTGTATCATGATTATTAATAAAATAATTCAAGTGTGGGTCACATCAATGGTGGCATATAAGTATCAGCTTTACTCCCAAAACTAGGGAAAAAATTATCTATAGCTGCCACTTCTTTCCCATCTCCTGCCACCTCTCCTCATAAGCACTATTGCAGTATTCCTTCCTGTTGATTCCATGGCAAATCCTGGGAAAAGGTGTGATGCTTTCAGAGAACTAGGAGGCTTATAAATAAAAGAGAATATATTGAATACAGAAGCAAATGGTCCAGTCTATCTTATGTGCTGGCTTTGAACAAAAACACTATCCTTGATACTGTTTGAAATTTTCAACTACACTTGATTTTCTACTCAATTAGAAATTTGTTGGCTTAAACAACAATACCCTGTTCAGAATTCACTTACCTCTGAGTGGTGAAAGAGATATCAATTTGCACATGAATGTGAATTTATAGAAAAATAGCCTTCCTTTTTTATGACATCTCTGCTTATTAAAACAAGATTCTATTTAAATAGTTTGTTTCCCATATAAACCCTATAAACTCATCTAAAAGTGTTGCATAACACCTACTTACTTCAATATATTCCAAGTCTACTACTAGAATATTAAAAATCAATAGATCAATGAACTTCTTCATATATGCATGAACTAGAATTTTGCAAGCAGTTTCTTAAGATAGTTAACCAACTAACCTACTAGTTAACTAATCACTCTAATTTTATCCAGACTGATCTTCTCCATCATCACAAATAATTGAGAACTAAGTATATTTCTGTACTTATGTAAAGAAATGAAATCAGCTGGACAATTCCAGAGAGCTTTAGAAATCCTTAAGAAAATGAATTAACTTTGGGAAAGAAAATAATGGAAGTGTGCCAATAAGTGTAAAGAAATAATGGAGACTGTGTTTGCTAGGTTTTTCCTACTTACAGGGAATCTAAGTAGTATTTTTGGAGATGCAACAATGAGGGGTTTCCTGAAGTTCCGAATCATCTGTCTTCGGAGCAAGTGAAAATATTGGGCTGGGGTAGTCGGGTGCACCACAAACATGTTGACATTATCTCCATCCACGCCTTCTTCCACACTGTCACACATCTGAGAAGTGAAGGAAAAAAAAAAAAAAAAGAAAATGGTAAAATGAAAAACTGCTCCATCAATATTTTCTTTTTCTTTTTTTTTTTAAATTTTTTTTCCCCTGAGGCTGGGGTTAAGTGACTTGCCCAGGGTCACACAGCTAGGAAGTGTTAAGTGTCTGAGACCAGATTTGAACTTGGGTCCTCCTGAATTCAAGGCTGGTGCTCTATCCACTGTGCCCACCTAGCTGCCCCCATCAATATTTTCAACTACAAATTCCATTTTAAAAAGGGAGGAAAATAATATTTCTTTTTTTCTTCCATAATATGGAATGATCCCTGAAAAGAGAAGCTGATGTTGGCCTAAAGAACTGGTTTTCAAAATATAGCCCCAAAGCATTCACTGCTTCAATTAAAATTCTTTATAGTCCTTTTCTATCTCCCTCTAGATCTGTGTAACTACCTCCTCTTTCCTGTTTTACTTCTAGTGTGGAGAATCTAAGACAGCATGAATTACAAGAGGACAAAAAATAAAAGTGGAAAATACACAAAAGATAACATAAATCTAATTAAACTTTAAAACTGCCTAAGAATGGGGCAGGTAGGTGGCTCAGTGGATAGAGCACCAGCTGTGAAGTCAGGAGGACCTGAGTTCAAATCTAACCTCAGACACATTTCCTAGCTATGTGACCCTGGGCAAGTCACTTAACCCCAATTGCCTAAGGGAAAAAAAAATTGCCTAAGACTTAAGAATAGCATATCTGGTCTATAAAAGCAAATTATAATCAAATATGGAGATATTCTGGGAGCTTTCCTTATTACTGCAGGAAACTTATAGGAGAGACCACTAGTTTAAAGCATGTAAATATAAAGTGTTAAATAGGAAAGAACTTAAGAACTTGAATCATAAGGATAATTTTAATAATTAAGTTCACCTCCTTCAAACAAAGCCCTACATTGTACATAATCCTTCAGATTATCCCAGATGCTAGTATACATTTAGGAAAGCTAAAGTCTAATATAGTTTCCAATCTTTAGGTCATCTAGTAACTAAGAAGCAAAAAAAAAAAAAAAAATTACATATATATATATAAATATATATGTATGTAATGGACTGACAGCAAGAGCATTATTAACAGGACATACTTTATCTTTGAAAAAAAAAAAAAAAGACACCCTCTCCCCTACCCACCTCCTCACTCTTGACACATACACCATATACTCCCCCCCACACACACTAATGTACTCATTCTCATTTTTTCCTCCCATTTAGTCACCCTCTGCCTTGGAGGAGGAAGAAGGAGAATAAGAATGAGAGGGAAAAAAATTTCCCTGTTGTTAAATGGTCACTTGAAATTAGTTCTGATGTAATGACATGAAAATGAGAGAGCATTAACCATTTGTCCTCTATCCAGTTGTCTCTCCCCACCTCATTCCATTTTTCTTTCTTCTAACTACCTTGACTTACAATTTTAAAGCCAACAATGAAATGTTTGGCACTTAGTGAATTCTGGCAATTGCCACCGACAATTGCTTGGCTAAAATGTTAAGAGCATTTTACTGAAGTTTCACTTTATCTCCAATCCTATGAAAAGACATTATAAATTAAGGTGGATTGCCCAACTAATTGTTCTCAACCAAAAAAAATGAAACTTGAAAGAAATGAAAGTCTTAAAAGCAAACATTTCAAAGTTATTGGTCATTTTGAAAATTAACTAAATACCCATCCTGCTCTACTAACATTCAAATGGTGACAGTTTTTATAAAGAAAGTATGTTACAATTCTTTAAGGGCTTTTCTCTTTAAATTTCACTTTTCTTTTATGGGACAAGCATAAATGAAAGGCAGAGGTTATATCATAGTATCATAGATGTGAGGGGGAAAGGAACCTGGGAAGTCATCAACTCCAACATCTTTATTTTAGAGATGAGGAATTTAAGTGACTTTTCCAATGTCATAGAAATAGTACCAAAAGCAAGATTTGAACATAGTCTCCTGACTCAAAAGAAAGGGGTCTTATTCTCCAACTGTAAATGGTCACATGATAAGCCCAAGCAATTTGCAAGGAAATAAATCCAAAATAACAGTCAATGGCCATATGAAAAAAAAAAAGTTCTAAATCACTAAAAATTAGAAAAATGACTATTAAAACAATTCAAAGAATCAGATCAGCAAAGTTAACAAAAAAGAAAGATGACAAATGATGGTGGGGTGTAAGAAGAAACCATGCACATTAACAGGATTTTAATGGAACTGTGAATTAGGATACTTTGCCCCCCAAAGTTACTAAATTGTGCTTACTTCTTAACTAAGGTAGCATTACTAGATCTATGCTTCAAAGAGATCAAAGAAAGAAGAATGCATATGCATAAAATATTTATAAAACCTCTTTTTGTGGTAGTAAAGAACTGGAAATTAAAGGAGCACCCACCAATTAGAATATAGATTATAGCATATGAATATAATAGAATACTATTGCGCCATAAGAAATGATAAAAATAATGATTTCACCTGGGAAAATCTGTATGAACTGGTGCAGAGTAAAATGAGCAGAACCAGAAGAACAATTTTGTACTATAATAATAATATTACAAAAGGAAAACTTTGAAAGACTTAAGAACTCTGATCAATGCAAAGACAAACTCCTATTAAAAAAAAAAAAAACCCAAAAAACAAACAAACAAAAAAAACCCTCAGTGATGAATGCTGTCTACCTCCTGAGAGAGTTGATAGATACGAGATACATATTTGGATATGGCCAATGTGTAGGAATTTGTTTTGCTTGACTAAGGGTTTGGTTTTTCTTTTTTTTTCCCTTCAAAGCAAAGGGGGGAGGTAGGGAAAAGTTTGTTAACTGAAAAAAGGAAAGCAAAGTGCTTAATTTGGGAGTAAGCTGCTTTTTGAATTGCTATGGATTACCACAGATCACTTCTATTAATAATATGTATCTTTAACCAAATGAAGAAAATCTTCAGTAAAGTGTGAGTTTAATAAAGGTTGTTAGAATAGTAATCAGTCCAAAAATATTAGGAAAAAAATTATGCAATGACAAAAAGTATGTGTTTGTAAAAGTTGGACTTTCCATATTTATCATATTTTCATATATCTAAAAAAAGAGTCTTGTAAACCTTCAAGTGCTTCACAAATATGAACTATTATATTTGTGGTCTATTTTCTTCAGCTGCCTTACTCTAGTTTTCAGCCATGGCTGAAAAGCAGCCTGAGCAAGGGAAATGTGATTTGGGTCATTTTAACCAATCAACCAAAGAAGTCTGAAAATCTTGCTTTGCACATTGAATTAAAGGTATTCAAACTGCAACAATACCAAGAGAGATCCTAATCCAATGAATCTCAGAATCATCCCTGGCTAAGTATTCATCTGCACTAGGTCTCTTAAGCCATCAGCAGGAAGTGACCCTACCTTGTTCAAAACAACCTCATATTAACCCCCTTTTATATTAAATTATATAGAGCATTTATTATAATTTTGACATTCTGCTTACTTATATGTTCATATATTATTTAAAAATACTTATTTTACATGCATTTAATTTAATCTCTTCTCATTGACCCTCTCTAATTTTACAATGATGAAAAAAATGAAAAAATATAACTCTCATCATAAAAATGCACAGTTCAAGCAAAATAAATTCCCACTTAGTGATGCCTGAAAACATGTCTCTCTCTGCACCTCTCTGGTAGAGGTAGGTGACATTAATTTTCAGTCTGCAGAACTTGTCAGCACTCAACAGTTTTCAAAATTGAAACAAAAAATTCTTATGAGAAAAAGCAGCTCCTGAAATTTGGGTCTTTGGTTTGTTTGTTTGGGTTTTTGTTATTGTTGTTGTTTTTGACAGTTATCCACATTCAAACCTACCTGTAGGAAACGCTCCATTCTACAGGAAGAATGGTCTGGTCCAGCCCCATCATAACCATGTGGAAGGAGAATTACAATCCCACTCTGAAGAAGCCATTTGGATTCACCTGTGAAAGATACAGGAAAGGAGAACTGGACTTGGCAGAACAACGTGCATATGGATGTGACTAATGGAACAAATGCTACCATCCCCTCAATTCCCAGAAATCAATATTATTTTAGTTCATTAAAACTGCAATTTATATAGCAGTCTAGTTTAATTTATTAAATGTACTCAGTCCTGTGGCAGCTTAATAAAAATAGTCTCATTGGTAGAGATATCAGCTAACAACCCCAAGCAGGAAAGCGAATGGGAACTGAGCCTAGTTAACTACTAAACAAAATCCAAAGTTAAACAAGCTTGCTTCTGGAACAAGGAAGATTATTCCACCACTAGGAAATACACACATAGTTCTTAAACCAAGTTCTTAAGTAGAAAGAACCTAAAACATTAGTGTAACTAACAGCTGAAATTTATATAGTACTTTAAGGTTTGCAAAATGCTAAAATACTAACTGGTATATATTGCATACTTTAATTTGTTTGATCTTCATAACAATTTCATTTTTGTATCCCCATTATACAGATAAGTCAAATGAGGCAGATAGAAGTTAAGTGACTTGCCCAAGATCACTCAGTTAATAACCGTTTGAGCCTGATCTTTCTGATTCCAGGCTAAGAACTATTCTATTGTTTTATCTAGATGCCTAAAACAGGGTTAGACACTTTTATTTTTTTGTCATCTACTTTAAATATTGGTGGCAGGTAGATGACATCTCATCACCCACATGGATTTGTGATTTCATCAATTAAAATATTCCTTCCAGTAATCCAATGATAAGCCACATATGTCTGTCAATTTCAGGTGATTCTTGTCAAGTATCCCCAATATTTATATGGCATATGCAGATACGAGAGATAGAGTGTACAAAGAACTGGCCTGAGATAGGAAGACCTAGAGTTAAGCTCAGTTTCTGACACAGACTGACTATATAATCCTAGATGGACCTTTTGGCACCCCTGGTAATTGAGGTTATGTTGCAAAGGAAGGTGCCCATCCACATTGGTAGAGAAAGTTTCTCAATAGGAGATCCATACACTGATGAAATTACAAGTTTAGACAAAATGTTTATATATAAATACATGTATATGCATATTAGAATACATGTTGTGTAATTATACCTACTACGTATATTAATCTAAATAATCAATTTCTAATTATCCACATTACTATTTAAATACATATATCTCAGAAATTGTTACCCATTAGATTCGCAGTCAGAACTACCTCCATCCTCCCAAAGCTGGGGAGACTATCCATGAGAAACATGGGGAGTGACTATGATATGATAACTCAGTGGTATTGCCAATCACCATGTTATCAGGAGACTGGAGATAATTCTCACAACAGATTTCAGTTGCTAAATCCTTAAAATTAATAAGGTTAACAAAAACTTTCTTGGGGCATTGAGGTAAATGGATGCAGGAATTATGCCACAAGGACTAATATATCTGGGCAACAGACTAGTACTATAGGAGAGCATTTTATAGTATCACAGGCTTTAGAGTTGGGAGGAGCCCTAGAAGTGACATAGTCTAACCCTTTCATTTTACAGATGAAGAAACCGAGGCTCTAATTCTCTCTATGGAGAATTCTCATTTTTTCATGAATTAATATGCTTGGATATGCTATAGAATTCCTTAGGTAGGTGGCTGATCATAGCCTTAAAACCATGGAGTCAATTTTTTGCAGTTTTCAATTATTTATATTAGTATAAATCTCCACTAGAGTGGATAATAAAGGGCTGATTATAGTATAAAGCAAAGAAAGGCAATATTATGAAATATAATGCCTTAGTCACATCCAAGTTATAAGCAAATGCAAGAAATATGGAATAATATATAGAAGGATTAACCAATAAAGGATTTAAAAGCAATCCTCAACCATCTGATACATGAACTCCTTAATCCTAAATATAGAAAATGACAACAGGGCATGGGGAAGTATGAATAGTCTATAGTACTATTTTCTGCTCCAGGAAATAGTATTTACAAAATAAAAGTATATCCATTTTAATAATCCAAAAAATTTCCTGCTAGTGCTTGGCAAAATGCCATATATCCAGCAGGTAGTAGCCAATGTTACTACTAACCTCCAGAGATGAATGTGTCAAATATAATCTGGGCTCCATTGAAGAAGTCACCAAACTGAGCCTCCCAAATAGGCAGTAACTTGGGACTCTCGATGCTCATTCCATATTCAAACCCCAGTACAGCCTCTTCTGACAGAGGACTATTGCTCACCTAATTTGGCAAAAATAACATAAAAGGAGGAGATAAGAGACACATGGCCATACAGGTCAGGAGTGAAGCATTTTCCTCAGAATATTATAAAAGACAGGAACCATCTGAGAAGCTCAAAAGAAAGGCTTTTTTTGCATGCTTCCTCAAACTATTCTCACTTAAGGAAGTTGCTGTTTAGTAGGTTAAGGGAGAAAGAAAGAAGATAAGAAGTAAAGGGGTATATTATCTGCTTTGTACAAGGATAAGCACTGTACATAAGCTTTCAAGCTACTATAATTATAACAAAGTCGGGTAAATCATAAAACAAAAGACTACTCTTCATTAGATATCTACAGTTGTAACATCGAACTGGTATTTGGAATTTTCAAGTTCATTGAGAATGCTCGTAGTTGGGGGAGAAGGGTTTTTATGGCAAGGGTCCATCATAAAAAGAATCTGTTCAAGATGTACTTCTTCCAGGAAGTCTTACCTATTTAATAACATCTCATGTCTTATATTGCCTAGACAATTCTAAATTTAATTTGTATTGTGTCATGTTTCACTTAGATATCTCTTCAGACTTAGCTCAAGAGCCACATTTGACACGAAGCCTTATGTAATCTTGAGATTCTGGTATCTATTATTTTTGTATATGGCTATAAATAGTACATGTCTATTC
Organism: Sminthopsis crassicaudata; assembly: GCF_048593235.1. Lineage (NCBI taxonomy): Eukaryota > Metazoa > Chordata > Mammalia > Dasyuromorphia > Dasyuridae > Sminthopsis > Sminthopsis crassicaudata. Next base: position 163,078,539 of record NC_133621.1, read on the forward strand.
TGACTATAAGCTCCCTGAGGACAGAAATTGTTCCACTTGAATTTGTATCCTTAGCATTTAATATGCTCACATACTAAGTAGGAGCCTAATAACATATATAACCTAATAACATAAACAACTATACATCATGTCTGTTGATGGGGCAGGCCTGATTTAGGAAGATCTAGTAGTTCCAAGTTTGAGATTGGAATAGAAAGCAAAATTCAAAGATCATCTAATAGTTAAGGAAGGAAGTTTCCTTAGTTATAAGAATGTAAAGGATACCCAGCAAGGATCAAGCTCTAATTTGGACAATCATGTCCCCTTCATCTATTTACAGAAATATGTTTGGTCAGGCAAATATAGTCAGCAGGTTGCAATTGTACAGCTATGGGATACCACCCAGTTTTCACTAACTCAAGTCAACCCAATAAACATTTGCTAAGCATCTACAATATACCAGGCATGGGACTAAATAACTCCTCATGGACTGGCCTCTTTCATGCTTAGGCAATGGGAAAATCATGGCTCAAGCCTTAAACCCCAAACCAATGAAATCTCTTGGACAGCTTTCTTTCCTTTTAGGAGGAAGAAGAAGCATAAGCTACATAGCCTGGTATTTATTATTACCACCATAATGTATGTATGTTGCCTCACCTAATAATCCCTAATAAAGACAGAGGTTATAGCATCTATTTCTATTACTTCCAAAATGCATAGTACATTTCTTTGCATGTCATTTTTGCCAGTCTCTACAAAGACATATGTAATTATCAACTCCTCCAAGGAAACAGATATCTAATTCATACTGAGTGCTTACAAAGAACTACTTGATTACAAACTGAAAAGGAAAGGTTTGAGGTAAAAATTGGACTTTTAGAAGTGATTTCAAGATAGCTAAGGTGGACTCCCAAAATGGTAAATGGTTGTCAACATTCCAGACCAGATTGTATATACATATTGTATAAATTTTGAGTTCTTTGTATAAAAGAATTTATTGTATAAATTTCTTTAGCTATCAGAACATGTCCTTTTGATTATAAACTTGGAAAATTTGAACCATCCTTTCTTGTGCCCTATTTTCTCCATTTGCTGTTTATAAGCTTATCATTGGACCAGATAACTGAAACATCATACTTCTAAGAAACCCTTCTGATTAGGATCCATATGGTTCAGAGGGATATATGTGTCATCTGTTTTCTGGCAAACAATCATTGCATGTCTCTGGCTGAAGGTTCCACGACCAACATCTTGTCCACTCAGACGAACATTAAAACCTTGAGCAAGAAAGAAAAGACAAAATAAGATCAGAAGTCCATGAATATTATTCTTAGAGATAAAGAATTATGATGCTAAATAGTTAATATATTAGCAGACAGACTGAGTTTCATAATCCTTTTTAAGTCAACATACTAGGTGTGCCTATTAAAAAATTGTAATATAGGAGCAGCTAGGTAGCACAGTAGATAGAGCATCAGCCCTGAAGTCAGGAGGACCTGAGTTCAAATCTGACCTCAGACACTTTTAACACTTCCTATCTGTGTGACCCTGGGCAAGTCACTTAACCCCAATTGCCTCAGCTAAAAAAAAACTGAGATATGGTCATACGTACAGAGACATATAAACATGGTTCAGAAGTATGAGTATAAATCTTAATCACACATTCTATACATTTTGTAAAATGATCTTTCAAAAAAATTAAATATTACTTTTAGGCATAACCAACATGGGAATTTGTTTTACTTAACTATATTTATTTGTTACAAGTGTTTGATTTTTCTCTTTTTGAGGGAGGATGATGGTGGATGATAGAATAATGGTTTGATAATTGACAATAAATGCAACTGAACTTTAAAAAATTGTCTCAGCACTAGATTTTTTAGCTCTGATTGCTTTTTCTTTAAAGGCTCTCTAATACTGTCTTCTGTTTTTGCTGTCTTTGGGTCAATTTGTCAAGTAGTGAAGTGAATTTTATATATTTTTTACATTTCAATTAATTCTTCCAGTCAATGAAAAAAAGGATATATCAGAGAGATAAAATTTTACAAGAAAATACTCTTTGTTTTAATGAACTGAGCAATAAACCAGAGATGTGTCTTACCTTGAGCAAGTAATGAGCCCAAGGCTAGAGCTTCTGCAGTGGCCCAGTCTAACTTCATTCCTTCCTTTATTTTCTCTATCCTGGACTGCATATTAAGGGAGGGGGAGTAGAAAAAAAATGAAATGGATCACATTTAGCTTCATCAGTTTGATCTTAAATATTTCTATTAATAATAGCCTTCTATAATTTTTGTATTTCAATTCTCAAGTCTACAGAAAATTCAATAATTACAAATTTAATCATAAATATATAGAAATATATCAAGCCATTTTTCTCTTTTTTGTATGGGTTGTTTTTAATTTTTATGTGCCTAATCAAATAAAAATGGGTTATGTTTAATTTAAACCCCCACCAGAATTGATTGTGCTATCTCCAGAATCAAAGTAGAGAAAAGGGATAGGCAAGATGTGGATTTAATGTGAACTAAGATAATTATTCAAAAATGAATAGTACAGATTCTCTACATGAGCTGAACAAAGTAAATGAAACAGTGGTCAGACATATAAATGCTCAGTGATAAAAACCTACCTGAACATGGGTCTTTAGAAGGTGACTGTGCAACTGAAGTTCCTCAGGGACTTCCACAGACTTTCCTCCGACAAATCTCAACAGATCAGTGGGTACTCCAGTGTCCCAGGTGGTGATCCTGGCAGAAGGTTCCACTAGACCCCGCCAATGGGCTTGCAGATTAGTAGCAGGCGGGCTATAAAGTGTCATATTAGCCAGGTGATCACTTAGCTTAGAATAGTAAGAGGTCTTTATTTCAGACACTTCATCCTGGGTCATAAGTCCATGGGCAATAAGGGTCTCTGCATAAGTATCTGGGATGCTCTTTCGTGATCTGTTCAGGAGATAAAAAAAAAAATTAAAAGAATAAGCAAGTTTGAAAGCCTCTAAAATTATAAATAGCTCTCACCAGGATAAATCCCTTCTGCCAGACAAGCAACAAAAAAAGCATTTATACTTACCTTACTATTTCTAAATATATCTTGGAGGGAGATTGAATAGTTTTGTTTTGTTTTTTTATTCCTGAGGGCTGGTAAATTTTCAGTGGTTCAAAAAATGAAAATAAATGTTGCAAAACTATGAAGAACAACCTTAAGACCAAAGAAAAAATGTGAAAATACCTTCTTTCATTTTTTTTGAAGAATTAGAATGTATGTCAAAAATATTAGGTGTCAGATATTTTGGATATGTTGATAGGTATTACTAATATGTTCTCTTCTACCTTTTAAAAGATTCTTTGTTACAAGGGAAAAGGAGAGGGAGGTATACGGGGGAAGTTTGAATGATGTGAAACTAAAAAAAATGTTAATTAAAATCTTTTTTAAGATTTTGGTGGTTATTTGTAGGAATAACCTAGCTTGTTTACCTAGAATCCAATTGTGCTTATATAATAGGAAAGAAATGAATAGATAAACAAATAAGTAATAAATATATAAATTAATATGGATTAGAGTCCAAGTTTTATATTCCTAAATGTTGCTATTTTAAGAAACAAATATGATATGGCATATTGGATCCTTCTGTCCTTACTCAGAACCCTTTTATGTCCATCTTCTCAAAATATAATGTGAGCAGCTTTTCTCTACACTATTATGAACTATACAATGGAGTAGTCACCTATCCCTAAGGTCCCATTTTTACTTCAGCTACTTTTTTAGTCAAAATAGCATATATATCTTTGGGGTGTCCTACCTATTTAAGGATGAAATTATCTTTAATAAAGTCACAGACTTGTCAGTTGCTTAATATTTAGGAATCAGAGAGAGAGGAAGCACTCAAAGTATTCATCTAAAACCGAATGGATGATAGGAACCCTAAGGATCTGCTAGTGAATTCCTTAATATGATCTTAATAGGACCTTGAAAAATAACTCTGAGGGGAAAGCATCCATCCTCTTCTTAATGTCTCCAGGGAAAATGATTCTACACCCCCCAACCCCCCCAGTTAATTCACTGTCAGCTTAATTGTCTTCCTTCTATTTAAAAGAATAGATGATATAAGCAATAGCTAATTTCACCATCTATTCCATGACAAGACCCTTACAAGACCCTTCACCTATTTGAGGCCTTCCTCCCACACTGGCTTATATTTAATTCTGTGTACATATTTGTATTTATTCACTTTATTCTTTGTGTATATATACATACATACTTACTTACACACCTGTAGTCACTCCCCCTTCTTTGCCCCACTCCCCACTTTCCCACCTTCTGTCCATTAGAAGGATATAAATAAGGTCCTTGCCAGTAAGAATTGTTTCACTCATTGTATCCCCAGAGCATGATGCTTGGCATATTGTGCATGCTTCACAAATAGTGGCTGATTGAGATTTAAGGATGCAGAGAAGTTACAATCCAAGGAAATATAGAGAAGGTTCTGTAGAAGAGTGACAAATTAAAACAAAAGTATGTAGACCTTACATTTCATCTTATATGATAATTCATTGCTTCTCTGTGGTAAATAAATTAAGGTTCACTTCCCAAGGATGATCTGAGAGCCCATGAAAAGAAGGCTTTGAGGAATGGTACCAAGGTGAAATAAGGTGTGTATTAAGTAATTTCAAGTAATTGGATTTCATCTTTTGTCCTTGTGTTTTGTAGCCTTAAATCTGTCTCTCATAGAAATTAAGACTTATCTCCCAAGTTAGACCAAAGAGGCAAACATTCAGAGGAATAGAAGGAGCTGCCTGGAATTAGCAGCAGGATAAATTAAGGGGAGAGACTATCTTGATTTCATGTTTTGAATCTCTCACCTTACTAAAAAAAAAAAAAAAAAAAAAAAAAAAAAAAACAGTTTTTAGTGATACTAAAAGAATACTCTACTCAAGTCTACACCACAGAAATACCAAATACAAAACAGAAGAAATAAACACAGAGGATAGAACCAGCAATTCATAGAAGCCATTATCTAAGAAAAGAAACACCAATAAATCCCATGGCCTCAAATTTTATACATCTTTAATTAATGCATCTTATAAGCATTAATGCAATCAATGCTTTAATGCACAAAGTATGGTTAGTGAATATTCTAATTTTAATTCTAATGTCAGGAGACAAATTTGACCTCTACATGGAAACTTGGTAGGATGGAATTTCTGACAGCAGGGTGTGCTCTAGTCCAAGGAAACAAAATAGATAATGAAAAAGCTTTGCATTTTTAGAATATACATTCATGTAAGATAATCTAGGAAAATTGAGAGGTAAAACATGGTAAAGATGGAAAATGAATGGATGTCCATCAATTGGAGAATGGTTGGGTAAATTATGGTATATGAATGTTATGGAATATTCTTGTTCTGTAAGAAATGACCAACAGGAGGAATACAGAGAGGCTTGGAGAGACTTACATCAACTGATGCTGAGTGAAATGAGCAGAACTAGGGGATCATTATACACTTCAACAATGATACTGTATGAGGATGTATTCTGATGGAAGTGGATATCTTCAACATAGAGAAGAGCTAATCCAATTCCAATTGATCAATGATGGACAGAATCAGCTACATCCAGAAAAGGAACACTGGGAAATTAGTGTAAACTGTGAGCATTGTTTTTTTGTTTTGTTTTGTTTTGTTTCTCTTCCCAGATTATTTTTACCTTCCGAATACAATCCTTCCTTTGCAACAGCAACAACAACAAAATTCGGTTCTGCACATATATATTGTACCTAGGATATACTATAAGATATTTAATATGTATGGGAATGCCTGCCATCTAGGGGAGGGGGTGGAGGGAAGGAGGGGAAAAACTCAGAACAGAAGGGAGTACAAGGGATAATGTTGTAAAAAAAAAAATTTACCTATGCATATGTACTGTCAAAGAAAATGTTATAATTATAAAAATTAATAACAAAGAAAAAAAACACGGTAAGGAAATTTGATTAAGGCAAAGAGAAATAAAAAGAGAAATGATATTGTTGCAGGGGCAGAGGCATTGTATCAATTTGCCTCTCCCTTCTGGCAGAGAAGTGATGAACTTAAAAAAATGAAGAAACAAACACTTTTAGACATGGTCAGTGTGGGAATTTGTTGTATTGACTATGAATGTTTATGAGGAGAGTTTTTTTTTTTTAAAGTATGTCCTAGCATTTCAAAGACATTTGAAATTTGAAATCAGATTGCAAAAATGGATTACACTTGGGGAGAATACAGGTCTTTTAAACCAACAGGGCTGTGTCCAGTGCAAACAACTCCAATGTAATTGCCAGATGATGAGAAGAGATTTAGAAAGTGGTAAATAGAAGGAATCAAATGGGTGCCAACGAGTCATATTCGCCTTGTCCATCAGAGAGAGACAAAAAAAGAGAAAGACCTCAAAACAAAGGATAAAATCTAAGAAACATCTGACACTGAAAGAGCACGGCTAATAAGAAGACTGTTAAAGAACTTTAAAACCAGAAGGAATCATTGGACTTCCTAACACAAGATGAGACTAATGGACAATGGACTTATGGACATTTATAAATTTTCAATTTATGATTATTTGATCATGTTATTTGATCATGTTACTGTGTTACTATGGATTTATGTAATCTATGTAATTATGTGTAATGCCTCCCCTACTGATGGATTTATGTTTCAAGGTCATGACCACCCTATGTTCTAAATCAAAAGAAAGGGGGAGATGTTAGGTTCTTACTAAATGCTAAGTTGGTACTTGACAATTCTTTAGTTCTGGCCTTTCCTGGAGAAGAGCTTGCATGCTTAAGAGGAGCAAGTTCATTGGTTGGAGTACTTCTTCCCAGAAGCCCTTGCATTATCCCACGCCCATTCTCTGGGAGGATAAAAGAGGACAGCACTCCAAAGATAGAAAGAGTCTCTGCTCTACATCAGGCTTGACGGGCGGCTCTCTGCAGGAAGGGAAGTCACTTCTCTGGACAAGAGTTAACAGCAACTATCTGGAGACAACGGTTCTCTACAGGAAGAAGAATCTATCCAAGAGATTTGAGTTGACAGAGCAGATCTCCTCCCAGAGAGCGATCGGCAGCTTCTGGAGATGACAGCACGTTACAGGTAGAGATAACTTTAAAATAAAACTTAGTTGCTATATTTTTGAAAGATTTAGTCATCTTTAACTTTTTTGATAAATAAAAATAGTGTCTTTTATTACAAAGTAGGATAGTCAAGTCAACAAGCATTGGAAAGGGTCCATTTCAGAGCTAGGAAGATCTAAGTTCAAAACCTGCCTTTAATACATTTTTAGCTATGTAATCCAAGGAAAGTCATTTAATCTTTCAGTGTCCTGAGGAATTCTCTAACACTTGAAGAGAAGAAAAAGTTGCAGGTTTGCATTGGTAAGTGGAATTTACTCATTCAGGAGTCCCCTAAATCAATGAAATAATAATTGCCTCCTTGCTCTTGCTGATCATGCTCAAACTTGTGCACTCTCAGTCATGTGACCTGGGGACTATTAAAAAGGAGGTTGCAGAAGGTGAGAGGAGGGAACTCGAGGGAACTCCAAGGAAGAAAGATGGGAACTCCAGAAGGGAAGGAAGAACGCCAGAAGGGAAGGCTAGAGGGAACGTTAGGGAATACTATGTAAAGAGTTAGAATAAAGACTTGTTGCCGCATACTTGAGTAACTGGGGTGCTCTGTGGTGGAATCTCTAAAGAGGTAGCTCTCTGATTGGGATAATCAGAGCAGAGACTTCTGGTAAAGGTGAGAAACCAGTTGACCCCCCCGCTGAGGTAAGCAGCTGGGAGGTAATACTCTCTGATTCCTAAAAGCAACTGACAAGTCTTTTACTTGTCAAAATATCATCATTAAAGATAATTTCATCCTTAAAAAATTTCATCCTTAGGATGCCCCAAAAGGACATATTATTTTGATTAAAAAAGTAGCTGAAATAAAAACAGGAACAGGTGACTACTCCACTGTATAGTTCATAATAAGGAAATAGAGAAAAGCTGCTCATAATATGACATGCACATTTTAGAAGACTGATATTTACAGAAATGTTACTCAAGGAATGAAATTCTGAAAAACCATGTAGAAATCATTCCAGTAAGAGGGAGAAAAGTGAACTGTTTAAAGAAATGGGTATATATAAACCAGAACTAATTGATAAAGTAGAATTTTAACAATTTATACATGGAAGATGAAAGCAAGGAAAAGTAACAAAAGTAGCAGAATTCTCTAAGAAAGTCATCAGGACAAATTTCAGCAATATGGTTGAGGTGATAGATAAAATAATAACAAAGAGTGGAAAGAAGGGAAACCTTCACAGAAGAAATCTTAGCGGGAAAATCATTTGCCATGTGTGTAGTAATGGGAATTCTTTTGTCAGTATTAATTGGACTGGATGGTTACTGAAATCCATATACAATTCTAAAATTCTGTAAATAAACAAAAAGGTAAATTTTTGTCCTTGTGCCTCATAGCCTTACATCTGTCTCTCATAGAAATTAAGACTTAACCCCCAAGTGAGACCAGAGAGGCTAACATTCAGAGGAATAGAAGAAGCTGCCTGGAAGTAATAGCAAGATAAAATGAGGGAAGAGACTCTTTTGACTTCATGTCTTGAATCTCTCGTCTTATAAAAAAAAAAAAGCAATTTTAATGAGACTAAAAGAATACTCTGTTCTGACAAGTCTGGAACCACAGAAATACCAAATACAAAACAGAAGATATAAACACAGAAGATAGAACCAGCAATTCATAGAAGCCATTATCTAAGAAAAGAAACACCAATAAATCCCATTACATATTATTATATATTATATATATGTTACATATATATATATATATATCACTAATAAGCAAATTTACAGGGTAAAAGAAAGCAAAGTGAAATTAATTGAAGGAAAACAACACCATAATCTACTTTAAAAATCTTTAAAAGAAAAAATGATCACATAACAAGAACTTCCACAGTGGCTTAGAATCACAATAAGATATATAGGAAGATGTAACATCTTTAAGACTGAAAATAGCTGACAAAGAAACTAAATAGCTGTACAAGCACTAATTTCTGGGAACCTGTAATACCCATGCCCATAATATATTGAGAAGCCTTTACATACTTATACTCAAACAAAGGGTTTTACATTTATCATTACTTAGAGATGTTCCTTTGGGAACTTCTTTATTAAGTTTATTTTAATAGAAACTGGGGTGGAGCTACTAGTAATCACTATTTCTTTATATTTAGTATGTTGCAAAATTCTGAGCACAATTTTAAGCTTTTGAAGTAATTAAAACTTAAAGGTACATTAAGACTTGTTCAATATTCTCTACTTGGTGCATTTCCATTTCCAAATCACAGTGGCTGGAATAAGACCTCCTACTCTTTTGTGATTCTATAGGTACAAAAACCCAATCCCTAGGAGAATTTTGGTTCTTGTTTTAAGGAAACTTATTTACCAGTCCCTAAATTCTATGTATAAAGACTTAGATGACTAAAAAATGACCAAGTAAGAAAGGGTAGTATTAAAGGGGAATAAAGGTTTTGGGGGGTATACTAAATTTAGGTTGGGCAGAAGAATCTTTAGTGTTTGGTCTAGGATCTGGTCCAGATATCCTGATTTAATATTATGATCATTCCCATAGGCTGACCCATCAATCTTTTTATTATTAACTCCTATTTCAAAGTCATAATAAAAATTTTCTGTGAAGAAAAATATCATCACCTTCCACTCACCTAACATGGTAGAAGGCAGAATGTTACCTCTTATCATTCTCAAAAACATGTATTTGTGTGGCCAGAGCATATAGAGACTACTTCAATCTCTTGCTCAAACTTCATCAATACTGTCCAGGCCTCTATAGCAGATTAGTTAGGAAGATCCATGGATAAAGCCTGCCATGATTCAATACAGTTGAACCCAAAAGGTGGAATTTAACTGTACCCAAGTTTTGCCAGGGAAGAAAGAGGGGGTGTCATTGGGAGTGGGGCAAAAGGCTAGTCTATCAAACCCACATCTTTAGAAAATTTTCCCTCCCACCCTTCCCTTGATTTTCTCCACTAAGAGAACTTACTGAAGAGGAAATTCATCTTCAGGGCCAAGTATGAAAAACTCTCTGTATAAGCCACCTCAAGAGGGATAAACATCTATATTCAATCTACCTGTTCTAATTTTTTCAGCTGACTTTGCAGGTACAAATCCTCTGTAAATCCTTTCTCTGTAAACTGATGGAACTCTGCAACTAACAAAATCTATTAGACCATACGTTGCTAATGATTTAAAAGTTTGTTGTTTGAAATTCTCTAATGATACCCCAATTTTATTAGTTCTGAAAGCCCACGCGCTCTTCGACTCCTTCGTGGAGGAAGGCATTCCTTAGGGGAAAAAAAGACAGGTCCAGGGACTTCAAGCAGGGCATCCCAATCCTCATCCTCATTCTAGCTCCTATCCTTTAGCCATAGAACCTAATCTCAGCAAGGTTTGACACATTTTCCAATAAAACCTCTGGTTCAAGTCAGAGATTACACTTGCAGCTTATTAGTCCTTCATCCAAGTAAAATCATGTAAAATCAAGTAAATCAAGTATAAAATTATGCATAAACTAGATCCAAAAGTCATTCTGTTATCTTCAGACCATAGTTCTTAAAAATCAAAAGTACATTAATCTCTGCTTCTAATTGCTGAATATATAAAAATAATTTCTTTTTTCTTTACAATTTTTACATTGTCATTCAGCTTTTACAAAATCTATTAATAACATCCAGGGAATACTTAATTGTGTTGTATCTCAATAGACCCAATCAAGTTCTTTAAATATGCACTGGGCTAGCCTACAGTTTAGTGAAACTTTTTACCCCATTGAGAGAGCTCTTTAAGTGTTCCTAACAATTGCAGTTATAGCTACAGGATGTTATGCTTCTGTATCTGGCTATCTAATTGTCAAAAGCTCCCTTTCTTCTGTACCATTTCTCACATACACACACATGCATGCACTCACACAGAGACACCCCATTTCAACAATGAATTTAATCACAAAGTCATGTCAAACAACCTCAGATCAAGTATTAGAAAATTAGAAAGTATTAGAATTCAAAGAGACTCATGAACCATAATTATGCAATAAAAACAACTATATTTAAGATTTAAAGTTGGATGAAGCTACTCTCCTCTGTCTCTGTATTCATTATGGTAACATTCTACACCAAGTCAGAAAATCACAAGGTAGAAGAAATTTAAAAATTCAACACCAAGTTCCCATAGGTTGTGTCTTTGACAAAGAAACCAAAGTAATCATGATTCCAAGAAAAAATATCCTCTTCACCTCTATAAAGGAAAGCTAGCCTAGTCTACACAAAACAGGCATTGCTGTGATCATACTTGTTCATAGATCAAGGAGCCTAAATGAAATATTATGAGAAAATTTCCTGGACACCTAAGAACTATCAGGATAATGGTTCAACAACCAGTTGGTTTAGTCACTTTAGAGTTCAGTCACTCAAAAATATAATGGCCAAACTCATAATGTTTAGATTTAAACAAAAAAAGTTATTTATGGAAATAGGTAGATAGTGCACATACTGAGAGATGGCAGTTTGAACAATAAAGAGTAAAGAATAGGTTGGAATATAATATGTTGAAAAACAAAGGAAAAATCACTAGTACTATATAAGATAATTGATCCTAAAAGACAACTAATATTCCTAGGGGGGAGAAGAAAGATGGATTTTTAATGTAATTTATGATTTTAAGCATTAATTGCAATAATCTGAGTTGAGATCAGTTTTTTTTTTTTTTTTTTTTTTTTTTTTTAGTTACAAACTCAGTAGACAAAAGGAAAAGGAGGAAAAATTCAAATATTTTTAAAGGATTCAGCTAATGGGTCAATATTAACATAGTAAAAGGAAATGATTGTGACTCCTCTGTATCATCATGACAACCAAAAAAACAGTTACAAGTTTAGATGAGAAGCATCAAACGCATAGCCCACTGCACATAGGCCTGATCCAGATTAAAATGTAATTGAAAGAGAGGCAGCTAGGTGGCACTGTGGATTGAGCACTGTCCCTGAAGTCAGGAGGACCCAAATTCTCACTTCAGAAACTTAGTGATTGTTTGACCCTGGGCAAGTCACTTAACCCCAAATGCCTTAAAAGAATGTAATTGAAAGATATTAGACAAAAAATACATAAAAATACAGTGGAACATAGATAATGTTAATATGTAGTTTTCTAAGTCAATATGTAGCCTGCAGGAATCTTTATGTATAGTTAAATGGCCCTTATTTCTATTTGAGTTTGACACCATTAATCCAAATAAATAGGCAAAAATATTGTAGAGAAAGACAAGAGAATAGGATAAAGTGTCTTAATATTTCTTGAAATACAGATGAAATTTTAAAAAATTGAAAAAGTTTCAAGTATGTGAGACATAATAGGAAATGGAGCTCATTAACCACAGTTATCTGAGTTAGGTAAGAAAAGTATAAAAATATTATAATAGTAAAATAGAATAAAGTTATCTAATACTATATTGAACAAGAGATAAAAAAGATGTATGTCTTCAGCTGTGCTTTGGAAAGAACTATATATGGCAGAGATTTAGGTTGCTATAGCTAGCTACCTACAGCTAGATCTTTTGTTTGATTTTTAGAGCAAGATCTATAGACTAGATATTTAGTGTTATTGTTGTTGTTTTTAATGAGATAGAGAGACAGAGAGAGAGAGAGGAGAGAGACAGAGATAGAGACACAGAGAGAAAGACAGAGACAGAGTGAAACAAGGTTGGCTGAGAGGAATACAAATACAGTGATAAGTTTGAATATTAGTGGGCTAGCCATACCCATAAAATGGAAGACTAATAAGTGGATTAGAAAATAAATCCCAACAATTTCTTGCAAAGTAACATATAAAATGAAGATTTGTATAAATTAACAATTACAGGCTAGATTCAAACCTACAATGCTTCACATGAATACCAAAAAAATAAATAAATAAATAAATAACAAAACAAGAATGGGAATCGTGACTTGTAAGAGACAACAATAAAAACTGACTAGAAAGACAAATAAGAAAATTTTATTATACTTAAAAACATCATACTCAATGAAACAATACCATTGCTAAATATGCATGTACTAAAATAAAGATATCTGAATACTTAAAAGAAAAACTAATTGAATTGCAAAATTAATAAACTAGTAAGACTATGAGTTTAGATTACTTCAATATGCCCTCTTCAAACTTACACAAATCTATGCCACATATAAAAATAGATTTTGGGGGGCAGCTAGGTGGCACAGTGGATAGAGCACTAGCCCTGAATTCAGGAGGACCTGAGTTCAAATATGGCCTCAGACACTTAACACTTCCTAGCTGTGTGATCCTGGGCAAGTCACTTAACCCCAATTGCCTTAGCAAAACAAACAAACAAACAAAAAGAATACATAGAAGGCTAGATGTATTTCAATGGGGGATATTAAATGAACATTCCTAATCATCTTACCTAATGATCTTATACATCATGGGATTGGTGAAAAAGGGTTCATCCAATTCATTGTGACCCCATTGCCGGTAGCACAATAAATCTACAATTACATCCTTGCGAAACTGGCGCTGGTATTCCACAGCCAGGCGGGTGGCACGGACCACTTCCTCAGGATCATCTCCATTGACATGGATGACAGCACAGCCAACAATCTTACCTGAAGGAGAGTGTGGCAAGATTAATCAGGCTAGGTAGTATCAAATATGGAAGAAATATTTTTTCAGTCACCAATCAATAAATATTTTATAAGTGACTACTATGTGCTAAGCACTAGGATACAGAGAAAGATTAAGCATTGTTTATTTTTTCAAGGACTTCACAGTCTAATGAGCAAGAGATTGAAGTTTAATATAGTCACAGATCAATTATATTCAAAGTTAATCAAGATGTTTCAACTCATTATGTGAATGGCAGCTTCAAAACACTAAAGTTTCTCCTCATTATCTGAGAATATAAAATTATATAATAGATTCAAAAATATTCTCAGTTTTCAAGCCAAATGTCAACTTAACAGTACTTCTGTGGGCCATTGTGCCATGTCTTAAAAAAATAGAAAAGGAAGGATGAAGAGACCTAATAAATACCTATTGCCCAAATTCTGATATATGTGGACAAACTTTTGAACTTAGTGTCAGTACAAAATATATTGTAGCAATATCTAGACTACTGGAATTGGAGTTGGATACATCCAAAATTGAATAGAAAAAAAAGGACCACACCAAATTGTAGTAGAAGTGTGCAGCAATTATAGTGATCCCAAGTTGCTCTCTGATATATGTGTGTGTGTGTGTGTGTGTGTGTGTATGTGTGTATGCCCACATACAACTTTTAAACAGAAATATGTTTTGGAGATATTATGACTATGAATTATGGAATACTGTACTCACTCAAGAACTAAAATTAAGGTGACTTAAAAGGACAATGGACAGATGGATGGTGGGCATAAAGTAGATTAAATCATGATAATTATAATATATTTTTTGTAAGTTAAGTATATGATCAAAAAGGGAGGACCAGTCATTTAGCAGATATACTAAAGAAAATGTATAATAGAAATAATAGATGGACAGCTTGACTCTTGTACTGATATCCACAAAATTTCAGAACATCTAGAGCAGAACTTCCTAATTTGGACTACACAGACCTCTTAGAGAGTTGACTCTTTTAGGGAAAGTTCATAAACAAATGGGAAAAAAAAATCACATTTTTTAGTTCAACATAATTTATTTCCTTTGTAATCTTTTATGTTTTGTTTTGTGTATTTAAAAACATTATTCTGAAAAGGGATCCATAAACTTTACCAGAGTGCCAAAGGGTCCCTGATATAAAAATATTTAAGAACTCCTTACTAGAATGAAGATTCAAAAAATGTAAGAGAGATAGGTCTTCAATAGAGATGTAGGGGAAAAAGCCAAGAACTACACAAGATGAGGAAGTGTGATTAGAACAGGAGCTATATCCTTCTGAAGAGTGCAGACACATTGAAGAGATCACATACCCACGGAAATAATGCTTTACAAGTCTCTATACAAACACCATGATCGACTCGGCCACCTTCTAGTACCTACCAATGTCACTACAATACAGGGAAGACCTTCCTCTTTCTGCAGGAGTGGTGTAACCCAGCTGGTTATTAACAATTAGATGGATACTTCCACCAATTCTGAAATGTGGGAGATTAGAGAGGGTAAAGGTTTCAGGAACAATCCCTTGACCACAGAAAGAAGCATCACCATGAACCTAAATTTTTTGGGGAAAAAAGGAACATAATAGATTTAAGCATCAGAGGAGATAATAGAGTTTGTTTTTGTTTTTTAAACAGTAATGTTAAAAAAAAATCTAATTGTTATAAGATTTTTCCACAATAATTAAGCTATGACCAAAAGGTGTTTCCCAGGAGTCATTACCACTTGATGCATTCTCTCTGCCTCTACATCACTGTTTATACAAAGCATCCTACTCATTCAAACACATATTCCAGAGCTTACAATGACACATGAGTTCCTATTGGAGAAGGCATAGAACAGTTTGAAAGACAAAAAGGAACATACTAGACAGTATTTTAAAAGCAACAACATTCAGACTCCTTTTCCTTACTTTCTACCTCCAACATTCTTTCACATCAGATGCATATAGATGACATCTAGTTTTCCCTATCTTGCAACTGGTACTATGAACATAGCAGTGGGAGAAGTAAAGGGAAAGCAAATAATTGAGAGGATAGTAGCAATAAGATTGATGAGAGGAATAAGAAGCTATGAAAAAAAAATTTAAGTATTTAATGATCAACCTCACCCGTATTTAATGATCAACCTCACCCTCTTCATGAAGTCCTATTCTAATACTTCATTGTAGCATAGAAGTGACCTTGGGTTCTTAAAGTTTCTGCTATAGAAGTGAAAATTCTAGCAAATCCTAGATTATAGTTTTCCAAAAAGGAGCTCTTTATCTTTTGTCCAAGATTTACCACACCTAAGTGTAATGAGTTGATAAGACCACTATCTATCAGGATTCCTTCTCACCTTACAACATAATTTAGGCTAGATTTTCCTTGAAATGAAATAATCTGTCCTTAGGACTTAATTAGTGCTGGTGGCCAAGGCTCAAGATACTCTTCCCCTGAGTTAGCTTTCCATGGAGCTTCCAGGTCATACTAAAGTGATTTTCTAGTCCCGGAAAGATTGTATACAAAGCTCCACCCATATAGAGTCAAGGCCTTTAGGTATTGGTGAATTTCCCAAGACTATATGAGTCATCAAACCCTGCTCTCCGGCTTATGGAAATGAGAGAGATCAGTAAAAATCATGGCATATATCCATGTTTAGGGTTGAGATATCTTTGTTGATTATCCTATCTATACTACGAACCTCCTTTTATTAACAAAAAGTATGTGTTCACTGAATCAGAGCTGCCTCTAACAAGAGGTTCTGTTTCTACAGGATAAGAAATTTTTTAGTTAAAGCAACTCTTAAATACCAGTTATTCTATTACTGAGGACTGCAATCTGTATGAGTAGAGGAAATACTTGCATTGAAAAAATTACAGATCTGAAAACCTTTAATGCTGAAATAAAAATCACATGGAATATAGCACATTACTTCTCTAGATTGCTCAAATCTTTCAAAAAAAAGACCAGAACCATTATAAATTTTGATCATCAGAAGGTGGATTGGGATGAAAAACTAGGAAACAGGAAAGGTGATAGAATGGATTTTGGGAAAGAATGGCAATCATCCAAATTTTAATCTTGGATATTCTCGAAATATTCTCTGAAACAATTGTCTGAAGATGGGGTCCTAGATAGATCTAAACCAAAGGAAGGACTCTGGATATAGGAAAACCATTGTCATCTTATGGACAAAAGAAAAAAGAGAATAGAAGTTCTAGGGGAAATATAAGCATCAAATCAGCTCTCCACTTAGAATTTGTTTTAAAGCATTCAGTATGAAATGGAGATTAATCATTTCGTATAAAAATCCTCCTTGTGTGTTTTGCTGTGATTATGGAATTGCTGGATTTTTTGGTATTCAGTTCAATGTTTAAAAAAGGAATCCTAGATATTTTAAATGGGAGAAAAATCACTTAGAGGTGAATCTATTTACAAATAGCTACTAAAACATGTGCCTTAATAGTAACTTTGTTTTTGATACTAGTATAGACTATATGAAGATAATGGAGTAGCAAATACACATTAAAGAATCATTGCTGTACAACTTATAATGACACAAAAGACCCAAAGTCAAGAGCCATGTGGTGCTTTCTGGCCTTCGATCTCTTTGTCTACTCTCAAACTTCTTATTTTGACCAAATCCTCTCTTCCGTCTGAATAATCTACTCTCCATTTGCTAACTTCATACCTACAAAATGGCCTAGGGAAAACCAACAACAACTAAGGATCCTTCACTCTCCAATCAGGGATAGGAGCCTTTTCTCTTTCTGATACTCCTAAATAACACTGGAAAAACAATGCTTGTAACCAGTCACTCTCCTCTCTGAATAGATGCCTTCTTAGGCACCCAGCATCTTAATCTCCTGACACACAGGCCAAGAAGCTGCTTTTCTTCCTCACAGCTGGATACTGTTCTTTCAGGATAATGGAGTAAAAGGGAATTCAATAATGGGAAAATGAATCAGACTGCTATTCACTGGGACTTATTTTTAAAAACACATAAACAGAAGTGATTATTCATTTTATCTACTAAGAGAATATGAAACATCTGTTTCTAAATTTCCATCATTTTGTCATGCTCTTATGATTCTTAGCATAAAAATATGCAAGTATTTTCTGTTCTAAAGATATTTTTTCAAGTTTATCTCAACCTGTCCTCCTCAACACACACACATGCCACAGTTTTCAAAAGAAGATAAGCAAAGGGCAAAAAGAAAACAGCAGTGTCAGAAGATTTAGCTATAATGCTACAGATTTCCAGTTGAGAGACTTCTGAAGAAGTCAAAGTTACATAATACAGTTAAAACAAGTCAAGAAATATAAAATTAAAATAGAATTAGAAACATTTGGAAAGAGGAGATATATGAGGCAAGTTAGCCTCAAACATTAGTCACTTGCTAAGCTTTAGTTTTTCTTGTGAGAGGTCAAGTGAGATTTTATACATACACATACTGTTTTCAGAGATCAACCTTCAAATCTTGTCTCTTATTCACAGAAAGACTATGGATAGATCACTTAAATCTGAGAGCTTCAGTTCCTTCATCTATAAAAAAGGGCTAATTCCAACATTGGTGTCTACCATTTACAATTATTAGGAGGATTCAACGAAATAATATAAGCAAAGTATCTGACAGACTGTAAAACTATAATATTATAAATGTAATTTATATTGAATATAATAAAATATTAAATAGTATGATATTTACAAATTTCAAATATTAAAATTATAATGTTTTTTACTATTATCCACTAGGAAAATTTGAATGACTATTTTTTTTTGCTTACAGTTTAATAGAAATAGTATGTTTTATTGATTCCTTGAAACATCCCTGCAAAAAAGGTAAAGGAATATTGCATATACTATCAGATATTGCTGTTATGTTGACCTGTTTTACTGAAATGCTTTTTTTCTTCTTTGTTTTTTCATTCTCTGTTAAAAGGGATAGTCCCTTGGTTACAGAACATGGGTAATATATTTGTAAATGTAGATAACACAAAAACAAAAAAGAAATAATAGAATGTTGGTATTCAATTTAATTTGTCATCTGTTCTTTGAATTGACATTATTTTTCTTTTTTGACCCCATTATTTTTCTTTTTTTTCACTGTTAAGTGACTTGCCCAGGGTCACACAGCTAGGAAGTGTTAAGTGTCTGAGACTAGAATTGAACTCAGGTCCTCATGACTGCAGAGCTGGTGCTCTGTCCACTGCGCCATCTAGCTGCCCCTATGTTATTTTTCTTAACCAAACTCAGGCAGCCCATTCATTTTCCATATTTCTAACAGTCAATTTTCACTCAAGTGTCAATAACATGGTTACTTAAGTAATTTTGTTAACTTACATCTGTTACGGTTACCAAAACACTTTTAATTATCTGGTCTCCACAATCTTAAAGTGGTACCCTACTTTACAGATGAGGAGATTAAATCTTAGAGGAATCCATAATCATACAACTAACAGTAATGGCAAGATTGGGCTCAGAAACAAAACTGTTAATTATGTCAATTCTCTATCACTATACCAGAAGCAATGAGCTGAATATTTTGCTTCCATGTAATTTGATTAATTTACCTGATTGCTTCAATTTCTATTTGTCAATACCCCAATTTGCCTCTCCTTTGGATTGGAAAAAAATCATAACCATAATTTTCAAAATTGCTTATTATTTAACAAACTTCTGGAGCCAGATCTATTAGAATTCAACTTTAAAATTGATTTCTCAAGCAATCAACTTTAGATTTGAAAGCCTCTTGATCAAAATAAACAAAAACATTTAATCTTCTTAATTCAATTCTAATCATTAAGTCTCACAGATTCTATGATAAATGAAACTTAACTGTGTCCCTGAAATTACAAAAATGAAGGTTACTCTAAAGTATATTTTTTCCTTGGGCCACATGAAAAGGGAGGGGGGAAGAAGCACAGTATAATGTTATGACTGAATTTGCTTTGATGCTGTTAGTCTTATTTAAAATAAATAAATAAATAAACTAACCACCATTTTGCCAGAAGACTTTCAGACTTCGGAAAAGCATGTAGATTTAACTTTCAGGGAAACAATGTAATCTGTACTTCTTGAAAGCATCAAAGATGGCTCTCTTCGACTACCCACAAATTCCAAAGACTTGTGATGAGAAAAATCCAGCTAAAAGATCCCTCCAGGGAACCAGGACTAGTTTCTTGCAAGTCTGGCTTTCAGATTTGGTGCTGATAGGTTTAAATGACCAGGAAGAATTCTTTCCAAAAAGATAGCAGTCATCAATCACCATCCAAGCCCATTAAACATAGTATTCTACTTTTCTAGTTCTTTAGATCTCTGCCCATCCACTTCCAAAATAAAATGTTAAAATACCTGCAGACATATGACTTTGTCCCCTGGCTGAGCAGAGCTGTCCGTAGAGTAGTCACCATCTAACTGTGACTGCTGTCTCCCACGAGTTTTACCTACAGCAACAGGGTTGACAGCTTCAAGGTGTGAGGGATTGGGCAGCATTGTAACATGAAGAGGTCGATGAGACCCAAAATCAAGATCCACAGAAGAAGTCAAATGAGAAAGGACATCTCCAGTAGCAGAGATGCTCTCTGGGAATTCACTTAAGCCACGCATCTTCCGAAACATGAGCTGTATAGGGTAAACAAAGTACAGTAGTTGAAACAAATGAACAAAGAGAAAATTGTACTTTTATCACAGTAGAAAATCAAGGAAGTAAGAAATTTTATTCAATTTAAAAGTTTTGGCAGCTTTGGACTATTTGTATACATTATATACATAAGACGCTTTGTAGGCAGATGTTAAAATGGGCATTCAAATTCACCTGTTCACTGCTGAGAACAATTTGTAAATATTCAAAGCCAAATTTTAAATCAATATATTTAAATAGAAGCCTCTTAATAATGTACATATCAAGATATCTTTGACTTGGGAAAAGTAAATATAAAATATACACAAAAAAGCATCAAAGTAAATGGGAAAAGGAAGGAAGGGAAGAATCATTTGTATTAGCCCCTACTCTGTGCCTGGCACTGTGCTAAGTGCTTTACAAATATTATCTCATTTGATCCTCCAACTGCCCTGTAAAGAAGATGCTGTTATTGATTCTATTTTACAGTTAAGAAAACCAAGGCAAACAGAGTTTAAGTGATTTGCTCTGGTTCATAGCTAGTATATGATTGGAGCCATATTTGAACTCAGCTCTTCCCGACTCCTGCCCCAGATTTTTATCAGTTCTATCTTGGTACCACTTGGAAAAATTTCCATAGTAAAATTTGGAAGAATTAAGCAACAGGTAATGAGTTCTACTTTTGGACATGTTGAGTTTCAGGTGCCTACTCACAGGTGAACATTCATTTAGAATTGTCTAATGAATTTATGATATAGGGATCATATCATTCCCATAATGATATGGAGAGAGCAGTATCACAAAAACCCAGAGATAAGAGAGTATCTAGGAGGATAGAGGGTCAATAGCATCAAATGCTACAGAGGTTAAAAAGGATTGAGAAAAAGACCAAGAAATTTGGCAATGAAGAATAATTAAGAACCTTGGACAGACAGCTTCAATTGAGTGATGAGGTCAAGAGCTTGATTTCAATGGGGTCAAAGATAAGACAGAAAATAAGGAGTAGATAACTTTTTCTAAGAGTTTGACTGAAAGGAAGGAGACCTATGAGACAATGCCTTGAGAGGATGTTAGAATCAAGTGAAGGGTTTTTAAGAATGAAGACATCTGTGAATTTTTGTAGACACCAGCGAAGGAACAAAGAGAAAGCATTCAAATTTTAAGAATTTTGCTTTAATAATTTTGAAAAGCAAAAGAACTCATCAGATCTTAATCCCCACTTAGGCAGGAAATAATTTTCTTAAATTAAAATCTATGAATTAAGAAAAAGTGAGACTGACTACAGAATAGAGTTTATGAAAAAAATATAAAAATATTAGAAAGCTAGATTAGGACTCAAATGTGAAGGTACTTAAATGACAGAGGAAGAAAGTTATATTATCTGGAAGGTAATGAGCAGTCACTCAAAGTTTTTGACTAAGGAAATAACTTCACTAGACCTGTGCAAAACAAAGATTACTTTCGAAGTGGGATTAAAAATTTACAGTTGAGAGAAAGGATTAATCATCAACCTCTTGCAATTAGGAAAATTGAGGCATAAATATTTAAGTAGTTGTACTTAAATAATTGAGTGACAAGAGTCACAATCCCAATCTGTAGGATTTAACCACTAGATAATTGGCACTCTATATCAGAGAGGAACCCTTGAATATTTATAATATCAAAACAATTCAGGGATTTCTGTGATAACAGTAGTACTGATATTCATAATCCATATTAGAGCTAAAAAAGATTAAAAGGACAATTCTTGGGGTAAATATGTTATTTCCTAATAGTTCAGGAGTCCTTGGTCCACAGACTGGGATTAACTACTCTATATCAGAGACAACTAGCAAGGGCTGGGATATTTGCCTCTTTTTCTACTTTTCACAGAAGAATAAAATTACATTTAGTGTCAAGTAATATACCAGATAACAGGTTTAGAGGGTAACTGGGAAAGGATAGAAAAGGAAAAGTGAAAGTGAAAGAAGACAAAAAACTGATGTTTTTGAAACCCATATTGTAGATGGCTACACAATACTGGAGGATTTGATGCAACAAACTGAGGAGTATAGGACCATGAAGATGAGCATTAATTTGGAGGGGAGGAAGGAGAAGGAAAGAGTAAAAGGTAAAAAAAGAAAGAAAGAGACACCACTATATGAGCCAAGATAAGATGTGGGAGAAAGCAAAGAAATCTCTATCACCAGAACTATAAGGGACCCTAGGAATTTAAATGTATATTTGAGACTAATAATTGCTCATACTAGTATTTCAACTTTTCCCCCTCATTTTAGTAGCATTTCTCCCTGAAAAACTGTGAATGCTAGTAGAGAATCAGTCTCAATAAAATAAGGGATATGTTTATGTTTCTTCATGTTTCCTGGATAGGGAGTACAGGAAATTAGAATTAAAATGAAAAAAAAAATCTTCTAAGAAAAGTCTCTTTTTTCTGAAGAAAATCTTTGTCACAATATATTATAGAGCTTTTAAGACAATTTCTATTGCATAGCTTCATGGATTTAAAAAAAACTAAATTAATAAAGGTATCAAAGTTTTTATTGTTCAGTTATTTTTTAATTTTGTCCAACTCTTCTTGACCCCATTTGGGGTTTCCTGAAAAAGACAATGGAGTGATTTGCCACTTCCTTTTTCATATCATTTTATAAGTAGAGAAAGGAGGCAAACAGAGTAAAATGACTTGTCCAAAGTCAGCCAGATCTGAACTCAGTTCTTCCTGACTCTAGGCCTGGTATCCACTGTGCCACTTAGTCATCCTTATTAAAGTCAATTACCTTCAATTATATGTCATAGAAAAACCAGTGAAATTTAATATTGGATAAAACTTATTAACCTAAGACTTTTGTCATGTCCCTTTCTATTTAAATCTTTATACTAAAGTTTTCTGAGAAAATTCTAAAGCAGATAAATTAGACGCAGTAAAAAAAAAATCACAAAACTTCTTGTATTAAAAGGTATTTATTATTAAGGTGATTAAAATATGATAAAAAAACACTATTTACCAATGAATGGATGTGAGATTTTTTTTGTATGGCATATGTTTAGAATTCATCTATTTAATTTTAATATCCCTGTGAGAAACAAAGCTTCAAAATACCCTCAAAGAAAAACAAATGTATAGGAAAATAAAAGGTAACTTGGCTTGAATACTGAGAACAGAATGTAGTTTTTTTCACTAGTTGATACATGCCTATTTGGATTTTCAAGACAAAGCATAGACATTTCAATCTAAAAAAGGATAGGTTAATCAATGTTAGCAAAAAGATAGGAAGAGTATTTGTCTTACTTCTGGCGGGAATTGTAGAAGGCCAGTCAATAAATTTAGCCTCCCTCGGTGGGGCATTCCAATAATAACATCTGTCACACCACTGTAGGCTGCCGTCTTTAACAACTCATGGAAAAAACCCATCATGCTTTCTGCCCCTTCACCACCATATCTCTTTACTGTGGCAAATTTGGTGGCCAAAAAATGGTCAAACTCCTGGAAAACAGAAGATCAGCTATTTTAGTCACACTAAAGCATCTACACAATTGAAAAGCTTACAGACAGAACTTCTTGAGATCAGGTACTATATATCATGTTTATGTTCCATCTTTCCACAGTATCTACTACCTTCTATGGAAGAGAAAAATATAGTTTACTAGAAAAAGATGTTTTAGAAGTTTAGAGTTGCTTTTTTCTCTGTCATATCTATACTTTTCTTTCCTTTGTCTTATTGACATTTAAAAATATTATTATCATTTTCATAATTCTTCTACCTTGCAAGAGAACCTGGACTTATAACAAAGAAATGTAGCAAAAAAAAAAACCCAAAACATATTGAACCATGGTTTAGAATGTATTCTTCATTCCACACCATAGACTGCCACTTCTTTGTCAAGAGATGGAAATTATCATCAGTCATATTCTGAATTTCAGTGTTGTTTTCCTTTAAATCACTGTACATATATATCCCTCTGCCATATTTCTTATAAAATGTTGTTACTGTTAAGTACTCATGAAGGAAGATGCTGTCCACTTCCAGAAAAAGAAACTATAAACAGAAATGTACGCAACATATATACACACATATATACATATACATATATGTTTGTATATGTGTGTATGTGTACATTTGTGTTTAATTGTTGCCCCTCTAAGGGAGGAGAAAAATACACAGAAGAGAACAAAAGAAAACTTAGAAGGAAGCATAGAAAAGTAGGGGAACTTTTAAAACAAGTGTAGTATTTAGTATATTGTTTTTTTGACACCATTCTAAGTACACACACACACACACACACACACACACACACGCGCGCGCGCGCGCACGTGCACGCATATACACTTTTTAAAAAATCCAGAAACCATGGGTTAAATCAATACAGAAACTTAATTTCTTCTCTTCAACTGATTTAATCACAGATTTATATATTTCTGCATTAGATGAGTTACATTGTTCCAATATACCCATAAATACCCATAGATATCTTATCTTACCATAGATATCTATTTCCACACTGACATTTTGTACCTGAGATTCCAGCATTAGTCGTGACAGATGTTTTCGTTCTTCTGTAGTGAAGGTCTCCTTTTTTAATTCCTCAAATCTTCTTGAAAACCAGTCTTTCTCCTCCTGACTCTGCAGCTGGGTTGTTTCAATAGAAATCTGCCCACAGTAGATATGGTTAAGATAAGCCAATACTTCTTCCAGAGACGCTTCCTCCTTCCCCATGCTCAGTAAGCCTAAAGCAAAAATCAAAAGTGATAAAGAGAATAATTTTTACAAATTAAAGCATATTGTATAACAATAACTTCAATTTTCAAAACCATTTTATAAACTTTCAAAGCACACTAGATTTTACTAAAACATTGATAAAAATCTCTTATTTGTATAGTTCTTAGCTTAGAATACAACAGGTACAATTTGTTGAAGTGAATAGAATTTAATAGATGCCAGCTTTGTGAAACTAAAAACCTGGTGGTTAGAGGTTATAGTGGTAAAAGAAAGTCTATATTTCTCCAGTGCTAGAATAAACATTTACTTGTTAATGTTTAAGATTTTTATATTTCCACTTTAAGTTTATTATTTTAAATGAAGAATTCAAGTTTTTCAATAAAATGTAATGGAACTCATCAAAATGCTATTATGGTAGCCCACAGAATTATTTTGTCTTCAGCAGGAATTTCCACAAATTTAATGCTTACATAATTAAGCATAGTATTGTAAAAATTGGTCTTGATGGATATGTAGTCAGCGAATCATGTGTTTAAATATCAAAACAATACATTTACAATGTAATTTTAAAATGAATTTAAACAATTGTAGGAAAAAATTCAATGAATTACATTACCTTAAATCTTTTCTAGTCCTTGTTAAATTTGTAATCAGTATGCATATACAATTATCAATATATTAGGATACTTCATACCTTTCATTTACACAAGTTACATAAATACTATCACATTAATGTTACATCTAACTTATTTTTCTTAAATTGTTGGAGTTTTAGTTTATTACAGATGTCTTAATTTGCAGTGATGCTGTGCATATATTTAATTGATGAATTATTATCTCTTTTCAATTTGTAAACCTCTTATTAACTATGACTTCTTATTGAGTAACACAAATCCATATACATCACTATTAGCGTAATGATCAGAACCCTGGCATTGATCTAATATGTTTATATCTATTATTTACAGGCTTTAAATTAATGAGTCCCTATTTATAGGCTGCTGACCCCTCATATGCCATAAAAGTTATTTTTGCAAGGTCACTCCCAGTAGATCATTCCTCCTCCTCCATTATTTCCTTGGCTTCTAACCCTTTATGTTCTTCCAATCTAATCTAACTGACCTGTCTTCAAAGTTTTTATTACTGCTAAATTCAACTAGACATTGTCCTCTATCCTTGAATTCCTTGGTTCCTTCTCTCCTACCATTCCATCTTGCCAGTTATTAACTCTGGGCTTCTGACACCACCTATTTCTATTCCTATGCTGCTGAATGATTGAAGAGGAACATGAAAATTAGGTCCTTTACAAATTTATTGTGCCCAAATTCAAGTGGACTCTGATTGACTCTTTATTATGATTCACTCAGTTGCTTCACTAGGACCTAAGTTCCCTTAATGTCAACTTATATCCCTCTTTCCTTTTACTGGAAAGTCTCAAGAAAGACTTCTTAATTTTATATGTTCCTGTTCCACTTCCTCACAAACCACTAACTCTTCAACTACTTGAAATCAAACTTCTGAGTAAAATGCTTATTATTAAGACTTTCTATCCAAGGTTGCTAATAATTTAAGATTTTTCTGTCCAAGGTTATCAATGCTTTCCTAACTGCTAAATACAATGGCTTTTCCCTTGGTCTTTATCCTTCTTGACTTTTTAAAAAATCTCAATTGCTTTTAATATTTCTACTCAACCTCTTCTCCTGGAAACTTACTCTTTTCTTGCATTCTATTATCTTGCTCTTCCCTGGTTCTCCCACCATCTGTCTTCCTACTCCTTTTCTTGCTTCATCATCTATATTCCACTTCACAGAGTGGGATGAGCTCTTCCCCTTCTTAATTTTTGCCCTTAGTGGTATCATGAGTTCAATTATCCCTAAACCCTCAGCTCCCATGTCTATATAGCCAGCCCTAATTGCTCTCACTAAGATTGTCCAAGACCCTCTTCTCTTTTCCCTCTACAAACTCTTATCAGTTGCATGCTTTTCACCTGGTTGTGTCCTTTCCTTATCTCAAACTCAACATGTCCCCCCCAAAAAAGCTCATCATTTTTTTATCACTAAACCTATTCTTTCCCAAACTTATATATTTCTATTTAGAATTCTGCCATATCATTTATGATTTATCATATTTATCATTTTAGTTGTCGATGGGGGTTTCCTTTACTTCCTCTCCTCTCACTCCTTAACCCTTGCAAACTGGCTTTGGCATTTGCCATTCAACTGAAACTGCTCTCTACAAAGTCATCAATTATCTCTTAATTGACAAATCTAATAAGTTTTTTTCTCACTTCTCATACTTCTTGACCTATCTGTTGCCATAACACTCGTGATCACCTTTCTTTTCATTCAGAAATTTCATTCAGAACTCTCTCCTCTAATTTCTCATGATGCTAATTTTTTCAGCCTCTACTCCTACCTGTCTGAAAATTCCTTCTGCATCTAATTTACTGGTTCAACATCCATAGTATGTCTTCTAACTGTGGGTCTTCCACAAAATTCTGTCCTGGGCTCTTTTCTCCCTTACTTTTTAAATTCTATCTCAATAAAATCATAAGTTTTTATGGATTTAATAGTGTGTCAATCATATTGATAAATGTGTCTGTTTTTAACCCAATACACATCACCAGCTGTTGCTTTTGATTGATGGGTGTCACTCCAGAATGTTTTAAAATATGGTAAGGTAGGCAAAAACATGTGAACCAAAATAGAAATCAAATCATTCCTCAAAATGCAATCTGTATTGCATTCCATTGACTCAACACCACTTACTTAGGAAAGGTGAATGAGCACAAAATATGTACTAAGAAGTCCATCTTAATTCAGATGAAGAAGTACTGTCACCAGAAGATTCTATTAGAATAAAAGAGTGTTTTGACTTCCCTCCCCAAATACTACCTTTGAAAGCTCCATTTCATGTTTTGGTTTCAATAAGCAGAGTATGAACTGCATAGATATGAAATGGAAGATTGATGGATGAGTATACTAGGCTGACGAGCCTCTCGGCCCAACAATGACTACTATTGAACTTTACCTGTGGTATTGAAGGGTCCCTGAAGAGTCTCAACAAGACTTTGGATTTCAGATACATTCTCCATCACAGATTGACCAGCAAAAAGAGGGTTGATTTTGGCAGCTTTATGGCCATGTTCACAGTACGCTGTGACCAAACGGGCAAGACCATGATCAACTAATATAAAAGGAAAAAAACATAGCTTATTAAAGATTGTCTGAAAACAGAAGATATAGCATTATACACAAATTTTAAGGCCCTTAAAAATTGACCAGAACTTCAGTAAATGGTCAAAGAATATGACCAATTAATTCTCAAAAGAACTGTAAGCTATTAATAACCATATGAAAGAATGTTCTAAATCACTAATAATACAAATGTACAAATCAAAATAATCCTAAACTTTCACAATATACTCAACAAATTGGCAAGGATAATAAAAATATAGGAATAATCAGTGTTGAAGCGACTGTGGGAATATAGGCACATTGTTGGTGGAACTGTGAATCAATAAAACAATTTTGGAAATCCATTTAGAATTATGCAAATAAAGTGACTAAAATTTCCACATTCTTTGAGCCAAGATTCCATTACGAGGCATTTATCCCAAGGAAATCTTTGATAAAATGTCCCAATATAGACCAAAATAATTATAATAACACCTTTTTGTGGCAGCAGAAAGTGGTAACAAAGTTTATGCTCATCAACTGGGAAACGTTTAAATAAATTGTGTTACATGAATGTAATGGAATTTTTCACCTGAGCTCTGTCAGTCTATTCTATCACACTGTGAAATGGAAGAAATGATGTATATTAATGTGCTGTATGAAATAAGAAAATTCTTTAGAGAGACCTTGAGAGTGTCTTATGTGAGTGCTTATCTAGTGTGAGTTCTCTCTAAAATAGTCTTTTGGGCAAATATATATTTGCCCATTCTAATGGGCATTCTAATAAGGTTGGCCAATTCATTGGAGTTGCATTCTTTGCAGTAAAGTCTGACATGGGAAACCTTGGCACAGGACTTCCCAGCATGGAATACCCACATCAAAGAAAGCACCATGTAAAGAATCACCAAAATAACTCAAAAGAAATTTGAGTTGTGCAAATTTAGAGAATCCATCCCAAATGTTCACATGGACTATTTGTGCTCTTTCTAAGGTACAGCATTTGAAGCTCATATTGGTCTAATCTGCCACAGTTTGACATACCATAATTTGATTCTAAAATAATCGTGTCATTTTGGTCTTCTTTGAGAACTAA
The DNA here is from genome assembly GCF_048593235.1 of Sminthopsis crassicaudata. Classification (NCBI taxonomy): domain Eukaryota; kingdom Metazoa; phylum Chordata; class Mammalia; order Dasyuromorphia; family Dasyuridae; genus Sminthopsis; species Sminthopsis crassicaudata. The sequence goes on from NC_133621.1 coordinate 163,107,843, forward strand.
GAATAACAACCAACCAACCAAGAAATGACAAAATATGATATATACAGTGAAACATGAAAAGATACATGATTAATGTGATAAATACAGAGAAATGCTTCATAAATTGGTTGAGTGATATATGTTAGGCCAAGAAACAATACATGAAAAAAAAAACTACAGCAATGTAAATAAAATAATAACAACCACCACAAAACAATCTGGAGTGTGGAGTGGGGGAGGATGGTGGGAAAAATTTTGAAGATATAAAAATGAAAGATATCAATAAAATTAAATTTAAAAAATAATTGTCATTTGATTTATTAAAAAAGGCAATGGTTCTACCTATGTTTGACATTAACAGTTTCTTTTCCAATTTTCTCTATAACTAAACTTTATTATTGTTTCTTTTTAGTGATTTCATTGATGTGGGAAACCATTGAAATGGAAACTCTCCTCCTCCAACATATCATAGATGCCTGGAACACTGAAAGGGTAAATGATTTGTCTAGCATGTATATCAGAGACAGGACTTTATCTCAGGACTGGCTGACTCCAAGACCAGTTATCTAGCTCCTTTGCTATGCTTCTTTTCAAAACCTTAATTAAATGCATTGGATTTTATTAAACTGAGATAGCTTAAGTAATGAAAGGTAAAGTTTTTATTTTAATGTCATTTCCAAAACTGATAAATAAAAAAGGAAGGGGAAGAGATGCTAACTAGTCAATCAGGTAATCACTTATTAAGCATTTACTACATGCCAAGTATGATAGAATTGGGTATAAAAAGACAAAATAATCCCTGCCCTCAAGAAGCTCTCATTCTGGGGTAGGAAGCCATAGAAATGTATAAGTCTAAACAGCTACAAAGTACATTCAGGGTATGGAAGAAAATGCACAAGAAGCACAAGAAAGTAAGGAAACAAGCATTTATTAACATCTATTATTTGCCAAGCAGTGTACTCAGCACTTTACAAATAATATCTCATTTGATCCCCACAGCAGCTTGTCTGATTAAGGGATTATGAGGTTTGGGATTCACTCCTACAATATGTCACCATTTTTAGCTTAAGATAGTTTAATGATTACAATAAAAATGGAACAGTACAATTACAACAACACAATAGTAATATTGTGATAAGCACGATTGCAAAGATAGAAATAGAAGTAACAATATTGAAATAAAACATCACCAATTTGGGGAATTAGCAATTCCTGACTCAAATAGCTGGGGAATCCTTGGGTCATAGCTTTCAGAGTCCCAGTTGGGAATGTCCCAGGCAGAGCATTCTCTCCATGGGTGAGATTCCAAAGAGATTCTGCCTTAAAGGACTTATGCATGACTAGACAAAGAAGAATCAGTGCCAGCCAAGAAGACTTTCAAACCATCCTGGATATCTGCATTGGGGGGAGGGGTAAGGGGTAGCCAGCCTACTCAATGAGGCTCTAGCAAGTTGATTTTTTTTCAGGGAATTGGCTAGGTTTTTGAAGACAAATTACTCAAGATATTTTGACCTTAAAGAAATGGCCTGCGGTTCTAATGGTCTTGTGAGGAAGAGAGCCATTTGAACCCAGAAAGAGGACTATGGGGACTAAGTGTGGGTCACAACACAGTATTTTCATTTGTTGCTTGCTTGTATTTTGGTTTTTTTTCTCATTTTCCCCTTATTGATCTGATTTTTCTTGTGCAATGTGATAATTGTAGAAATATGTATAGAAGAATTGCACATGTTTAACAAATTGGATTATTCATCATCTAGGGGAGAAGATGAGGATAAAGGAGAGAATAATTTGAAACACAAAATTTTGCAAGGGTGAATGTTGAAAATTATCTATGCATATGTTTTTAAAATTAAAAAAAACTTTAATAAAAAAAAAAGAACTGGCCTGGTGCCTCAAGGTTATACACTGGTCTTTGTCTAAAGTTTGTCACATCTTTAGGCTTAGGTTCATCTTTAGGGCAAATATGTGCAGAGCCTGCACTGAGACATGGAGGAGCTACTAAACTGTGTACTTACTAAATACAACTCTAGGAAATTGGTGCAATTATTATCTCCATTTTAAGGTGAGGAAAGTGAAGCAGAAAGGGGTAAAGTGACATGCCCAGGGTCACACAGCTAGTAAATATCTAAGACTGAAAATTAACTTAGGTCTTTCTGACTTCAGGATGAAGCACCCTATTCAGCATACCACCTTACAGCCTATATAGGCCTTCTAGAAACAATTTTTAGAACTCATTTTTCATTTGTTGTTTAGCAATTTTCAGGAGAGTCCAACTCTTTGTGACCCCTCTTGGGATTTTCTTGACAAAGACAGTGGGCTGGTTTGCCATTTCCTTCTCTAGCACCTTTTACAGATGAGATATTTGGAGAAAAATAGTAAAGTGACTTTCCTAGGGTCACATTTAAATTCAGGAAGGCAAATCTTTCCAACTCCAGACACCACATTCTAACCACTGCATTACCTAGAACTTATTTAGATTATACTTCTGCTTATACAAAGAAAAGCCCAAAGTGACAGAGTCCCTGCATGTCTCTGGAAGTCTCTTTAATCAAGCCATATGAGTTCCAATTTATAGTTTTCCCTAACAGAAGGCAACATTACATAAGAGTTAAAAAAGAAGTTACAGAGTCCAGGTGGGAAACAATTATAATTTTGCTTCATTAAACAGAACTATAGTTAAATAATTTTCAGCATATCCTTGCAAAATCACTTTCCTAAAAATCACTCAATCCCACTTTGATTTTTCCCTTTAATGAGTCTCTTTTCCAGATAGTCAAAGGTGAACTAATAGATATTTCCATAATTGAAGCAATATTTCTTTCTTCTCTTAAACCTAATCCAGGCAACTTTTTAAGAAAGAGGGTACTACTCTTAAGTGGGTCACTGAAGGGCTCCTTACCTTTGTTCAGTAACAACATTAATACTATTCTTAAGAAACAGAATTTCTCCTGGAATGCTCTTGGAGGGTACCTCATAGAAAATGACTATATCTTTTTTTTGGCAAGGGAGAAAGGGAATTTAGTGAAATGCACTAGTTCCGAATTAACTGATAAGTTTTCTTGCTCAGTTTTTGTCAATAGCACCATTGCCCTAATATTATTTTGTAATATGTAGTCATACAAAGCACTAGAAGCTAGAAAATCAGAAAAGGTCTCTTGTCTCTGAACTTGAATACATTTTAAAAGGAAGTTAGAATTCTAAGAGGCAGAGGTGAAGACGTATGGGAAACAGTCTCTGCAAAAGCCAAGGCAAAGATGGGGAGTTGAATGTTGTGCATGAACAAGTTGCTCAGTTTGGTCTAGATGTCCAGAGGAAAAAGGAGTAATAGGCAATAAGCCCAGGAAGAGGAGCCAAAATATGAAGGGCTTTTAAATAGTAAACAGAGAAGTGTATATTTTCATCCTCAAGACAACAGGGAGCAAAATAGTAGCCTCTGAAAGCTCTTGAACATAGTAGTGGCATAGTCAAACATGCTTCAGAAGATTAATTGAACCACCAAATGAAAGGATTGGAAAGAGAAGACTGGATTAGACCAATTAAATGGCTATTTCAATAATCTGGAAAGGTAACAAGAATCTAAAAAAAATTGATAGCCTGATTCTTAGAGACATTTGTTTTCAAGAAAAAAAAAATCAGTAATTGTGATCCATATTGTTACATTTTAGGGAAATAATTGTCAAATTTTTATCTTATGTTACCAAAATATTCCTATCATGCAAAATATCCCTCCTTTTCTACATTGTGCATATTGCATATATCCCACATACATACATATTCAGTGTTTCTTTTAAAAGCAGTTACCACAAAATAGCAATTTTTATCTATTTCTCTTTTACACCTCTAATTTTCAGCCTAAATTTTATCCCAAATCTTGTTTAAAAAATACTGTAAAGAATTAAATCCATGCTTTCTCCACCCCATTCTGAATTTGAAATTTTTAACATATCAAAGTTTGTTTGAAAATTAGGTTCACTTAGAGCCAAAGGACATGACATTACTAATAGTTAGGTACAAGGTACACAAACTTTCCAGATCAAAGTTTAATCAGTGAAAACATCATTACATAAGAGGGTGTCATAATTGTAGTCAACTATGTTTTTAAGTCAAGGCAAATTTTGGGAGTAATTCAAAGTCTTGATGGAAGTCAGAATAATTTCATCTTAGTCAACAATACAGTGATGTTTAATGAAGGGCATTAGAATAAGATCACAAATATAATTTTACCCCTTTCCACTTCTATTCTATTATACACACACACACACATCCTTTTTATTTTACATATGCCTGGTGTTCAAAAGAATTTCAGTGCAATTTCAAATAAAACTTAAAACTGCTGGAATACTGTAAATTTGAAGGGCAGCCTTTATCTGTGATTAGAAAGTTAATGCATTGTCAATAGGATATCTAGACAGAATCACTAATATTGCTTATACTTCACATTTTGCTAATCTAATCCCTTTCATGACTAAAGAATAGGGGTATTTTTTAAAGACAGCTGGCAGGGTGTATAGATGAGGTTTTGACCATGAAAGGAAGAAAATACAGTGAAATCATGCCTTTATCTTTTTAGCCCTGTGTCCTAACAACATATGACTTATAGTTATATTTATTAACAAAATAAAGACACAAATGATCTGCCACGAAGGAGTAGCACAATAACAGACTATAAATAAAATGTAATGTTGATTTCCTGTTATGTTTTATTATGAAGCTTATAGAGAAAACAGAGATTCCCCACCTTGAATGCCATAGCAAAGATCTAGAAAGATCTCTTTGATATGAACAAACAAATTTGAGAATAAGAAATGCCAGTAATCAACAATGCTAGTCAATTTGGTCAAAGTTTACTCAAAAAGAGTTTGGCCAAATAATCTGCACAGGACAAAACAAATAATAGTATCCAAATGCCTATTGTCAAGATTGTGGAATCCAGTTAAATAGTTTATATTTTAAAAAGTGATCCAAATCTTAGTAATAGAAGACAAAAAGATGGGGGAAAACAACTAAAACATATCAGATCTTTTATAGAAGAAATCTTTCCTGAGAATGATAATTTTAAAAGCATTGTAGGACCAATCTTAAAAATATTTGAAAGAGGGGGATTCTGTTCAAATAATTTAAAAATTGTAGGATATATAATAAATAAATAGAAAGTTAAGTCCCTCTACATAGTAACTATACAAATACATAAACATAGTTCCTGTTCTCAAATAGCTTACTTTTTTTTTCCCCCCTGAGGTAATTGTGGTTAAGTGACTCGTCCAGGATCACATAGCTAGGACATGGTAAATGTCTGAAATCAAATTTGAACTCAGGTCTTTCTGCCTTCAGGGCTAGTGCTCTATCCACTGTGCCACCTAGCTGCCTCTCAAATAGCTTGCATTCTAGTAGAGGAAAACAATATATAAAGGAATGGTGGGTAAAAAAGGATGTTTTTGTCCAGAAAGTCACAGAGATGTTAGGTAAAGCCTATTATGGTTCCTAGAACAAGAAAATGGAAGAGGAAGAGGCTTATAGTAGACTGGCAGTGGTCAAGGTGAAGCACAGTTACAACATGGAGTCAGCTAGATATAGTGAATGCTTACCAATCATACCAATAAGTACAGCATAATTTCTAGGATTCCAATAGCATCAGCTATAATCTCAGAGTGCTGGCATGCCAGGAAAATGGCCAGAATGAAACAAGATTGAGAATCCAGCTTATAAACAGGTCAGTTTAGGATAATAATAACAATAATAATGATTACAATAATAATAGCTAGTATTTATATAGAACTTTAAAGTTTGCAAAGGTCATCTTGAAGAACAAAAAGTCAAGAATTTCAAGGGAACTAATAAAAAAAAAAGCAAATGAAGGTAGCCTAGCTGTACCAGATCTAAAATTATATTACAAAGCAGCAGTTACCAAAATCATTTGGTATTGGCTAAGAAATAGATTAGTTGATCAGTAGAATAAATTAGGTTCAAAGGACAAAATAGTTAATAACTTTAATAATCTAGTGTTTGCCAAACCCCAAGACCCTAACTTTTAGAATAAGAATTCACTGTTTGACAAAAACTGCTGGGAAAATTGGAAATTAGTATGGCAGAAACTAGGCATTGACCCACACTTAACACCATATGCCAAGATAAGATCAAAATGGGTCCATGATTTAGGCATAAAGAATAAGATCATAAACAAATTAGAGGAACATAGGATAGTTTACCTCTCAGTCTTGTGGAGGAGGAAGGAGTTTGTGACCAAAGAAGAACTAGAGATCATTATTGATCACAAAATAGAAAATTTTGATTACATCAAATTAAAAAGCCTTTGTACAAACAAAACTAATGCAAACAAAATTAGAAGGGAAGCAACAAACTGGGAAAACATTTTTACAGTTAAAGGTTCTGATAAAGGCCTCATTTCCAAAATATATAGAGAATTGACTCTAATTTATAAGAAATTAAGCCATTCTCCAATTGATAAATGGTCAAAGGATATGAACAGGCAATACTCAGATGAAGAAATTGAAACTTTCTAGTCATATGAAAAGGTGTTCCAAATCATTGTTGATCAGAGAAATGCAAATTAAGACAACTCTGAGATACCACTATACACCTGTCAGATTGTCTAAGATAACAAGAAAAGATAATGATGAATGTTGGAGGGGATGCGGGAAAACTGGAATACTGATGAATTGTTGGTGGAGTTGTGAATATATCCAGCCATTCTGGAGAGTGATTTGGAACTATGCTCAAAAAAGTTATCAAACTGTGCATATCCTTTGATCGAGCAATGTTAATACTGGGCTTATATTCCGAAGAAAACTTAAAGAAGGGAAAGGGGCCTGTATGTGCAAGAATGTTTGTGGCAGCCCTCTTTGTAGTGGCTAGGAATCTGGAAACTGAGTGGATGCCCATCAACTGGAGAATGGCTGAATAAATTGTGGTATACGAATGTTATGGAATATTATTGTTCTGTAAGAAATGACCAGCAGGATGATTTCAGAAAGGCCTGGAAAGACGTACATGAAGTGATGCTGAGTGAAATGAGCAGGACTAGTAAATCATTATATACTTCAACAACAATACTACATGATGATCAATTCTGATGGACGTGGTCCTCTTCAACAATGAGATGAACCAGATCAGTTCCAATAGAGCAGTAATGTATTGAACCATCTACACCCAGCAAAAGAACTCTGGAAAATGAGTATGAATCACTTCATAGAACTCCCAATCCCTCTATTTTTGTCCGCCTGCATTTTTGATTTCCTTCACAGGTTAATTGTACATTATTTCAAAGTCCAGTGCTTCTTGTGCATCAAAATAACTGAATGGACATGTTTACATATATTGTATTTAACATATACTTTAACATATTTAACATTTATTGGTCTACCTACCATCTGGGGGAGGGGGGAGGGGAAGGAGGGGGAAAAGTGGAACAAAAGGTTTTGCAATTATCAATGCTGAAAAATGCATATATCTTGTAAATAAAAAGCTATAAAAATAAAAATAAAATAAAAAGTAAAAATATTGCAAAGGAAAAAAAAAGTTTACAAAGGGCTTATCCTCACAATTCTGGGAGATAGGTACTATTACTGTCCCATTTTACTGATGAAGAAACTTAGGTAAATAGAAGTTAAGAGACTTGATCAAAGTCACAGACCTATTAAGTATCTAAAGCCATATCTGAACTCAAGTCTTTCTGATTCCAGGTCTGTGCTTTAACCACTGAGCCACCTTATTTTTTTATATTTTTTATTATAACTTTTTTATTGATAGAACATATGCCTAGGTAATTTTTTACAACATTATGCCTTGCACTCACTTCTGTTCTGACTTTTCCCTTCCTTCCCTCTACCCCCCTCAGCTAGATGGCAAGAGTCTTATACATGTTAGATATATTATAATATATCCTAGATACAATATATGTGTGCAGAACTGAACAGTTCTCTTGTTGCACAGGGAGAATTGGATTCAGAAGGTAAAAATAATGTAGAAAAAAAAAACAAAAGTGCAAACAATTTACACTCATTTCCCAGTGTTCCTTTTCTAGGTGTAGCTGATTCTGTCCATCATTGATCAATTGGAACTGAATTAGATCTTCTCTTTGTCGAAGATATCCACTTCCATCAGAATACATCCTCATACAGTATTGTTGTTGAAGTGTATAATGATCTCATGGTTCTGCTCTTTCACTTAGCATCAGTTCATGTAACTCTCTCCAAGCCTCTCTGTATTCATCCTGCTGGTCATTTCTTACAGAACAATAATATTCCATAACATTCATACATCATAATTTACCCAACCATTCTCCAATTGATAGGCATCCATTCATTTTCCAGTTTCTAGCCACTACAAAAAGGGCTGCCACAAACATTCTTGCACATACAGGCCCCTTTCCCTTCTTTAAGTTTTCTTCGGAATATAAGCCCAGTATTAACACTGCTGCATCAAAGGGTATGCACAGTTTGATAACTTTTGGGGCATAATTCCAGATTGCTCTCCAGAATGGTTGGATTCGTTCACAACTCCACCAGCAATGCATCAATGTCCCAGTTTTCCCTTCCAACATTCATCATTATTTTTTCCTGTCATCTTAGCCAATCTGACAGGTGTGTAGTTTCTTAATTTGCATTTCTCTGATCAATAGTGATTTGGAACACTCTTTAATATGAGTGGAAATAGTTTCAATTTCATCATCTGAAAATTGTCTGTTCATATCCTTTGATCATTTATCAATTGGAGAATGGCTTAATTTCTTATAAATTAGAGTCAATTCTCTATATATTTTGGAAATGAGGCCTTTATCAGAACCTTTAACTGTAAAAAATGTTTTCCCAGTTTGTTGCTTCCCTTCTAATTTTATTTGCATTAGTTTTGTTTGTACAAAGGCTTTTTAATTTGATGTAATCAAAATTTTCTATTTTGTGATCAATAATGATCTCTAGTTCTTCTTTGGTCACAAACTCCTTCCTCCTCCACAAGTCTGAGAAGTAAACTATCCTATGTTCCTCTAATTTGTTTATGATCTTATTCTTTATGCCTAAATCATGGACCCATTTTGATTTTATCTTGGTATATGGTGTTAAGTGTGGGTCCATGCCTAGTTTCTGCCATACTAATTTCCAATTTTCCCAGCAGTTTTTGTCAAACAGTGAATTCTTATCCCAAAAGTTAGGATCTCTGGGTTTGTCAAATACAAGATTGCTATAGTTATTGACTATTCTGTCTTGTGAACCTAGCCTCTTCCATTGATCAACTAATCTATTTCTTAGCCAATACCAAATGGTTTTGGTAACTGCTGCTTTATAATATAGTTTTAGATCAGGTACAACTAGGCCACCTTAATTTGATTTTTTTTGCATTAATTCCCTTGAAATTCTTGACCTTTTGTTCTTCCATATGAATTTTGTGGTTATTTTTTCTAGGTCATTAAAATAGTTTCTTGGGAGTCTGATTGGTATGGCACCAAATAAATAGATTAGTTTAGGGAGTATTGTCATCTTTATTATTTTCGCTTGCCCTATCCAAAGGCACTTAATATCTTTCCAATTATTTAAATCTGACTTTATTTGTATGGAAAGTGTTTTGTAATTTTGCTCATATAATTCCTGACTTTCCTTTGGTAGCTAGATTCCTAAATATTTTATGCTATTGACAGTTATTTTGAATTTCTCTTTGTATCTCTTGCTGTTAGATTTTGTTGGTGATGTATAAAAATGCTGATGATTTATGTGGATTTATTTTGTATCCTGCAACTTTGCTAAAGTTGTAAATTATTTCTAATAGCTTTTTAATAGAATCTCTGGGATTCTCTAAGTATACCATCATATCATCTGCAAAGAGTGATAGTTTGGTTTCCTCATTACCTACTCTAATTCCTTTCATCTCTTTCTCAACTCTTATTGCCGAGACTGAGCCACCTTATTGAGCTGTCTCATATACTTATTCCTCAGTAAATTTACACCCCAATAAAGGGTGTAAATTCCCTCCACCAAGACATGTCATCTGCCATGTATAGTCTTAAAAGATTTGCCTAGAGGATTATATTACAAGTCTGGGTAAACACATTATTAGTCACAAAAGATAGTAACTATAAACATACAGACCTATTACCTTTTTAAAAAGGTAATTTTTTGAGAAAGATCTCCACAAAGATCATGGGTATTATTGTCTTTTTTTTTTTGGATCATGGGTAATCTTAAGGAAAAGCCAGATTCTTCCCTCAGATTTTGTATAACAGGTCACATCTTTACAATCACACAAATGAGATATCTTCCCTCCCCCATGCTTACTGATTACAAATAAGAATTTGACCCAGAATAGTAAATGGGTTTTAAAGGCTCTCTACATCAAGGTATTCACACATAAGTTAAGATCACACATGATTCCTAAATAAATGCAATTCCAAAAAACTTGTCAAAAATTCTCTGATTAACAATATCAAATAAGGCATAAAATAAAAGTATTTACCCCTTATGTCATTTTTCATGGAGTCCAAATGAAAGAGAGCTTCCAAATGGATGGTGAAGTCCTTTAGGGGCTTTTGTTTATGAATGATATTGCATTGATTACATTCAGCACCAGAATAAGACTACTCATTTGTTTGGCTTAACAAAGGAAAGTCAAGAAATGAATCACTTAATCCACAGCCCTTATTATAAACACTATATTAGATACTGAAGATTCAAAAAGTTTATTTTAGAAGATGTGAAGAATGGCATTGTATAGGCAACATACTGAGGTAGTCTATTCATATGTATCTTAAATAAACCACTACAGATGGATAATAAACTGGCTCCAACACTAAATAGGAAGATAGTAAACTATATTCTTTTTCTAGACTAAATTTTGTTTTAATTCAATGAAAATCCATTTCTCTTTCTTTCGCCCCACTCCTACCTCTTTTTTCAGAAAGGAAGAAAAACAAAATACCTTTTACAAACATATGTTTAACATATAGTCAAGCAAAACAAATCCCTGTATTGGTCATATTCAAAAAATGTCTCAAACTATACTTTGGGTTTCTTATCTTTGTGTCAGAAGATGGGCATTTTTAGCAAGAGCAAAAATGTTTTCCCAGTTTGTTGCTTCCCTTCTAATTTTATTTGCATTAGTTTTGTTTGTACAAAGGCTTTTTAATTTGATGTAATCAAAATTTTCTATTTTGTGATCTAGAATTGTGATTGGTCATTGAGTTGATCAAAGTTTCCAAGTCTTTAGCTGTTTGGTTTTTACAATATTTCTGTTATTGTATGAATTGTTCTCCTGCTTCTGCTCATTCCCCTCTGCATGAGTTCACATAAGACTTCCCAGGTTTCTCACCTTTTTCCTTTTTATAGCATTAACTACATTCATATAACTTATTATTTCCCAATTAATAGACATTCCACGGTTTCCAAAGTAGGCTGTGTTCTGTATAGCCTTTCCAATGATTCTAAGTTGCTCCGTGATATAAATACCTCTCTTTTTAATCATAACAATAAGCATTTATAATAGTAATGAATGTAGAAGGGTCAATATCCCAATCTCTTGATAATAATGATGATGACGTGAGCTAGAGAATATGTGATACATCCAGAGAAATATTGTTGCTTTATTTCTCCCAGCTCCCACCCTCCAAAATGGTTTGATCTCAGTTCTCCTAAAAGATTCAAGAAGGCAAACAGAATTAATTTTAATGGAAATTTTTAATAGAAAAGTCCTATAGGTTACATCCTTAGTCTCTTGTCCATTTCTATAGTTTTGCTGTTCTCATTCAGCAATGGAAAACAAATTCCCATTTAGCTTTACCCTCTGTCTCTTATCATTAATTAAACTTGTTTTTTTATCTTATTGGTCAAGATCATGACATGTGAAATATTCCCACATTTGTGAATATTTTGTCTTTTTTCTTCTTCCTTCCAATAGTGATCCTTGCACTGTGCTTGTTGGAAATGTTTTTCCCCCATTGGCATATCAGCTGCAGTTGCAGCTATAATGGCTTGCCTTCTTTTCCCTTACCTCTCACAAAACAAGGAAAGAGAGAGAAAAGAAGAGAAAGCAGCACTAGCTGCTACATTTTCCACATGCTAGCTACCTTTACATTAGTGAATATGAAAAGAAAGAAAAATCAAATTTAGTAGAATTCTAGACTGATTTGAAAAGGGACACAAAGCAAACATTTTTTGTTGGCATTTAATTTGGTTCTAATAATCATAATGATGAAAGCATTTATAATGGTAAAGGTTTGTGCAAGATTTTTTCATTCTGTGGCTTTTGATTCTGTTTTTTTGATAGTTCTTGAGCTTAAAATCAATTAAAGAAAAAAATTAACAATTATGGATTTATCCTAAGTTTCTTTCTCCTTGGTGCCTCTTTTTTCCTGCTGTGATCTTTTTTTCTTTCTATGTCATTCCTCTGCACAAGAAACATTTGCTATAAGAGTTTTCTATTTTCTTTTTTTCAGTTGTGGGTAGATAGAAGATAGGAGGGAGAAAAATAAATGCTTATTAATTGAAAAAAATAATTTTTAAAAAGGTAATTTTTAATTCAGTAATTTTTTTGACTCTAAAAAAACCCAGAAAAATGACATTTAAAGCTCTTCATAATCTGGTTCCAACCTATCTTTATAGATTAATTTCCTATGACTATCTTATCAGAAACTCTACATTCCAGCAAAACTGACTTATTTATTTCATTTTTCCTAGCCACAACGTTCTCCTGTTTCTTTCTTGAAGTCATTCCCAAGCCTAGAAAGTCCTCCCTCCATATCTCTGCCTCTCAAAATTCCAACTGCCTGCAAGGCTGAACTCAAGCACTACTTCTCATATGAGATCTTTTCTTATCCCTTTTCCATACCACCTCTGTTGTTAGTATTGCCTGTATCTGTTAGGCCTCCCTGTATTTTTTTTTTAATTTATATGTCTTCTATAATAACTTCTCTGTGTAAATGTTATTTCCCCTATAGAATAAAGGATCTATTTCATCTTTTCTCTTTGTACACTAGACAGTTAATAGTTACGTAGGGAATGGTTGGTCTTATCTCTTTTTACAAGTTCAAATATCATCTCCTCACAGATGACTCCCAAATCTATTATCTACAGTTCCATCTATACCTATATATTCAGCTCAGATTGTCCCTTGAGCTCCTCCTGCAACTTGGAAGCAGCCACATAATTCAACAAAGACAGTAGAGAGCCTCAGATAGTTGTGTGATCCTGGGGAAAGTCACATAACCTCTGCCTTCTTCCTTTTCCTCAACTGTAAAATGGGGATAATAAAGTCACTTATCTTAAAGGATTGCTGGGAGGATTCAATTGACATTTTTAAAGTGTTTACCACTGAGAAGGCACTATTACAGAAGTGCTTATTCTTATCCATTATGTTACCTGATACATGTAATCTTAGCACACTGTCAGCATCTAAAATTCAATAAATGCAAACTGAAATTTGTGATCTTTCCCCTTCAACTCACCTTTGAATTGAAACTTCTGTCAATGGTACCTTCAATTTTTCAGTCATCCAGAATTCACAGCCTTGGAGTCCTCTCTCATTCTCTAGTCTCCCTTTTCCCTTATCTCTTGCCACCCAAACGAATCAGTTCCCGAGTACTATCTCTTGTATTTCCAAAGTATCTCCAAAGTCTATCCATTCACATAGCTACCATTTTATTTCAGGCACTTGTAACAGTCTCATCTGTACTATTATAATATCCCCCTCCCAATTGGTCTCCCTGATCCTAATATCATCCTGCACCAATCCTTTCTCCAACCTATAGCCAAAATATTTTCCTAAGTCACAAATTTTGTCTCTGCTCAAAAATATTAATAGTTTTTCTACTGCTTAGAAGAAAATACACAAAATTCTTAGTTTGATCTTCAAGCTCCTTCATGAACTGGCTTGAACCTGATTTGATATACTTCTTCATACACTATATTCCAGATGTCTCCAAACTATCTATATTCTGGAAGGATCCCCCTGCCAAGACCATCCCTCTGTTTTTACTATGAGGAAACACCCTGTTTTCTAGAGCTAAGGACTAGCAGCAAACAAGCTGTATCTTGAACTTGGCATAATGACAATCTTTGCACTCATTCTATGAATAAACTCTAGGCTAAACAAGCCGCAAAATCGCAGGCTCGTTTCACACAAACCCCAAAAGGTCCCTGAGCTCAGACAAGCACCTACAAGACACATGTTCTGGTCATGAAGTCCTGCTATGAATCAAACTTTTTTCATTGTTGTTGTTACCACTCATTGTCAGGGCTACAGCTCACTGGATTGTAATTGGTATTTGTATTAAGATTTGGCCTTACTAAAGTAGATCTCCATCTAAAGAAAGCTCTGGTACATGTGTCTAGTTTCTCCTAACAAAATAAAATTTTTGCTTATGACTGCTGTCAGTCCTGTTTTTTATTTTATTTTATTTCTTAGAATTAATCCTAATATGAGCTCAGATAATTTTTGGAGTTAAATTGTAATTGTGATAACCTGTGTGAATTCTTGGGTATTTTTAGAGTTAAGACCAGTTTGTTTTTACACATGATTCTTGGCTATCAAATACAGCACTATATCTTTATATCTGCTTCTCTGTCTTATATCTCTTTAAAGTCAGTTGAAGTACATCTTGTGAAATTTCAGTTTCCCTCCCACTCAAAGTGTTCTCTCCCTTTTAAATATTTCTAAGGCAATCTTTTTAGATGCTTCATTGATTTCCAACCATACCCTACTCTTGTAAAATACTTATCCATGATGACATATTCAAATATAAACTCCCTGAGGGCAGAAATTGTATCCCTCCTCTCCCCTTCCCTCCCATATATCTTCAGGCCTAATAAAATGCCTTACACACAGCAGGTTCTTAATAAGAGTTTGATGAAAGAATGAAGAAGAATATGGAAGAATTGGGTTGGGGTATCAGGATGGGAGGAAACCCACCCAGAAAACTAAAGTCTCACCTAATGAATCTGAGAAAGAGTATAATAGACTAAGCAACTGGCTAAAGGTAAGAAGGGATAGGAAAAGGGAAGAAGTAAAGGAATTCCTATGGCCATGAAGGCCATACTCCATCCGATGGCTGTGCCTGAGAGTAGGCATTACATTAATATTAGCTATAATAATAATTATTATTATTATTATTATTTGGGGGGGTTAGGAAGTAGGTAACATTATTTTTCAGAGTGCTGGCTTGGTCTCAAGAAGACAACCTTAAATCTTACCTCAAACACTTATTAGCTATGTGACCTTAGTTAAGTCACTAAGCCTCATTTTCATCATCTATGAAAAGAAAGATTTAAATTCATATGATTTCCCTGTTCAAGCTATATTTTCCCTATCTCCATGCTATTTATGTCTGAAAAGTTCATTTATAGTAACATAATCCCTCTGTCTTTAAAAACTCTTTGTTTTTGAAGATTTAAGTCACAAAATAGTAATTATCCAAATAGGGATAAGAATTAATAGAAAAAGTTGCAGTTCCAAGTAGGAATATTTTTTAAAGAAAACTGCAATAAGAGATGTTTTTTGAGGAAAAGCAGCACTTTAAGCTTTTATCTTTTTTTTAACAAAGTATGAAAATACTTCATTAAAAATAAGAAGAGATAGAGAAAGTAAAGAAAGTTACTCATCTTAAAAACAAGTAACATCAGCCAAAGTCTATGATACATAGTACTGATTCCTTCCCTCACAATCTTTCAAAGTTATCACACACTATCATACAAGGTTGCAATTATGATTTCCAATGGCACATTTTAAAATCTGCAAGTATACAATATATCAAACTCAATGAAAGAAAGTAGGTAGGGAAGGAGGTAGGGAAGTTGCTCCCCTTCTTTTGTTCCCCTATATATAAGAACAAATGTTTTTAAAATGGGTTCAGTGCTCAGGAAAGGAGGCAGGATTTATTGTAAGAGGACAGGGATACAGGTGCTGCCTCAGTTAATTTACTACTTCACTGACTTAATGAAATACTTTTTGGACTACTCTATACTGCTTGAAAACAGAAATATCATCGTATAGTTCTTCTTTCCTACTATTTTATTTCCTACTATTTAACATTACTCAGGTCAACAAGCATTTAAGTGCCTTCTATATATCAGGTCTTCTACTCTGTCCAGGGTATCATTACTTTCCTAAGTAAAGTACTTCAACTGACTTTAAATCTAGGAATCATAGTGGACTTTACCCTCTTACTCACCTCCTTGCCCCCATTTTTAGGCACTTGCCAAGTCTTGTCCATTATGCCTCCTTAAGAACTCTTGATCCTCTTCTCTTTAATTACACATCCATTCTAGTCCAGCCCACACTTCTCACAGACACTATTGCAATGGCCTAATTGTTTCTGATGCATTCAGTCTTTCCTTCCCCAATCTTCCATACAGCAACCAAACTGGTATTCCGAAGGTACAGATCTGATCATATCATTCCTTTGCACAAGAAGTTTCAGTGTCTCCCCTTTATCTCCTCACTTTGGCATTTTATGATCTTCACAATTTGGATCCTACCTATCTTTCCAAGCTAATAAGCATATTATTCCCCTTTATGAAGTCCAAGTTCCAGCCAAACTGGAATTCTTGATGCCCCAAGGTATTCTCTATGACTATAAATTATAGACAAGTTACATATTTACATCAGTGGAGGGAATTTTTTTTACTTTAATATTTTATTTTTTCTCAGTTACTTGTAAAACATTTTTAAACATTTGTTTTTAAAACTTGAGTTCCAGATTCTCTCCCCTTTTTTCCTCTCCCCCATTGAGAAGGCACATGTGATATTATGGAAAATATTTTCTCAAGTCTTGTTGTGAAAGAAAATATAGATTTTCCCCTACCCTAAAAAAAAACTCAAGGAAAAATGTTTTTTTTAAAAGTATACTTCAATCTGTTTACAGAAACAATCATTTCATTCTCTGGATATGGATAGCATTTTTTATCATATATCATTTAGAGTTGTCTTGGATCATTTTATTACTGATAATAATAAAGTCATTCACAGCTGATCATCTAACAATATTGTTGTTACTTTGTACATAGCACATCTTACTTTGCTCAAATTCATGGAGGACTTTCCAGGTTTTTCTGAGAGCATTCTGCTCATTGTTTTCCATAGAACAAGAATATTCTATCCATAATTACATACCACAATTTGTTCAGCCATTCTTCAGCTAATAGGCATCCCCTCAATTTCTAATTCATTACCTTGAGAAAAAAGTTGCTATAAATATTTTTGTAGTTATAGGTCTATTTCCTTTTTTTAAAAAAATCTTTTTTGGAATATATGCCTAGTAGTGATATTGGTAGGTCAAAGAGTATGAATGGTTTTTACAGTCGTTTAGGGCATAGTTCCAAATTGTGCTATGGAATGACTGAATGAGTTCACAATTAGTGGAAGGAATTTTAAAATATCCAGATTGGAACAGATGTTCTCTAGCACCCCCTTTTGTTCCAAATGTAGGATTTTTGTAACATGGTATACATGGTATATAGACATACACATAAATAAATATATGTCAAGCTATTGAAGCTAAAAAAAAATTGTATTAAGACTTTTGAGACACCCTAAGATACTTGGATCCAAAAGAGGGGGCAGAGTTTCTAGAGCATTTCATTATCTAGTACAAGTTTCTTTACAATACAAATTCACTGAAACTATTTGAAATGTGGGTATGAAATGCAGGGGGGAAAATTTACATTAATCCTAAGCATGAGATTAATAATAATAGCTAATGTTTCTATAGAGCTTAAAGGTTTGCAGAGTTCTTTACCAATATGATTTCATTTGAACTTCAGAAAAACTCTTTGAATGGGTGCTGTTTTCCCTATTTTATAGATGAAGAAACTGAGGCAGATAAAGGTTAAGTCACCTGCCCAGGGTCACACTGCTAAGAGGGTCTGAAGCAGGGTTTGAACTTAGTTTTTCCTGATTCCAAGTCCAATGCTCTATCTAGTAAGACACAAAATAACACGGGAGGATAGAAGTGTAAGGGAAGAAAGGATTAGAAGCTATTTATTCCAAAACCCTCTATTATATGAAGACACCGACTTAAGTGATCTGCTCAAAGGTCCACCAGTGATGGAGCCAAAATTTGAATACACGTTGTCCTTTGATCCCAAGTTGTTGCTGAGTCGATTTTCAGTTGTGTCCGATTCTTCGTGACCTCGTTTTCTTGCCAAAGATACTGGAGTGGTTTGCCATTCCCTTCTCCAGCTCATTTTACAGATGGGAAAACTGAGGCAAACAGTGACTAAGTGACTTAGGCAGGGTCACACAGCCAGTGTCTGAGGCTTTCTTGACTCCAGCCCCTGCAACATCAAGTCATTGCAGAAGCCTTCTAAATCAGCCTGCTCCCGGAGGCCTCATTCATCCCGAGGGCACCCAATCCGGATCTCGGGGGCCTCTGGGCACTGATTCCCCCCACTCCTAGACCACGTTCCCAAAGTCTTGGAACCCAAAACCTTAGGAAACGAAGGTCTTTGTTTTCTTCTGTTTTTGAGGATTCCCCAAAGCCCGCATCTCTCCTTCCCTTGGTTTCGCCTCCCTCCAGTGCTGAGTACTTTCCCAGCTGCAGGCTCCTCAGACGCTCCCCCATAGCCGGACAACTAGGCCCTGTTGCTCCGGGCGCGCCCGTTTTGCACGCCAACCTTTGGCACGAGAAGGGGACTGGAGCCTGATCCAAAGACACATCCCTGAGCCTCGCCTCGCTCCAAGACCGCCCTGTAAGAGCCGAGAAGAACGGGAAGGCCGGCGAGCAGCCCGAGGGGGTGTGGGCAGGCGGAGCCACAGCCGGAACGACCCCGCTCCCCCCTCCCGGTCTCAGTCCCACAAACCTGCTGGACGCGCTGGGCCTCCCCGGGGCTCCCCGTTCTCCCGCTGCTTCGGCCGGTAGCCGTAGACGCCTCGCTCGGTCTGGTAGCCGCGGCGGAGAAGGTGTCGAGGGATCCACCCGAGGTTCCGCCTCGCGACGACTGCGGCGACAGAGTAGGCCATGGTCCTGAAGCCAGCCGCCAGACCTGGAGGGAGACCAATTAGCCTAGCGGCGACTCGGAACCCCTAGGTGTGCTAAAGCGCAATCCATGTGAGGGTCCCTGGGCCAAGAAGCTCCGCCCCCGACACCGCCCCCGATCCTGATTGGC
The DNA here is from genome assembly GCF_048593235.1 of Sminthopsis crassicaudata. Taxonomy (NCBI): domain Eukaryota; kingdom Metazoa; phylum Chordata; class Mammalia; order Dasyuromorphia; family Dasyuridae; genus Sminthopsis; species Sminthopsis crassicaudata. Next base: position 163,126,922 of record NC_133621.1, read on the forward strand.
TCATACGAGACCGCCCCCCCCCCCGAGAAGGCCCGCCCCTGCCCCGCCTCCCCCAGGAACCAACTCTGTGTAGAAGCTGGAGGGGAGGGAAAAAGTGGGCGGAACTTTCTCCGCCAAGAATGTTTGGTTTTCTTTTAGAATAAAGCAAAACAAAACCTGTCAGCCCTCTCCTCTTTGGCCAGTGGAATGTGAACTTTTCATTTCTTTCGCCCTCCTTTCTCACCAGCTGTACCACTTCTTCAGCCCCAAACAAAAAGCCACAAGACTTCCTTCCTCCCATTACCCACATTCGGCCCCCGGAGAAAAGGGAAAGAATAGTAAAAGAAGATCGGAGGTAAAGGAGCCAGATGGTTGTGGAGAGATCTCAGTCTAGGTTGGACCTCAGGCCTTAATTGTGTGACCCTAGGCAAGCCATTAAACCTTCTCGCCAAGTTTTTTCTTATAAAATGATACAATTATTTTCACTTGTAAAAACGATATTAATGATTAAAAATAATAATCTCACGGGATTTAAATAAGATAATATATGCAAAGTTCTTTACAGATCTTAAAATTGTATAAATGCTAGCTTTTATGGGAAGACAATTAAAAAGGTAGCCTAGAAAATGATTTTTTTCCCTTTTGTAAATTTAATCTGAATCCTAGATCTAGAAACCATCTCAACTAACCTCCTTTTACTGATGAAGAAACCTGAGCTTAAGGAAGGTAAGCTAGCAGAAGGTCACACAGCTACTAAATATCAGAGGCAATATTTGAACTCCCCATCCCTGAGTCAGCATCCTTTTCACCTTGCCACAGATTAGCTAATAAAGAAAAGAAAATGAAGACTGACTGAAGAGAAGGAATCAGCTAGAAAGCAAAATAAACTCTGAAGAGAGGACTGTAATTGTAAGTTTATAGACTATACAGTTGAGTTGTCTAGGACAATATATTTTAAACTTTTTCAATAAAGGAGATAATAGTGAACTTGCCAGTTCAGACCAGAAAGGTTTATTTATTCCCACCCTTCTGACATCCAGGCACCCATCAATTTAGTCCTATGCCCCCACACTCCATACTCCAAAGCAGGGGTTCTCAAACTATGGCCCATGGGCCAGATGCAGCCACTAAGGAAGTTTATTATCCGTCCCGTTATGGCAAATGGGCTGAGGGGCTGAGACAGAGTGTGAGCTTTTGTTTTTACTATAGGCCGGCCCTCCCACAGTCTGAGGGACAGTGAACTGGCCCCCTATTTAAAAAGTTTGAGGACCACTGCTCCAAAGTATATTTTGCATTCACAAAACAGCCTTTTTTTCTGATAATTTCCATTGCTCAAAAAAAAAAAAAAAAAAAAAAAAAAAAAAAAAAAAAAAGGTATAAGTTTCAAACACCACCAAGTCTGGTAATCCACTCTTTTTGGGAAAAGAAACCTGCCCCAAGACACTACTCCTGATCCCAGCCATATCCAAGTAATAGCTAAGCAGGAAACATATTAATCTATCCATTTTTAGACAATATTTCATCAACAAAAGGTATTGGGGTCTTTATCTGAAGAACCCCAAAATCCCTGAGGTATTGTTTCACTTTTGGATCTGTTGGGCACCCTGAAGTCAGAGAATCAATAGAATGGACTGATATTTCCTGAAATGAAATATATCTATTTCTACACTCTCAACCCATGGTGAACTGCCCTCATTTCACATACAAGTGTTACTTTTGTCTAGTCATGTGGGGTTCTGTGTTGACATTTTAAATGGTCACAGCAGTTAATTGTTAACAGACAACAAGAAATCCTTTTTGTCTCTTCTAAGTGAAGAAGAAAATCAATAACAAACTGAGGACTCAATAATTAAAGTGAGAAGTTGAGGACAATTAGGAAAGGAAAAAAATCACAAAAAGACTTGAATATTAGGTAAAGGAATCTAAGCTTTATTTTATAGATAAATAAAGAAAAGCCAGGGGCAGCTAGGGGGTGAAGTGGATCAACTACCAGCCCTGAAGTCAGGAAGACCTAAATTCAAATCTGGTTTCAGACACTTAACACTTCCTAGCTATGTGACTCTGAGCAAGTCACTTAACATTTGCCTCAGCAAAAAAAAAAAAAAAAAAAAAAAAAAAAAGGAAAATCACTGGAGATTTTTTAATAGGACAGTTACTAAACTGTGCTTTAGGAAGGTTAAGATGATGACATGTATAGAGTGGTTTAGAAGAAGAAGGTTATGAAGTTGGGATTAGACTAATTAATAATAATAATAGCATTTATATAACACTTGCTATCTTCTAGGCATTGTGCTAAGTGCTTTACAAATATTTCCCTATGTGATTTTCCCAAAAAATAGAAAGTAGATCCCCATTTTTTGCAAAAAAAAAAAAAAAAAAAAAAAAAGTTGTCCCTATTTTAGTTGAGAAAATTGAGTCAAAAAGAGGTTAAACAACTTGACAATCATCACACAGATAGTAAGGGTTGGAAGCTGGATTTGAACTTAGGTTTTCATGACTCCAAGCCCACTGATTTATCCACTGAACTATCTAGATAGGGGAAAGTGATTTTAAAAGATTTCATGTAATAGAAAATTAGTAAAGTGAATGAAACTAGGTAATGTCAGAAGAGGTACCGAGGCAGTAAAATCAAAGGTGGGAGAGTAGTGGGAGGGGACAGTATACTGAGATCGGATTTGGAAGACAGTTAAATATGTATTTCTGGAACTAAGGAGAGAAATAGAAAAGGAAGATAAAAATTGTTAGGTTTCCTAAAATGGAATAATTGAAGTTGTGTACACACTGCTGTCAGACTAACCCTCCTAAAGCCAAGATATGATTATATCAACTCACTAATCAAAACCCTTCAATTTTGTCCAGTGCCTATTGGAATTCAAACTCCTTATCTTGTACTAGCATTGAGATACTGTTTGAAGTAACTTGTCTCTCCTATTTTGTACCCAAAATACAGTTGAATTCAGTATTGAAGAATCTGTCTTTAGTGACAGAGGACTCCCTTTTCTAACACTGCATTTCAAATGACCCTAAGACATTTTTCAACTACTTCTGGGCTTTTGGGGGGAAAGAAGGAGGATACTCTAACTTCATCTCGGAAAATAAACCTCAGACACATAATACTTACCTCTTTTTTGTGCATGATAGACATTCTTTCATTTATTAATAAATAATTATTATGCACCTATTATTTGCAAGGCATTATGCTACATGATGGAAGAGATAATAGTACCCCAGTACAAGGTCTCAACCTGCACTCATCCTGGCAGGCCAACAGCTAGTTACTCTCCTCTAGCCTTTTCTTAACCTAGGAGCTATCCTAAGGGCTTGGGGCTTTTCTCTGTTGTTATTCATGATTCCCTATTCAAGGGTCTCTTAAACTTTTTCTGCCAAAAAACCTTTTCTTTTTCTTTCTTTCTCGTTCTTCATTTCTTCCTTTCTTCCCTCCCTCCTTTCTTCTTTCCTCATTTCTTTCTTTCTTCCTTTCTTCCCTCCCTCCTTTCTTCTTTCCTCATTTCTTTCTTTCTTCCTTTCTTCCCTCCCTCCTTTCTTCTTTCCTCATTTCTTTCTTTCTTCCTTTCTTCCCTCCCTCCTTTCTTCTTTCCTCATTTCTTTCTTTGTTCCTTTCTTCCCTCCCTGCTTTCTTCTTTCCTCATTTCTTTCTTTCTTCCTTTCTTCCCTCCCTCCTTTCTTCTTTCCTCATTTCTTTCTTTCTTCCTTTCTTCCCTCCCTCCTTTCTTCTTTCCTCATTTCTTTCTTTTTTCCTTTCTTCCCTCCCTCCTTTCTTCTTTTCTCATTTCTTCCTTCCTTCCTTCCTTCCTTCCTTCCTTCCTTCCTTCCTTCCTTCCTTTCCTTCCTTCCTTCCTTCCTCCCTTCTCCTCCTTCCTCCCTTCTCCTCCTTCCTCCCTTCTCCTCCTTCCTTCCTTTCTTTCTTTCTTTCTTTCTTTCTTTCTTTCTTTCTTTCTTTCTTTCTTTCTTTCTTTCTTTCTTTCTTTCTTTCTTTCTTTCTTTCTTTCTTTCTTTCTTTCTTTCTTTCTTTCTTCCTTCCTTCCTTCCTTCCTTCCTTCCTTCCTTCCTTCCTTCCTTCCTTCCTTCCTTCCTTCCTTCCTTCCTTCCTTCCTTCCTCTCTCTCTGAGGCAATTTGGGTCAAGTCACTTGCCCAAGGTCACACAGCTAGGCAATGTTAAATGTCTGATGCCAAATTTGATCAGGTCTTCCTGATTTCAGGGCTAGTGCTCTATACACTGTGCCCCCTAACTCCCCCTAAAGACCCCTTTTCACCCAAGAAATTTTTACATGATCCCAGCTAAATAGATATATAAAATATGTATACAAACCAAACATTTAATGATAATAAATCATGATTTCATCATCCCCACATTCAATTATTCAACTGCATATGGGGTTGAGACCCACTATTTAAAAAGCTTTGTGCTATCTGATGTGTTCCTCCCCTTATTAATCATCATTTCCTATATCCTCAGTTTCACTTAACAGTTTATCATTAATTATCTTTTACAAAGATCTGTTTCTGAAGGAAAGAATTTGGAACATACCTCTCCTCACACACATACACTATTAGGTTCTCTGGAAAAGAGGATTCAGATTTTTGCCTGTTATAAAATATCCAATAAGTTCACTTCTGAGCATAGCACAGCTGATGGATGAATCATTCTCTTACTTGCAGGACACAGAATCCTAACTACTGAGAACATTTGCTATTGAGCTGGGTCTAGCAAGTAGTTGCCTAAAATCTGTCTTCCCTAGACTGCTGAGACTATCTCTGATTGTTGTTGGGTCTTCTTACCTTTTCAAGTTCACAAGGTTATAATTTACTTCATTTCCTTTCCAGTACTCATTCACTTAATATCAGGAAAGAACAAACCAGAGAGATCAAAGACACAGAAGCATCATGCATACATGGACACACAAATATTCTTAAAAGATATGAAAGAAGAGTAAAAAATGTTTTAAAATAAATTTACAAATGAAAGGTATTTGTTAAAATAAATGCATGAATGATTAAATGCATGAATGATATGAGAGTGCCAGAGGAAAAAATTGGAAAAGAACTGAGTTAGGGAAGGAAAAATTGGAAAAGCACTTAACAGCTCAGAATAGTAAGTACAAAGCTTTGTTCAAACAATGAACTGCCTGAAAACTAAATAGAGGTTAATGACTTCATGGGACAATCAGAAATATTAAAACAGAATCCCAAAACTGAAAAAAACTGACCTGGAAAGCAAATTAAGAAAAGATAATTTAATAATCATCAGATTACATGAATGACATGACCAACAAAGAGAGAAAGAGAGAAGAGAAAGAGAGAGGGGAGAGAGAGAACCTAGCTGTTAATTTCAAGAAATAAAGGAAAAAGAATCCACTAGTTGCCTCCTGAAAGAAATCTTAAAATGAAAACTCATAGGATCATTGTAGTCAAGAGCCATTATAACTAGAGATTCAAGATCAAAGGGAAAAAATACATACAAACACACACACAGACACACACAGACACACACAAAGAAAGTAAGGTATTAGAAAAAAAAAAGAATTCACATACTAAGGAGACACAGTAAGGATTCACATATGTAACCTATGTTCTAAAATTTATTTACATAATAACACTCTTCATTGGTGAAGACTGATCATTCTATGTTTCATATCTGTAGGAGCAATAGAGGTGAGGGCTTGGAAAAAGAGATCTTTGGTCTTTGGGTTTCCAGCCATGGAGGGAGAGATAAAATAAGAATTTATAGTAAGCCTACTATGTGCCCAGGCACTGTGCTTAGATCTTTATAAATATTATCACATCTAATCTTCACAATAACCTTAGGATATAGGTGCTATTGTTATCCCCATTTTAAATTGGGTTAATTGAGGCAGAGAAAGATTAAATGACTAAAGTCATATAGCTAGTAAGTAAGTCTGAGGCTGAATTTCAATTCTGCTCTTCCTGTTTCCAGACCTAGCTATTTCACTAGCTTTCTCTAGCAACCTAGCTGTTCCAGAAGATACTCAATTCCACAGTCTTCAGGACCCTGGAAGGAGAGAAAGACTCAAAGAAGATACTGACATATAAAATTATAATTTCAATTATAGCCTTATCTTTAGCTTATTTCACTAGAGATTTTAGATAATTTCCCTATGGATGAGATTTTCAATGTTCCCTCTCTTGGTTGAGTTAATATTGTTTACAATGGAAGAGTTTATATATTGTCTAATATGTACATATACATACATATATTTTTCCTTATCTATGCTTTCTATCTCTGATTTCTATTTGCTATTGGCTTGGATAAATGAGCTTATTTGCCATTTACTATGGTAATTTTGTGGTCTTTGTCTAACTTTGTGGGAAGGGAGTCAAACCTTGGATATATAACTTGAAGCATTCCTTTTCCATTAAGAACAACTTAAACCTAAAAATTATTTCCTCTAAAGTAATAATATTTAGGAGGTTAGATATATAATTCCCTCTCTCTGAAGAAGGAAGAGCAGCAGTTCTCTGGCCTAACCTCCTCTTCTTCTCTTGGCAGGAATCAATGTGTCCCTTGGGGAAAAAAGTGGGCACAGATTCAAGAGATACTTATTTATCACGCCTTATAAATGACATCTAGACAGGCTATGGACACATGTAATCTACATGGTCAAATTACAGTACAGACTTCCTTGCATAAAATATTTAGTAACAATCACTATAAAAGAGCCTAGAGTTTAGAAAACAACACTCAGAAGGCAAAGATATAAGTTTGTAGGGAAAAAAAAACTTAGTCAGAAAAAACAAATATAATCCCATGGGAAGAAATGAACTTTTAATGAATGGAGGATTTTTAAGAATATCTGAAACACTGAAGGATAAACACAGAGTCAAAAGAAATATAGGAGAGCTGAGAATGCTGGTAAATTTTTGAGCCTGAGTGATTGGGAAGATGGTAATGTCTTCAAAAATAATAGGAAAATTTAGAAGAGGAAATGAACTGGGATAGAGACTCAGTAGAAGGGAGAAAATAAATTCTGTTTCGGACATGATGGAGTTTCTGTGCTGGCTAGAAACCTTGAGGGTCTTCCCCTTCTAGATATGTAGGGGTGTGTGTGTGTTTGGATATATGTAAAAGAGGCCATTTTCTGCCTCATTTATTACAAGGGTCACTGAGTGAGTATTACCTCAGTCAAACTGAGAACTCTTAAAAAGCTTAGTTTATGGGACATTGATTCATTGCTAGTGCAGTTGTGAATGAATACAACCATTCTGGAGAGCAATCTGGAATTATGCCCAAAAAGTTATCAAACTGTGCATACCCTTTGATCCAGCAGTGCTGCTCCTGGGCTTATATTCCAAAGGAATACTAAAGAAGGGAAAGGGACCTGTATGTGCCAAAATGTTTGTGTCAGCCCTTTTTATAGTGGCTAGAAACTGAAAAAATGAATCAATGGTTGGGTAAATTGTGGTATATGAATGTTATGGAATATTATTGTTCTGTAAGAAATGACCAGTAGGATAATTTCAGAAAGGCCTGGAGAAACTTACATGAACTGATGCTGAGTGAAATGAGCAGGACCAGGAGATGGTTGTATACTTCAACAATACTATATGATGATCAATTTTGATGGATGTGGCCATTTTCAACAATGAGATGAACCATATCAGTTCCAATAGAGCAATAATGAACTGAACCAGCTACACCCAGCAAAAGAACTCTGGGAGATGACTGTGAACCACTACATAGAATTCCCAATCCCTCTATTTTTGTCTGCCTGCATTTTGGATTTCTTTCATAGGCTAATTGTATATTACTTCAAAGTCCAATTCTTTTTGTACAGCAAAACAACTGTTTGGACATGTATACATATATTGTATTTAATTTATACTTTAACATATTTAACATGTATTGGTCAACCTGCCATCTGGGGGGGGGGGGAAGGAGGGGAAAAGTTGAAACAAAAGGTTTGGCAATTGTCAATGTTGTAAAATTACCCATGCTAATATCTGGTATATAAAAATGATTATTATTAAAAAAAAAAAAAAAGAAAGAAAGAAAAAGAAAAAGAAATGACCAGCAAGATGAATACAGAGAGGCTTGGAGAGTCTTACATGAACTGTTGCTGAGTGAAATGAGCAGAACCAGGAGATCATTATACACTTCAACAACAATACTGCATGAGGATGTATTCTGATGGAAGTGGATATCTTCGACAAAGAGAAGTTCTAATTTAGCTCCAATTGATCAATGATGGACTATACCCAGAAAAGGAACACTGGGAAATAAGTGTAAACTGTTTGCATTTTTGTTTTTCTTCCCAGGTTATTTTTACCTTCTGAATCCAATTCTCCCTGTGTAACAAGAGAACTGTTTGGTTCTGCACACATATATTGTATCTAGGATATACTATGACATATTTTACATGTATAAGACTGTTTGCCATCTAGGGGAGGGGGTGGAGGGAGGGAAGGGAAAAGTGGGAACAGAAGTGAGTGCAAGCGGTAATGTAAAAAATTACCCAGGCAATATGTTCTGTTAATAATAAAAAGTTATTTTAAAAAAACTTAGTTTAAAAAAAGGATTAAAAAAAAAAAAAAAAGGATCATCTCTCAGTCATCCTGATCTACATCTTGCCACTGGACCCAGATGGTTCTGAATAGGAAAGTAAGGAAGATGTCCTTGTATAGCCTTCCCTCATTTAAATCTAATTCACTTGCATGTCATGACATCATCTCCCTGTTGTCATGGTCTTTTTTCCTATGATGAAGGATAAACAATAGAAGCAAAAAGGAATAACCAATCATAAAGGATAAACTATATTCTAATATAGGTAGACAACACTTGTGTACCCTCAAATTCTCTCATCTTCAGGAGATGAGGATATCTAAATAGACAGAGGTCCTTAAGTCAGAGAACAAGAAAGAGTTTTGATTATCTTAAAATAAGAAAGGAAGGGGGGGAGATGGCATAATGGATGGAACACTGGTCCTGGACTTAGAAGGATCTGACGCTGAATCTGGGCTCAGAAACTTAACACTCACTAGATTGTGAACCTGAGTTTCAGCTGCTTTACCAAAAAAAAAAAAAAAAAGAAGAAGAAGAAAGAAGAGGAAGAAGGAAAGAAGGAAGGAAGGAAGAGAGGAAGGAAGGAAGGAAGGAAGAGAAGAAGGAAGGAAGGAAGGAAGGAAGGAAGGAAGGAAGGAAGGAAGGAAGGAAGGAAGGAAGGAAGGAAGGAAGGAAGGAAGGAAGGAAGGAAGGAAGGAAGGAAGGAAGGAAGGAAGGAAGGAAGAAAGGAGGGAGGGAGGGAGGGAGGGAGGGAGAGAAAGAAGGAAGGAAGGAAGGAAGGAGGGAGGGAAGGAAAGAGGGAAGGAAGGAGGAGAGAAGAAGAGGAATACATTAGGAAGGAAAAATGAAAGTTAGAGAAAACTATCTGACATAACTGAGATATACAAGTAAAAGTCTAGACTAATAAGAATCAAGAGGTGTGTGGAATATGTGACTGTTAACCTCATTTTGATCTGAACTGATAAAAGAAGGGAAGAATAGACAAATATATATTGGTAGAGAAATATATTTTATTCAACAGGATAATAGAAGGGAAAAAAGATATGGAGGGAACAAAAATAAGATAGTTCTTTAAGAAAGAAATTAGTTCTAAGCAAAACAAACCCCAGCATAAAAATATTTGTAGTTCTTTTGGAAGTAGCAAAGAATTGGAAACTGAGGGTTTGTTCATAAACTGGGGAATGCCTGAAATAGTTGTGGTATATAAATGGGATGAAATACTAGTGTGTTATAAGAAATAATAAGAGGATTTCTTTTTTTAAATTACATTTTTAAGCAACCAAAATACACTTTTGGACTGTCCTAATAATTGAGAAAGAAAAACAAAATCCCTGATGCAAGTATGAATAGTCAAGCAAAATAAATTTTTATGTTAACTGCGTCTGTTCAAAAAATAGATACTTCATTGTATATTTTGAGTTCTATTTCTCTTTTAGAAATTAGGTAGCATCATAGATAGGCTGAGCGAATATAATAAAGATGACAATACTCCCAAAACTAATCTATTTTTTTAGTGCTATACCAATCAGACTCCCAAGAAACTATTTTAATGACCTAGAAAAAATAACAACAAAATTCATATGGAAGAATAAAAGGTCAAGAATTTCAAGGGAATTAATGAAAAAAAAGTCAGATGAAGGTGGTCTAGGTATACCTGACCTAAAGCTATATTATATAGCAGCAGTCACCAAAAGCATTTGGTATTGGCAAAGAAATAGACCAGTTGATCAGTGGAACAGATTAGGTACAAAGGACAAAAAAGGGTACAACTACAGCAATTTAGTGTTTGACAAACCCAAAGATACCAACATTTGGGATAAAAATTCATTATTTGAAAAAAAAGCTGTTGGGAAAGCTGGAAATTAGTATGGCAAAAACTAGATATGGATCCACACTTAACACCATGTACCAAGATAAGATCAAAATGGGTCCATAATTTAGGCATAAAGAATGAGATCATAAATAGTTTAGAGGAACAGAGGATAGTCTACCTCTCAGACATGTGGAGGAGGAAGGAATTTATGACCAGAGGAGAACTAGAGATCATTATTGATCACAAAATAGAAGATTTTGATTACATCAAAATAAAAAGTTTCTGTACAAACAATACTAATGCAAACAAGATTAGAAGGGAAGTAACAAATTGGGAAAATATTTTTAAAGTTAAAAGTTCTGACAAAGGTCTCATTTCCAAAATATATAGAGAACTGACCCTAATTTAAAGAAATCAAACCATTCTCCAATTGATAAATGGTCAAAGGATATGAACAGACAATTCTCAGATGATGAAATTGAAACTATATCCACTCATATGAAAGAGTGTTCCAAATCACTACTGATCAGAGAAATGCAAATTAAGACAACTCTGAGATACCACTACACACCTGTCAGATTGGCTAAGATGACAGGAACAAATAATGATGAATGTTGGAGGGGATGTGGGAAAGCTGGGACAGTGATGCATTGTTGGTGGAGTTGTGAAAGAATCCAGCCATTCTGGAGAACAATTTGGAACTATGCCCAAAAAGTTATCAAACTGTGCATACCCTTTGATCCGGCAGTGCTACTGCTGGCTTATATCCCAAAGAAATACTAAAGAAGGGAATGTATGTGCCAAAATGTTTGTGGCAGCTCTTTTCATAGTGGCTAGATACTGGAAAATGAATGGATGTCCATCAATTGGAGAATGGTTGGGTAAATTATGGTATATGAAGGTTATGGAATACTATTGTTCTGTAAGAAATGACCAGCAGGAGGAATACAGAGAGGCTTGGAGAGACTTACATCAACTGATGCTGAGTGAAATGAGCAGAACCAGAAGATCGCTGTATACTTCAATGCTATATGAAGATATATTCTGATGGAAGTGGATATCTTCAACATAAAGATCCAATTCACTTCCAGTTGATCAATGATGGACAGAAATAACTACACCCAGAGAAGGAACACTGGGAAGTGAATGTAAATTGTTAGCACTACTGTCTATCTACCCAGGTTACTTATACCTTCGGAATCTAATACTTAATGTGCAACAAGAAAAATGGTATTTACACACATATATTGTATCTAGGTTTTATTGTAACACATGTAAAATGTGTGGGATTGCCTGTCATGGGGGGGGTAATGGAGGGAAGGAGGGGATAATTTGGAAAAATGAATACAAGGGATAATATTATTTTTAAAAATTACTCATGCATATATACTGTGAAAAAAATTCTAAATAAAATAAAAAAAAGGAAAGAGAAAGAGAAAAAAAAAAAGAATATTCTGTTGAAGTGAGGAGAGACTTGAAGCATGTTCTCCTGAACAAATGAGGAACATTCCTTTGGTCGGAAGTGGCTCCTCTTAGATGTCAAGAAGAGAAAGGACCTAGTACAATGTAAGAACACTAGATTTAATGTCAAAGAAAGTAGATTTGAATTCTGGCTTTGCTATTTATTTGCCTATGTAATTCTAGACAAGTCAACTTTCAAAGCCTTAATTACCTTATAGGTAAGATGAAGAACAACTAGGTGATGCAGTGGATAGAGTGTCTATCTTGGAGTTAGGAAGACTCATTTTTCAGACTTCCAATATGGCCTCAGAAATGTATTAGCTGTCTGCCCCAGTTTAGTCACTTGACCCTTTTTGTCTCAGTTTTCTCAGCTGTAAATGGAGCTGGAGAAGGAAATGGCAGCTCACAGCAATATCTGCCATGTAAAACCCCATATGGGGTCACAAAAAGTGACAAAAACTCACAAAAAGACACAACTGAAAATGACTGAACAACAAAAGCAACTAACTGAAAAGGTTAGTCTAGCTAATTTTCATAAATCAATGATGCCTAAATTCATCTAGTTTCCATCATTTACAATAGTTTTGTTATAAATGCCTTCTAAGGCATTCTTCCTGAGTCTCTAATGTCACTTTTGGATCTAAAATCCTTTGTCCTTATGGCAAGGTTTGTATAGCCACTGAATCTGAATCTGTATCTGACAGGTGTAATTCCCCATTCTGGATTTAAATCACTAGAATCATGGGGGGGGGGGGCGGGTAGAGATGGTTTTTGTCAGATAGAACTCCTGAATTTTCCCTCTTACTGATGAAGACGATCTCCAGTGATTAATAAAATAAAAAATAAAATTTTTCTATGACAGAAACGATTTGGGAGATTTTCCTTGTTTGAAATACACCTCCTAAAGGAGCTCTACCTCAGACCTCTGCTGGGAGTTAGGAGGAACTGCATTTACATAGCAAATAAACAATCTGATGACACCTGTTGGGAGCAAAGAGATTTCGAAAAATGAACTAAGCCATTAGGGGTGATTCAACTCTGGAAAGCAAAAGTTGTGCTAAGGAAGACAACCAGGACTAAATGCAAGATTCATCTGTCAAGAGCTCACTCTTCTTCCTTTCTCTCACATCATTAGATACCTTCTGCCATTATCTGTTCCTTCACTTGACAAATGTACAGCATGGTTGTCCTACTTCTTGCCTTGCTAAGGCAAATTTATCTACATGAGCAAGTGACCTCATTCTGTTCACAGATTTCCCCTTTATCAACTATTCTCACTTTAAAAAAACAATATTTTATTTTCCCTCAGTTAACTGTAAAGACAATTTTAATATAATTAAAATGTTTTGAGTTCCAAATTTTCTTTCTCTCTACCTCCCTCACTTCCTCTTTCCTCAGTTGACAGTAAACAATTTAACATAGGTTATGTATATTCAATCATTCAAAATTTATTACTGTATTAGTCATTTAAATTTCTCACTAATCTTTATCTTGTCCCTATCCACTGGCTATTTTCCTAATGCCTATAAACATAATCACATCTGCCATATTCTGTCCCCCTCCCAAAAAAAAAAAATCTTTTCATGATTAAACTCCTTGGGAAGGACAATTTTAATGAGTGCCTCTTCAACTTCCTTTCTTTGTATTGTTCTTTCTTCTAGGTAGTCTGGTTTTCAACCTCAACATTTAACTGAAACAGCTCTTTCCAAAGTTACCAATGTTCTCTTGTCAAATCTAAGCCACTGCCTTTTTTTTTTTCCCAAATCCTGATCTGTCTTCAGACTTTGCCACTTGTAGATCACCCTCATTTTCCTCCATAATATTTATCACCTCTAGTGACAGTTAGGTGATACAATGTATAGCGTGCTAGGCCTAGAGCAAAGAAGCCCTGAGTTCAAATCCCACAATAAATGTTCTGTGATCTGGTCAAGTCACTTAACCTTTGCCTGACTCAGTTTTCTCAACTATTAAATGGGAATAATAATAATAACTTATATAATAATAATCTCCAAGGGTTGGAGGGAGGATCAAATGAGAGATTTATTTATAAAGAACTTAGTTAAGCACTGTTTCTGGCTTATAGTATTTAATGTTTATTGATTGATTGCTAGTGTCCTAGGCTCCCAGTCTCCAGCCTCTATTTTAATATACTGTTGCTTAACTTGGGTATAAATTATCACCGACACTTCCCTAATGATCACAAAAACCTTTCCTTTGTTGATTCCTCTTTTTTTAAACATTTTTTTTTCTAATTTCCATCCTTCTTCCTTTGGAGCCAGCCTTTGCAAGAAAGATTTTAAAAGAAACCACAAAACGTTTCATCAAAACTAATACAACTACTTCTTTTGACAATATATGCAATATTTGTACTATTTACTTCCCATGAGCTACTCTTTTTCTACTTTACCTCAGCCACACAATATGGTCATACTCTTAAATTTTACTATTGCCTCCAAATGTTGTCTATTTCAAGGCCTCTGAAATCTCCTTCTTCAATTATAATCATTGGCTTTTCACCTGTTCTCTGACTTTCTGTCCAAAACATTACTTTTATCCACACAGAGGACAAAGTCCAATTACTAGTGCTCTCTTCAATTATCTCTCAGGCTATCTTCTCTGCACTAACCATTCTTTCTTTTTTTCCCCCATCTTGGCTCTTTTGTGAGCCAATTGAATTCCACTTTGTCCTCCTCACTTAAATTTCTAGGTCCCTTATTATAGTACTACTTACACCTGGCTAAGTTTCAGCTTCGGACCACTCTCACCTGAAAGAAGATGAAGAAAATCTCACAATTCTGACTGGTTTTATATGAAGTTAACTGGGCAATCCTATCATATCTCTCTTATCAACCTACTATTCTACCCTCCACAGTAATTCTTCCCAACCTCTTTATCCCTCCTCAAAATTCCCGTGGCTATTACTCCTTCCACTTTCAGCTGAGAACCAAGCCTTATATTTTATAGAAAAAAAAAATTGAGACTATTCACCATGGACTCCTTCCTTCTCCCCTATCACTCAGGTGCTTTTTGCCATTCTTTCCTCCCTCAACCCTATCTCATATGATTAAGTGGTCTTATTTTTTACCAAGACTATCTCCTATACTACTTTAAATAATTCCATTCCATCGTTTTCTCTAACAGAGTACTTTCTATGTGATACCCACTTTCACCTATATTCAATTTCTCCCTGTCAACTTGCTCATTTTCTACTGCCTACAACCATGACCATGTCTCCCCTATTTTGAAAAAGATCTAATTTGATGCTTCCATTCTTTACTATGGTCCTAAATCTCTTCTGCCCTTTGTAACTTAAGGATCTTTGTTAAAACTGTCTATAATAGATGACTCCATTTTTTTTCTCTCCTTAATTCTACACAACCTTCCTTTTGAGCTTCTCATTCGCTGAAACTGCTCTCTCCAAAGTTACTAATGATGTCTTAGTTGCTAAATCCTATTTTTTCCCTCTATCTTCATTCTCTTTTAATCTTGAATCTCCAATTGTCTTTTAGACATCTTAAACTGTATGCCCAGTAGTTACCTCAATATGTCTAAAATGAACTCATTATCTGCCTCTGTAAACCTTGCTCTTTTCCTATCTTCCTTATCAACATAGAAGAAGACAACATCATCTTTCCAGTTATTCAGACTTATAGCCCGGAATGATCCTGGATTCCTCACTATCACTTACTTTCTACATTCTAGCTGTAAGTTCGAATATTAAAAGGTGAGAGAGTTTGAATGTAGAATAATAAATTAACATTTATTAAATTCCTAATGTGTGCTGTCAGTGTAACAAGCGCCAGGAAAACCCCCCAAAAAGAAAAAAAAAAAACTATTCCTGCTCTCAAGGAGCTAACAACCTAATGGGGAAGACGATATGCAAACATATATATTCCCTCACTTTTTTATCGAAAAAAGGCTTTTTTTTTTTTTTTTTCAATTCTTCAATCTAAGCCTGTTAATTGTTTGGCGTTCAGTTGCATTTTACATTTGTATTACAGTAATCATTAGGTGTATTGCTTTTCTGCTTCTTTTTACTTTATTCTGTATCAGTTCCCCTAAATCTCCCCATATTTTTCTTCATTCAGTCTTGAAGCACTGATTCTTTACCTTAGTTCTGTAAAGTCAGTGAATCTAAGTACCTTGAGGTCATAAAGTTATTAAGTTAAAATGTGATATTTTGTTCAGACATAGACACTTCCTGTAAAGTATATTACCCAGGAAAGTTTTTAGTATAATTATTGCCACTCCGCAAACATTAAGCACTTACAGTATGTAAGGCACTGTGTTAAATGATGAGGATACAAATATCTGCACACCTGGGCTGTGCTTAAGGAATTCACAACTGACTGGGGGGTGCGCGCAAGGAAGCTGCACATCCAGAAGGAGCACAAGCCCATGATGAGCCTCCTCCTTCCCGTAGTCAGTCAGAGGCGAGAGGTAGAGTGAGTACTCAGATTTGCAGGATGCGATTTCCTCCGGACGAATTTCTTAAAGATGGAAAGATCCTAAGAAGTCCAAAAGCAGCATAGTTGGTGGGACATTGGACAGCGGATATAGACCAATGTCTTCCTTTCCTCTTCCACCTAATGTTCTCATTTTCGATCGAAGAATGTGATCACTTATCTACGCTTTTAAGAAGAAAGATTTGTTGGGAAATTAAACGCGATAATGCAAAACGCAAAAGGCTGAACCCCCCCTTGGGAAGTAAGAACTGAAAACGGAGAAAGGTCCTTCGTAAAGCACTCCATCACGCAGGTGTTCCTTTCTTGATGTCTACGCGAGCCTGGTTAGGTGATGTCAATGTTTCCAAAAGTTAGGGAGTGACGTGGGCATATTCAATAGGACCAGGAGTTCTCCTGGGAAGTGTTTGTTCATAAACCTACTGAACTTGGTTCTTTCCAAGAATGGCAAGAGAGTTGAGGCTCCCATTAGGAAGCCTGGAGGATTTTTTTTTTTTTTTTGGCGAACATCTTTTATTTTCATTACCCCTTTTCCCTTCGAATCGAGAGATGGTTAAATCTGTTACAAAATCTGCAATGTTCCAAAGGATGGCTTCAACCCCATAGTCCAAATGCTTCGTTTACCACTGTCACTAAACTTTGCCTTTTCAAAGTTTAACCCTCAAGTTCCCGTCGAGCTACGTTAATTTTGTCCCCAATATGCTACCGTACTGGTTTTAGCCCCTCCCACCTAGGGCCTCATGTCCCAGTTCCCACTCCCTCCTTATTGAAGTTGCGCCTGCGCATTTCTTTTTCCTGCTCTCTCCCTTTCCTGGTGACCAACCCACTTCCTGTCTCCTGGCTGTCCGAACGCTCCTCCTTTCCTTTGCTGGGGCCCCGCATTGAAGAGGTGGTGGTGGGTGGAGAGAGGTAGCGAAAGCTGTCCTTGATACCGCCTGTTTGAAAATCCCACTTATCTCCCCCTCCCAGCCAGGGGTCTGAACTTGTCAGGGTGGGGTAGTTCGTATTTCCGTAGAGAACCTGGGGATCGCCATCCCGGAACCGAGGAGCGGGTGGTAAGCAACCACCCGCAAGCTGGCGGGTCGGGAGACTTTCGTTCAGGCAATCACGCGGACAGCTTCTTCCTTCCACCTCCCTCCGCCCCGCCCCCACCCGCAGCTCGGGTCCGCGTTGGTGAGTGGCGGGCGGGAGGGCCAGCGGGCGGGGGGAGGGAGGGGGAGCTGAGGGGAAGGCGGGTCCTCGTCGGGGAGATAGGTGAGGGGGGGGAGGGGAGAGAGGAGAGCAGGAGCGGTGGAGTTGGTGCTGGGAAACCCGGGGCTGATGTTGACAACAGGCGAGAGGTGAGTGCCGGGAACGGAACCTCTTCCCTCTCCACATTCGTCCTCAGCCCCTGAGGCAGGAGTCGCGGGGTAGAGGGAGCGAAACCTACCCTCCCAGCTCCCTGGGGCGGGCGACTGGGGGGGAGGGAGGGACGCGAATGAGGCGCCTCCCCCCCTTCCATACCTTAGCTCCCTGTGGGGACCGAGGCGGGGGACGGAGGCGACGGGGTCTCCCTCTCCCGGCCCCCGCCCACTGGAGGAGGGGAGGGAGGGGGTGCGTGTCCCTCGGAGCTTGGGCCGGGCCGAGGGCTGGAGATGGAGAGGTCCGAGGGAGTTAGGGGGCGTGGATCTGGTTGGGGAGAGAGTTGAAGGGCGATTTTCGGTTTTTTTGGGGGGGTGGGTAGCTGGGGGCGGGTGGTGCTTCGAGGAGCATCGGTGGCGGGGTGAGCATGAGGTGTGCAGCGAACGTGTGAGCGGGCGGAGGTGCGTATGTCCTGGGGCCGGGAGCCCGGGGCCACGAGTAAATCCGCGTTTGGGGAGAGTGGGGAAGGGAAGGAAAGTTTGCCGGGACTGAGCTCGGTGAGGAGCGGGAGAGCCGGGATCCGGGGCTGTGCAGAACCAGCGTGGGGGTGGGACTGGGACCGGGGGTTTGGAGGTTCCTGGGGAAGTGACATTTGGGTTTAACTTCCTCCAGATCCTTTCCCCCCTATCCTCCCAAGGGCTGCACGGGACTTGTGGGCTTCGGATCTGTCACAGCAGACCAGCCAAGTTGCCTGTCCCAGAAGAGTCTTTTACTGCCTTTATCTTTTAGCCTTTTTGCCCCATAGGCATTGGCCTATGAGGGGGAAAACGTGAGCCATACTTAATAACTCTCGGAATCGAAAGTAAATCCAATGGACTCATCCTTCTTTTTATCTATTACGGCTTTTTTCTTCTAAGTGTTGGAATTTTTGGTTAACTTAGTTTAGATCATTCTACCTCTACAGACCCTCATGTTTCAGTGCATGCTGGTGAAACTTGGCACACATACACACACACAGAATCCCTTTTGAATAAACTTTTGCCGACTGTTATTCTTTAAAACATAAAAATTATGGACAAGAAGCTGATTTGTTAGGTTTGTGTTCAATAGTACTCTTAGATTCTGCAAGTTTGAAAAACAAGGGTACAAAGAACAAACCAATATTCTCTTATTGATTTAGAATGTGGATTAATAATTTCATATTTTAATCTATAATCCATGTATTAGCTTTTAAAAGGAAAATGATACTTTTCATATTTGATTTATTCTTCCTAAGGTGTGGTGCTATTGGGGGAATGTTATCTAAGTAACAGCTTCCAAAAGTTAATTGATAAGATTTTTTCAAGACTTCCCTACTCATGGCTGATAATAGCTTACTTTGTTACAGCGTTTTAATATTTTGAAGTGCTTTCCTCATGTAAAAATTATTATTCACATTTTACAGATGAGGAAACCCAGGCATAGAGAGGTTAAGTGACATTGCCCAGGGGTACACAACTAGCTAGTAAGTATCTCTGAGTGGGACTTGAACTCGGGTCTTCTGATTGCAGACCAGTGCCTTTTTCATTACTTAAGGTTGCCTTCTCACAACAAATGGAAATCTTGCTTTTTCAAATACTTTATTAGAAAGAAGGTACCAACTGCCGGAATCAGAGATTTCAAGGTAGAACAATCATTTAATTCAACCCTTTCTAAGGAAACTGAGGCCCCAAGTTAAGTAATATGTACAAAGTCACACAAGTATTACAAGCACAATGAGAAATTGAACTCGGTTCTAATTTCAATGCTTTTTTTTGCTGCTCTGAACTGACTTTGTGAATGGAGAGCTCTCAGACAATGCAATTTTATTTTCAGGATCTTTCTTTTGTTTCAATAAAAGGATTTAACTTTTCTACCTCAATTATTTATAATACTTATTTTAAGCTTTTCCAGCATTTATACCTGATAAAAGTAGTGAATTATGGAATTTTAAAATAAAGAATTTCAGTATTATATCAAAAGTAATGTAGTGCACAGTTGAACTTAGAAGCTAAAATGTTAAAGCAATACTTGGTTTGAATCAAGTGGGCTTTTTTTTTTACTTAGCTTTCTAAACGTGGTAGACAAATGAATATAGTGAGAAGAGACAAGTTCTAGTTCTGGTATGGCACCTTTAATTGGTTTTAAGCATCTTTTCACTTCCCTGGATCTGTCTCTTGGACTAAAATTGAAGTTTAGTTGATTACCAAGATCCCTTCCAGTTACAATAAGACTTTGGTTGAACTTTTTTGTTTTTAAAAAAATTCTGTAGGCCATAGGCTTATATAGGTAATTGTACTTTTAGATGAACTTTTTATGGTAGGTAAATTTGCTAATGACTCATTCTGAATATTAACTTCCAGTACTAGGATCAATGAATGAAAAAGTGTTTATTAAATGGTTATTACATACCTACAACTGTGTTAATCCCTGAGGATATACACAAAAGCAAACCAGTCTTGAGTGGTGCTTTCCAGGCATATAGAGGATTGGTTCCATGTTTTTGAGATTAAAGATTGAAGAGACAAACTTCTTTTTCTAATACTGTACAAATGTGCATACAGTTTGCAAAGCTATTAAAGCATAAACCATTTCTCTTTTATAAATGCCACTGATAGAATTTATTTTTGTAATTGATAGATTTTATTGTTTTTTAAGAAGAAAAATAACCTCTAGATTTAATCTTTATAACTTAACATGCTAAATTTGTAATGTGTCTGTACTTTGCTCATCATCCAAAAATTGTGGTAGTTGTTCTCAAATAGTTATCAAGTAGTATCTGTTGGTTGTAAAATTAGAATGAATAAATACTGATAAACACTATGTTGCTTTTTACTTCATAATAATAATTGATCCATAATCAGGAGATTGTGTAAATGTTTCTTCATTGGTGCAGTATCCAATATGTTCTAACGCTTACAATTGTTGCCTTTGTCATCCTCTTAAATCCTTAACAAAAGATCTATCCAAAAGGTTAGAGGGTATTTCTAATCGTTTGAATAGTGTAGAAATAGTAATATCTTTAAAATATTTTGGCATGAACTAAATGCAGCTCTTAAATAGTCTTATATTCGCTGCTTCAGTCTAACACTCAGGTGTCAGACCATACATTTTATTGAAGCAAAGCACAAAAGTTTCTGCTAATTGAGTTTCATTTATTATACACTTAGGAATCATATTCAGAACTTATGTTTTAGTTTTATTTGTTAGAGCCTTGAATATCCTATGCTTTTAGGACAATGTATTAGAACCACCCATTAAAATGTCTGTGAAACTGGAAGTATTAAGAATTGATAACTGCATTTCCAAATATTTGGTATATTTACTTTGCATGTGTATTGAAAAGAAAAAAACCCAAAACAATAAATTATGATTCTGGATTTAGAAGACTTAGCTTTGTTAGATTATATGGACCAAGAAAATTGGAAGGAAAAGGAAAGAATGAGAAAAGTATGGAGAAACAAATATATCTGACAGTACATTTATTTCAGGTGGCCCTAGCTGAAATAATTCACGAAGAACAAAGTTAATATAAGCATTTATTGAAAATATGTTATTTGATAAACAATTTGCATTATTCCTTGTTTAATCTGTATTTAAAACATTTTTAAAATTCTATTTGCCACTTTTAAGGCACATTTTAAGAAAACTAGTAATATTTTTCCTTAAATATATCTTGGCATTTTCCCCCCCATGTATATAAAAACAGGCACCTGAAATTGGCTTCCACTTTGAAGAATGGTTGCCTGGGCACTGAAGGATTGACTTGTCTAGGGTCACACAGCCATTATTTGTCCTGGGCAGAATTTGCACTTAGGGTTTCCTAAAGTTTTCCTTATTTTTCCTGATTCTAAGGCTATCTCTTTATTATACCAAGCTGTTTTTCAGTGTTACAAGTATATCTTATGGATAGATTTTTGCCATCACATTATAGTTATTTCAGCCTCCTCTCCTCTTTGAAGCATTTAAAACAAATTCTTAACCCTTTTTGTGTCTTGGACACCTTCTCAATTGTTTTTAAATGTATGAAAAAATAGAATTATAAAGGAAAACCAATTATATTGAAATACAGTTACTAATACTTTTTTTTTTTAAAGTTCATAGATCCCAGGTTATGATCCACTGGTTAATACCAACTGGAAAAATTATTCTGTCTTATGAAAAGTTTATTGTGATGCTTGGAGAAATTTGGTTTTAATGTTTTACTCAGATTAATTTTTCTTGTAGTAGTTACTATCATCTATTGGTCACATTAGTGAAGTAAAAGGTGGGAATCTTGTAGTCTTTTCATGGTTCTTTATAATGCTGGACAAATCATCTGTACTTTTTTCCTGGAAGTATAACAAGCTTTTGAGGAATAGTGTGTAAGCCACTTTTGTCAAGGTTTATGAAATGTTTGCATGAAGAAAAATATTTTAAAACTCTGAAAGGCAGGTAAAAGTATTAGTGATAGGCCAAAATTATTACTTGCATTTTAGTTTTACATTGAGTAATATTTATTTAAAATTTTAATAAACTTATTATAATTCCTTTTTAGGAAATAATCATGCTACAAATTGTTAAGAAAAAGGCATTACATTAACAGACTCAAAACACTAATATTTTTGTATTTTTGCAGATTGTCCTGGATAACATAATGCCAGCTGAGCGTAAAAAGCCAGCAAATATGGAAGAAAAAGAATCTTTATTAAATAACAAAGAAAAAGAGTGCAGTGAAAGGAGATCAGTAAATAGCAGGGAAAAAACAAAAGATGATGTCAAACTTACCACTAAGAGAGATGTAGTTAAAGTGCCTGAGGATAAGAAAAAAAAGTTGGAGGAAGATAAACGAAAAAAAGAGGATAAGGAGCGAAAGAAAAAAGAGGAAGAGAAGATGAAAGCTGAGGAAGAATTAAAGAGACGAGAAGAGGAAGAAAAGAAGAAGCTTGAAGAGGAAGAGAGAAAGAAGCAAGAAGAGCGGGAGAAACGTCAGCAAGAAGAAGCAGCTGCCCAACTGAAGTAAGGAGTGTCTTATTTATTCTATATAGAATCAGAGATTCAGAACAGCAAGGGATCTTAGAGAGTAATGGACTGTAGAAATATAATTGTGTTCACGGGTGTTTTTTAATCTTGTTTTGGGGGGAAATAGCAAGGTTTAAAGTCATTAAAATGAAATTTTTTTCTTAACTGTAAGCTTTGACTTCATCTTTTGAATTGGGGCCATATTTGACAAATCATCGTTTCTTACTCTGTTCTTAAGTATGAATCTATTCAGTTAATATATTCCAAGTCACAGTGAATAGTGTTTTGTATAGGACAGTAAGGTGAAACTTACTATATAAGTTGTATGATACTGTATTCATCTCTTTTCTAATTAAAATAAATTGACTTTTTAGAGTAGTTTTCCCAATTTCAAAATCAGTGAAAAACAGAAAACAAACATCTACAATACTTGGCTAGATTCGGGGAGATATAAAATTCATATACTATAATGGTCCCTGTTTTCAAGTTGCTTAAAGTAGGGGGTTATTATGATACTAATATGTGAGTATTAATTTCTAAATGGAATGCTATGGGAATTGTTAGTGGAAAGTTTGTTACCAGTTATCATATATAAGTGGGCACATATTACTACAGTAGAACTTTGATGAGGCAGAGTTAATGTATTTGGTTGGAGTATAGCCTTTGTGGAAAAGTAATGTAAGATAAGCATGGGAAGTTAGATGTGAAGTTCTTTGAATGTTAAGCAAAAGAAATTGAATGGTAAGCAGTAAGGAACCCTGTAGATTCTAGAGTAGGGGATTGACATGACCAGATATTTATGCTTAACAAATGTTATCCTAATAATGCTATGTAAATGGATAGGAGAGTAGAAAAAGCTGTTTTGAAGCTATTCTAATCAGACCAATAGAAAATAATCAAAAACTCTGAACTAGGCTCATAGCTGTGGAAATAGAGAGGTGAGGTTTGTAGCCAGAGCTGGAATTGGTATTTGAATGGATCTTAGAACAAAGAAGGGAAAAGTCAGTGGTTTACTTTGAGGTTACTGAAAGTGTCTACTTTCAGCATCAACACTTATGAAAATCATAAAGTCATTAGAAAGAGCTGGTTTAAAGAAAAAGATAACTTGGGTTTGGACCTGTTGAGTTTGAATTTCAAGTGAGATATCTAGGTATATATGTGCAGTAGGCACATATAGGTGATAAATGAAGCCATGTGAATGAGTGGGATTACTGGGAGAAGAGGTCCAAAGACAGAATTGGGGAAGACTAAAAGAATTCAGCATTTTTGAGATTTAAGGAAAGATTATCTAGTGGGAGGAGAAAGGTAGTACTAGGAGAAGCTTCCAGATTACAAATTGTAGAGAACTCTGAATATAGACAAGTGTTAGGAAAAACTGTTGAGGACAATTGTACACTTGTAAAACAGTTCATTTTCTGCTAATCTTTTAATTTTTCTAATTCTATAAAATAGAAACCTTTAGAACTTTTCTTGAGCAGGAAACTTAGCACTTTTTCTAAACACATCTTAGCCCCTGGACTCAAAGCAGCAGTAGTTAGTCTAAGAATATTCAAATTCTTGAATCTCAAGGGTTTCCTGAATTTTGTATTTCAGTTTTCTTTGTATTATTAATGGCACATAGCCTTAGTTTTTCAAAAATTCTCTTGAGAGTATAAATGTCTTCAACTCATGTGAAAAGCAAATTTAAAAAATTCTGTATTTAACAAGGGATATGTTGCCTTATGCTGTTTCACTTCTTAAGCGTATTATTTGATCATAGAATTTATATCTGGAAAGGACATTAGAGATTCTCTGGTCCATACTACTTAATTTTATGGATGAAGAAACTGTGTCTCAGGGGTCATATGGGATCTAAATAATAGTTTATTACTTTTTGATGATAGTATTGTATTGTTGGCTTAGCCTTTATCTTATTTTATTGAAGATTTTTGTGAATTTTTTGAAAAACACTGTTAATTCTCATTAGACAGATCTTCTACTTGGCTTACACAGCCTTTAGGAACCTAATTATGCCATGAAAAGGCATTGAAATAGAACTTTGTGGAGGAAAATAGTCTTGTCAATTTTTACCAAACCTAGGCATAGAATTATAGATTAAAAAGAATTTAAAGGTTATCTAATCCAACCACTGAAGCCAAGTGTTTTCCTTCAGAGATATTTTGTCTTTTAATTGCCCCTAGCTTTAACTATTCACTTTTCCAACTTAAGATCAATTTGAATTTAATTAAGTTCCTTACAGTGCCTTATCACCCAAAATTAATGCTATTAGCAGGTAAAAGGAATATGTTCTCTATTTGATCAAATAAGAGAATTCTCAAATTATTCAAAATAGTGAAAGTTAACATTTACATTTTTGGAAAGAATATCAACATTAATGCAAGTGCTTTTGTTAAATAAAGCTACCATTTTATTTCAGTAATTTTTGCTTTGGCTTCTGGCCTTGAATTAAGGGAGTGTTGTTTTTATGATGTACAATTTATAAATTACTCACTCAAATGTAAAATATTTTTTCTTTTTATGTAGAGAGAAAGAAGAATCCCATCAGCTTCATCAGGAAGCATGGGAACGACATCAAGCAAGGAAGGAACTTCGAAGCAAAAACCAAAATGCACCAGACAACCGACCAGAGGAGAATTTCTTTAGCAGATTGGACTCAAGTTTGAAGAAAAATACAGCTTTTGTCAAGAAATTGAAAACTATTACGGAGCAACAGAGAGACTCCTTGTCCCATGATTTTAATGGCCTCAATTTAAGCAAATACATTGCAGAAGCTGTTGCTTCTATTGTGGAAGCTAAGCTAAAAATTTCTGATGTGAACTGTGCTGTGCACTTGTGCTCTCTCTTTCACCAGCGCTATGCTGACTTCGCCCCATCTCTGCTTCAGGTTTGGAAAAAACATTTTGAAGCAAGAAAAGAGGAGAAAACTCCTAACATTACCAAACTAAGAACTGACTTGCGTTTCATTGCAGAATTGACCATAGTGGGGATTTTCACTGACAAAGAAGGTCTGTCCTTAATCTATGAACAACTGAAAAACATTATTAATGCTGACCGTGAATCCCACACTCATGTGTCTGTGGTGATTAGCTTTTGCCGGCATTGTGGGGATGATATTGCTGGATTGGTACCAAGGAAAGTGAAAGGTGCTGCAGAGAAGTTTAATTTGAGTTTTCCTCCTAGTGAAATAATCAGTCCAGAGAAGCAACAGCCTTTCCAGAACCTGTTAAAAGAATACTTTACATCTTTGACCAAACACCTCAAAAGGGACCACAGGGAGCTACAGAATATTGAGAGACAAAACAGGTGATTTTCAAATGTTTCTCAGGAATTGAGAATTTATTTTGGAGCACATACTTAAATATTAAATCACAATGTCACTGAAAAAAAAAAACTTGTGGATGTTTGCAGGTGATTCCTTAAAATATCAGTAAATTTTCCAAATGTTAAGCTTTTTTTAAAGAACTCATGTTTGAATATAAAACTATAGGAGATTTTGTTTGTTTTAGAGTCTGGCGAGTATTGTGGTTTCTACTTTGTGACTAATTTTTTCCATTTCTATTCAGTTTGGAATCCCTCATTTAAATTTGGAAATAGCATTTCATTCTCTGTCACTTTAACTGTTATTTATTTGCTCTTATTTTTCTTTGTATATCCTTTTCCCTTTCTCCTAACTGCACTTGATAATATAGATTTACTTGAATTATTTTATTTTGTATTATCCATGTCAGTGTCAGATACTGGCACAATAAAAAGGAATCAGAATAATTGCTTAACTGAACAGAGGTAGTTCAGGTTTATGAATTTTGGACTCAGTGCCTTGACACTGATTTGGAAAAACTCCTTAATTTGCTAGGCAAATTCCTTGTAGACATCTGTATTCGAGGAGCCTCCCAAATCCCAAGGAAATTATCCTGGAGAACCAATAGAATATATAATACTTATACCTCCTGATATATACAGGAAAGTCTTTAATTTGGGTCCAAACTTCAAAGTTTGGACTCATCAATACCCAGAGCTATAAAATATTAACAAGCTATGACCTGTGGACAGTGTAGCTACAATGATTTTTTGGTGGGAGAGGCAAGAAAGGAGTTGTCAATGAAGTGATTATTGAGGAAGAAGGGCTTTTCCTATCCTCGCCATTGTTTGCAGTAGTAGGAATTATGATTTTAAGTGGTCCTGTGGATAGACCAGGGAGGCCACTGAACTAGCACAAGAGATATAGTTGAGTGCTTTTAATGAGAAAGGGACTGCAAAGAAAGCCAGGATAGAAGTGAAAGTTTTGGGCTGTCTGTAGTTGCTAAAGAAAATACAAAGTATTTTTAGAAATAAGGCTTCAATCAATTTAATAGCAGCAGACCAGTTCAGATTCAACCTCTGCCACTTGCTACCCATATGAATTTAGTCAAATCACTTAACTAGCCTTTCAGGTTTTCAGTATCCTTACATCTAAAAAGAAGTCATTTGACTGAGTACTCCTCCAAAAATTCTTTCTCGCTTTAATCTGTGATCCTATGAGCAATTGCCTTTGAACATTCGGGCTTTTGTAGATATTGAGAGGAAACTCAAAATGCATATATAGATTTTTATTGTACTAAGTACGTTAAATTTGAATGACATTGATTGTCACATTTTATATTAATTAGTTTTTTTTTTTTTTTTAATTTTAATTGATATCTTTACTTTTTGTTTCACCTATATTGCCTATTCTGCCCCCTTCATTCTTCTCCCAGGGAGTCATTCCCTATAGCAAAGAATGAAAAGGGGGAGGGGGGAGACATTTTAACCAAACTAATGGATTTTCTAAAAAAGTATAATATGTTCAGTGTGTCATAGCAATAGACTTTAGCCTTTGCAAGGAAGAAGAGAAAGATGCCTTCTTTGTGGTGTCAAACTTGGTATTTATAGTTTAATCTTGTTGGTTTTTGTTTTTTTCTTTTCATTTACATTGTTGTAAGTTTTTGTCTATATTATTTTTCTGGTTTTACGTAACTTCATTTTGCATGGGTTCATAGAAATCTTCCCTTGTTTTCCTGTATTCATTATATTCATGTTTTCTTACAGTGTAGTAATATTCCATCATATTCATGTATGACAACTCACCTCAATTAGTTATTCCTCTGATTTGATGGACTTTGTTTTCAGTTCTTTGCTGTTATTTAAAAAAAAAAAAGTGATACTATAAATATTTTGGTGTATTTGATATCTTTGTTTTATCATTTATTTTTTGAGGTAAATATCTAGTGATGGAATCTCTAGGTATAAGATTATGGACATTTTGAGTTACTTTGCTTTCCAAATTTCTTTTCTTAGGGGTTAGACCCATTTACAGTTCTGCCAACAGTGCATCAAAGTGCCTGTCTTTCTGCAACATCTACAGCATTGATTATTCCTCTCTTTGTCATAATTGCTATTTTATTGGTTATGTTACTATTAGTGTTTTGGAGCCTTCTTTCACATAGTTGTAAAAATAGTTTGCAAATCTCTGAGAACTTGTTAATATCCTTTAATCACTCACTTATCTCTTGGATGACTTTTTATCCTTTAAATTTCTGTCAGTTGTCTAATTTTTTTGAATGTCAGATCCTTATCAGAGATAATTGCTATATTTCATTTAGTGACAGCTTACATCTTATATTATTTTGAACCTAAATGCAAATTTTCATATTAAAGAATGGGAGAAAATGAGGCCACATAAGCCACAAATTGATTTTTAACAATGAATAAATTCGCTTTAAAACACATTTATTAAGTGCCTTCTATATGCAGTGTACTGTAATTAGTGCTGTGGTCACAAAACTGTTCCAGCTTATACAGTACTTTAAGATCTGTAAACCCCTTAACATATTTGTCATTTAATCCTTACCACAACCTTGTGAGATTGGTGTTATTATTATCCCCATTTTACATTGGGAAGAGCCCAGAGAAGTTAAATGATTTGCCCAGGGTCACACAACTAGAGGATTTGAGAGTGAGAAAATTGGAACCAAGTTTCTAAAACTATCCACTAGAATGCGATTCAATAAGATTTGTTATAATTGTATATAGAGACGCATGAAAGATCATTTTTGGAAAAAGTTCTCATTGGGTTCGAGTGCTGACACAATGCTTCCAAAATCCTATGTTGCTCTATAAGTATTATTGAAATTAGTTTTTATTTTCTAGGTGTCAAGGCACTGAGTCCAAAATTCATTTTATATATATATATATATATATATATATATATATATATATATATATATATATATATATATATATATATATATATATATATATATACATATATATATATATATATATATATACACACACACACATATAGATATTGAACAGGAATATACTAGTTATTCTGTTCTGGTTGTGCTTGCTTTTACATTTTTATTATCCTTTCTATTGGCATACGATATTAATTTAGGGAAAGAAAATTGTTAGAACTGTTAGGAAGAAAGGGACCTAGAAGTTATCCTCATCATTCCCATTTCCTGACAAAATGGGTCATTTAATCTTTACTTATATAACTCCATTGATAGAGAACGTGATCTGTAAGGCAATAGTCCAGTCCATCTTTGGACACTTAAATGGACATCTTTTTTCTAGTACATCCCAAAACAAATTTCATCCTTTGTCAGAGTAATAATCCTTTAGTTTTTTGAAGATAGCTTTTATGTCTTCTTTGTTCTCTTCCAGCTCAAACATTTCTTGTTCTTCTTAGGACATGGTTTCCAGATCCCTTATCATATTGGTTACTTTTCCTCACCTTCCTCT
Source organism: Sminthopsis crassicaudata (assembly GCF_048593235.1). Lineage (NCBI taxonomy): Eukaryota > Metazoa > Chordata > Mammalia > Dasyuromorphia > Dasyuridae > Sminthopsis > Sminthopsis crassicaudata. The sequence goes on from NC_133621.1 coordinate 163,156,303, forward strand.
TCCCCATCCTTCACACTGCCATTCATTAAAATATTCTTGGAGCTTAGCACAGTATTCCAGATGTCTGTTCATCAGTGCAGACTATTATTATACCTTGTATCTTTTTGTTTTGGATTCTGGATATTCTGGATTAATGTGTTTAATTACATGAGCTGAAGCTGTAATATACTCTTCACTCATTAAAGAGTCAAAAATAAAAGCTTTTTTTCCCCACATGAACAATCTAATCTAGGTTTCTCATACCCTGAATTTGGTATGTAATTAACTTTTTTTGTAACTAAGTATAACATTCTACACAAATTCTTCCTAAATTTAATATTGTTGGTGTGAATTCAATGCATTGTCCTGTAGCATTAACTTTCTTCCTATTGTATTAATTCACCCTTCTGGTTCTGTGCTACCAATAGATTTTTGTAATTACACTTTCTATGGTTGTCTTTAAGAAAGTAGGAAACTGGCTAGGTCCAAGGACAAAGCCTAGTGGCACTTTACCAGAGACAACTTTATGTTGATCTTCATATTCTTTGACTGTTGAATCATGTGTAAATTCACCAGATGGTACTCTTATCCAGCCCATATTTCATCTTGTAATACTTTTAGTTACTTTGTTCACATGGGTAGTTAGAATCATAACATTAGAAAATAGATAGTATATAGCTCTTGGAATAATACTTGACTGTCTTCCACTTTGTATCATTACTGTTAACTTCAGGCCTGGGGATTTTTAGTAGGCTAAGTCAGAATACTAGTCAGTAATTTGAACTAATAAGAGTTGAATAGAATAGACTAAAGGACACATTTTTCACTTTTACTGGAAAAAAAATTTTTTTAAGTAATTTCTGAGTAGAAAAACTTGTAATTCTCTTAATTCTGTCTTGTTGATTCTATAAATAATTCTTTCATCTCATATTTTTGGCAAACATAGTAGGCCTAAATGTATTTTGTCATTTGAATAATTGAAATATGGGGGATTTTAATCACTACTAGGACAAAAATATCGCTGTCCTAACACAATTAATTCATATAATTAAATAATAATTATAAAATATGTATGTTTGAAAAGATACTGGGAGGGGACAGCTAGGTGGCGCAGTGGATAGAGCACTAGCCCTGAATTCAGGAAGACCCGAGTTCAAATCTGGTCTCAGACACTTAGCACTTCCTAGCTGTGTGACCGTGGGCAAGTCACTTAACCCCAGCCTCAAAAAAAAAAAAAAAAAAAGAAAGAAAGAAAGAAAAAAGAAAAGATATGTGAGAATATGTGAAAAACCATTTTTGGAAGTTATTTAAAAGAGTCTTTGAAATAATTTCTGCTTTAATATATCAAATTTTAAAGTGAACAGTTTTAATGGATTGCTATGACAATTTCATTTTGTTTAGGCAAAAACAACATCACTATCCTTTATTTTTCCTACTGCCATGTTGCTAATGGAAGACATTTATTGCTATAGTCAAATTACTTTTAAAATGGAGGCAAAAAGGATTAGAATATTTCTAAAAGAAATTTCTGGAGAAATGAGGAAAAAGAGAACTAAAAGCAATAGGGTTTTTTGTTTTGTTTTGTTTTGTTTTTAAAGATTCCCTGCCTAGTTCTTTCAGAATTATTACTGTGTTTTGTACTAATAAGGTCACAACTAAAATGAATTTTCCATCTTCTTGCCAGGGTTTTCTTTTTATAAGAGTTTGTCTAATCAACGACCAACATAATATAGTTTTGGCAAAATCTTTCGTTTCATATTTTTAGCTTTATTAAGAACTGAAATTCTTATATTCTCTAATGCCAGGCTTCTTAAATTTGTTTCACTTGAGATCTTATTTTACCAAAGTATACAATTATATAAAATAGGTAGGCAAGTAAAACATTTACTGATAATCATAATTTTGAAACTCCCACATTCTGAGGACCCCCCCCCAATGAAGTGAAGCTGAGCTTTAATGCCCCCCTCCGCTTTTTTTTTTCTTTATGCTTTGTTTGCTTTCTCTAGTACCTTTCACTTTTCTGTCTTAATCTTTCTGTTACTTTTTTACATGTTTTAGCTCTATTAAGGCCTACTCCGAAGCCTCGCTGTTTTGATGATTGCGGGTTATAAGATGTGCCAGTATCTTATAGCTCCAGCAGTTTCTATCAGGTTGGAAAGGTTTCAGGTATTAGCTCATTCTAGTAATAGGGATTTAGCATAAGATTGGCCACAGGGTGATGATTTTTGCAATCAAGAGTTTTGCCAACTCTTAAATATTTTTATCTTCTAAATTTTATCGGTAATCTTGTCTATTAGTCTGAAGTAGAAGGTCTTTCATGAACCTTTCTTTCAGTGCCATTATTTAGCTTTTTAAAAGTTTCATAAAGAATTTGCTACAAACTGTTACTTAATAAATATGATATTCTTATTAGACCAAAATAGATCAAATAAAAGAATAAACTGAACAGTTTGAATAGAATTATCTTTGTAATATATATATATTTGAGAATTAAGGACTATATTGTTTATTTTAGATAGGCTTATTAAGAGAGAAATGAGAATAGTTCTGTTATATGTAAGTTAGCTTGCAATTCTAAAGATCACATGCTGCCTCCTCCTTGCTTGCTCTCAGATTATATAAGTTTTTTCACTGAAGTCCTAAATCGATGCCTTGTTGAGCTATGGAAATACTACAATCTTGAAGATTGTTCAGTGGAGTTTAAACTCAGGTCCTGTAATTTTATATATAGGTTTGCTGATAGCTGTTATGAAAGATCTAAGTTAGCTGAGTTTTGAGAGGCTATATTAGAGAATGCATTTTTTGGGGCATATAAACTCATTAGTAACTTGATTATGGTATATAAGGATTGCAATCTGTACAGAATAATCTCTGATGAATTCAGTCATAGTCTCTTAAAATTGAAGGTGAGGTAGAAGAGGAGGTCAAATAGTGAGCATATTATATCATAGAAGATCATTTGATTTTGCATTTTTATTGCACGTCAAGTGAAATGGCACCAATACTGTATGACTTTGTTTTATGTTATATATAGTCCTGAAAAATTATAATTAAGATAAAAATTTAATTTATTTTTAGATTGAAATTGACTTCCCTTGTACTTATAGGTATGTGTTGCCCTTACTATTCTCTAAAAATGTATGATATTTACAACTGAGAGATGCTTTGAGAGGTTTTATTTTATAGCTGAGGAAAATGAGATACAAGAGAATAAGTGGCTTATCCAGAAATCTTACAGGTAGCAAGAAACAAATCAAGAATTGCTCTGTACATGATATGCTGCCATGGAAAGGATATATTTGCTGCCTTTGTCATTCTATCGTACAGTTATTTAGTTGATCAATAATATAATTAAATTCAAAAAAATTGAATAATTATTTCATTTTTACTAAAAACTAAAAAACTCCAGTAGGATTAGACCTACTACTTATGTGCTCCCATTACCAAAGTGTTAAGTGCTTAGTGGGCACCAAGAAAATGTTTATTCAGTAAATTGGAAAGCTTCCTTGAGATACTTTTCCAACAGTTCTTCCTTCTCAAGCTCTTTGTGTCGGCATACTTTGTCAAGTGAGCCTTTACTGTAAAGTGTTAAAAGTTCATTTAAGAAATAAAACAATTCTCTGAGAACTGAGCACATTAGTTTTTAACTGGCTTCTCTTCAAGTTTTTTGAAGTTTGGTTTGATTGTTGATTTTAATTAATAGGAGAGCTGGGATATGGAAAATATGTGTGATATCTAAATAAATGGAAAACAAATTTTACTCTATTAAGAGCAAAAGGCTGAGTAAGAATTAAAAACAAGAAGTTAGACATTAAAAAAAAACTTCATTTTCATCTAAAGTGTTAACTTTGATTATTTTGATAAATTTGGAGTCATCTTGTTTCTGCTCGTGCCTAAAAAAATCAGAAAGTAGAATATATCTTGTCAAACTGGATGTGCCTGTTATATTCCTTTATAAAGCAAGAATGTGAGGACTTCTTGAAGAAATAAAAGTTGCAGGTTGTTTTAATTTGACACATTTGATAATTCCTTTTTATCATTTTTGATCACTGCCTCATTTGTACCAAAGGCTTAAGCAAAAATGAACAAAATAAACTATCTGATAGAGTGTGTGATATTCAATACCTGTAATACTCCTTTCTATTGAGAGAAGGGACATATGTTTCAACATAACTCTTAGGCCAAAATTAATCATTTCAGTTAATTGAAGTTCTTTTTTTCTAGTATTGTTTTCATTTGTTATTGTAATTATTATGTATATTATTAATTTGATTCTATCCTGTCTCATTTCATACAAATGTACTTATAGTTTCTTGTGGTGAAATAGAATTCTATTATATTTACATATCCTTGTTTGGCTAGTCTTCTTTACAGTGTTCGAGAATTTTCTAAAGCAGAAATAATAATTGGGTATTATTACATTAAAAAATATTAATTTCATCCTTATAATAGGCTCTAAATCTCAGGATTTATTAAGGAAAAGTATGTTTTTGAATTAGGAGATAGAGGGATTTTAATGATCATTTTTAATATTACCTGTATTTCCCAAAAATATCTCTACTTTTTCTCCATCCTCAAAAACCAGTGGAATTCAAAAAATCCCCATTCAACAGTTAACTCACATTGAAAAAGGCTAATGTTTTATGACCATAGTTCCCAGCCTCTTCAAAAAAGCAGGGGATGATATCTTCTCATATTTCTTCTCTGGGGCCATACTTGGTTATAATAGTTACATTAGGATCCAGTTTTGATTTTGTGCTCTTATATGTTTTGTGTTAAAATACCCTGACCCTTACTTAAATATTCAGACAGTAAAAAGGTACAATTTTGGGTAGCCTAAGAAGGTAACAGATTAGTGAATATGTATAGTTAAATAACAAATAAATCATGCTATCAGTAAGCTCTTTTAATTGATAAAAATCATAATAACTCATAATTAACTTTAGTAGCCTAGGTTTGAAAATAAAAGAAAATTAAGCTAATAACTTTATTGAGAACATTTTGAAAACTCCAATGATAAAAATATGTACTTTAAAAACAAATTGCTTTTGAAAATACTTAGTTATGAAACATGATTAACTTTTTTGCTTAGATTTCCTTTTTCATAGCAGACATCTTATAGCACCGTTAGATTGTATAATTAGGTTCAGCCATAGACAAATCTTAACCACCTGTGGCAGAAATAATTTTAATAGGCCTTTATAATATGTGATTTTTTTGGGAAAGATTTTCTTTTGTATTGCTTAGGTTTCTTTTGTGTTACTTAGTAAAATTTGCATTTCTTGAGAGTTCAGACAAATTAATGGATAGATTAGTACTTCAATATATTGTACTGGATAGTAGTTGGAGGAAGCCAGAAAGTTAGATGCTTTTTATTTTAGTTGGTGTGGATATTCTTACTTGTACAAATTGTAAACTTTTTGAATGTCTCTTAGAGTTGCTGGTCTAACTGTTCATCATTTTGACCATTTTGGGAATAAAACTTTCAGAATTAAGCTAGTGATGGGCCACTCATCTGTCACCTAGATCTTGCTTGAAACCTTTCCATTTTAGTATCATTTCCATGATAATAATAATAATAATAGCTACAACTTATATATCACCTATTTTGTACTTACTATGCAAAGTACTTTACAAATATTATCTCATTTGACCTTTTTAACAGTCCTAAGAGGTAAATGCTATCCTTATGCCTATTTTAGAGGCAAAAAGCGGTTAAATCAGTTGCCACAGATCACATATCTAGCAGTGTCTGAAACTATTTGAACACAGTTTTTCCTGACTGCAGGCCTGGTATTCTGCTGAGCTATCTAGCTTCTGGAAGTTGTGTTTACTAGCATATTCTTTGAGAATTTAAGATGTGTTCATGCCACAATGAGGTATGAGACTAGGACATTAAAGAAGGATGAGAAGCCATGTAATATTTTTAAAAATAAATTTATTGATATCTTTTGGTTTTATACTATCTAAATTTCTCTCTGTGTCCCCTTTTCTTCCTTTCCCAGAGAACTATCCCGTACAACAATTTTTTTTGAAGAAAAATTTTAAGTGAAAAAACATTAAGATGATTAATACATCTTTAAAAAATCTGAAAATATGTGAAGTGCTCTACACCTTTGGAACACTTCTTACCTTTGCCAAGTAATAGACATTGTCTTCCCAGAACTCTTCTTTGGGGCTGTACTTGTTTTTTGTTTTTTTTTTTAATTCTATTTTTTATTTAACAAAGATCTATTTTCTTCCACCTTTTTCTTCCTGTTAGAGAAAAAATAAAAATAAAACTCCTATTACATATAAACATATAAAATAAATTCTTGCACTGACCATATATTTTTTTTTAACTCTCAATCTGTCCTCTTGAATCTTGTCACCTCTCAGAAAGAAAAAGAAAAAAAAAAGGAAGCAAGCATATATTAAGCACTTGATATGGTATAGGCACTTTGCTAAGTGCTTTTACAAATATTAACTCATGTTATCTCATTTTACATGAGTCCTGAGAGAGAGGTGCTAGTATTAGCTTCTTTTTTATGGTTGAGGAAATTTGAAATAGGCTGAAGTCAAGTGACATGATTAGGGTAGGTTTGAGGCCAAATTTGAACTCCAGTCAATGTCAGCATTTATTAAGTACCTGTGCCATCCAGAAGTTTTCCTTTATATCCACAGTATTGGTTCTCTGAAATAGTAGTGGGCTTTTGCATTGATCAGAAATGTTAAAAGTTTTAAAGTTGTTTTTGTATACGTTGTTCATTTAGATCAGCCCTTGGTATAGTATCTGGTCTGTAGTTAGTGCTTAAAAATGTTTCTTGACTTCTTGTATCATTTCATTTGAATTGTCTCAATTTTTCCTAAAATCATCCCTTTTGTTATTTTCTAACAGCACAATTATATTACATTCATAAATTTTTCAATGATTGAAATCATTGGGCATCTACATTGTTTCTAAGTTTTTTTGCTCCCACAAAAATTGCTGCTAGAGGAAGCAGAGTGGTGAATAGAGCTATAGATCTGGTCAGGACGACCCGAGTTCTGGTGTAGACACTGGTTAGATACGTAAGTAGACCTTGGACAAGCCACTAAATGTCAGTTGTCTTCAGTTTCCTTAACTGTGAAATGGGGCCAGTACTAACATCTACCTTCCTGGGTTGTTGGAAGGATTAGAGGATTAAATGAAATATAAAATGTCATGTAAATATTATATAAATAAGTAATATAAGTGAAATAGTATTATATAAATATAAGGATTAAATTAAATGATATTCGTATTTTGTTTAGGATAGTGCTTTTTAACATGGTCTGCACTTAACAGTTCCTTCTCTACATCCTTCCTTTTTCCTTGCTCCTTCCCTTCTTTCTTTTTTTCCTTCTTCCTTTCCTCCCTCCCTCCTTCCTTCTTTCTTTCCTTCCTTCTTTCCTTCTATGACTTCCTTGGAGTTTGTTTCATAGTTGCTTTAGTTGCATAATTCCAAGGTATTTTTCAAATGGAAACCATGTGCCCACATTATGTCTATCTTCCCACAATACCTCCATCATTGATTTGATGGGTACAAACTGAAGCCTAATGGTTGTTTCGATTTGCATTTCTTTTAGTATTTTGCAACATTTTATAGAGTTGTTAATGTTTTAGAATTCTTTTGAGAAGTTAGTTCTTCTAATATTTTGACTACTTTTGAGGAGTAGCTTTTGGAAGCCATTTTTTAAAAAATCAGCTGTGATTAATCTAGATGTTTAATATAGAATCAATTAGTATATAATTAAGATGTTGAATATTTTAAGAATACTATGGATTTAAATTACTATGGTAGGTTTCCTCTAAAAGTTTTCATTTCTGAAATGAATTTTTTCTTTCTTTTTTTTCTTTTTCATGGTTTTTCCTTTTTGTTCTGATTTAACATGATTGTACATGTATAACCCTTATCAGATTGCTTGCAGTTTTAGGGAATGGGAAGGGAGAAAAATTTGGAACTCAAAACTTTGTGAAAATGAATGTCGAAAACTAACTTTATGTGTAATTGGAAAAACTTTTTAAAAACTTAAGTGAAAAAATTAAAATTACTTATTTTATCATTCTTTAAGGAAATCAACATTAAGATAACATTTTTAACAATTTTTGAATATAAAGATTAATTGTAGATTGAATCTTAAAATATTGTTACCAGTGTTTGTGATACCTAATTTTTGTGTCTACATTTTAAATTGTCACGAATTAATTTAATTTCAGTTTTATATAATTCTTGATCAAACATGTTTTGATAAGTTTAACAGACTACTTCATTCTTTGTTTATAGACGTATTCTACATTCTAAAGGGGAGCTGAGTGAAGATCGACATAAGCAGTATGAAGAATTTGCTATGTCTTATCAGAAATTACTGGCAAATTCTCAGTCTTTAGCAGACCTTTTGGATGAAAATATGCCTGATCTTCCTCAGGACAAACCAACACCAGAGGGTAAGCTATCATAATAAACAAATTTTGACACCTATTTATTTATTACTAATTTTTCTTTAGGATTAATGTTGTTTATTGGCTACAAATGAAAATTATCCCTAGTTTTTTCTTTTTCAGAGTTTTTCCTATAGTGAATAGTATTAAAACTTGATACAGTTGAGAACTGACAGGATGGTATAGTGCAAAGTAAATTGGTTTGGGATTCAGAAATCTGGTTCTAGTTTCCATGCTTTGTAATATTGAATAATCCCTTCAGATCTTATCTTCCTTATCTGTATAATAAAGGAGTTGGACTAGTTCATTGATCTATCTGAATTTTTCTGAATCACATTATAAACTCACCAATAGGCTATTTGTCTTATTTTCTAGATCTCTCAAATTCAAGATTTCTTGGATTCAGAAAGATTAATTAATCTATTATTCTATAAATAAGGAAATTAAGACTTAGAGAGATTAAATGATCCATATACTTAAATTTTTTCCTCCATTTCTTCACTGAGGAAAGATGGTACTTTGAATTTACTGTCTTACACTAGGGAAAAAAGTTGTTTCTGGGTTGATGCTTGAAAGCTTAGATAGGCTACTGCTAAAAATTGACTTTTAGTATTGTTAAATTTATATAATACCTGATAATTGTTAATATTAGTGTACTAATATTAATGGGTAGTATTAGATACAGATTCAGGAAGGATTTAGGACATTATTAGAATTGAGAAAAAACAATAGAAAAAAGTGTGTGTGTGTGTGTGTGTGTGTGTGTGTGTGTGTGTGTGTGTGTGTGTGTGTGTGTGTGAGATGGGGGGTTGTTATGGGAATTTAAAAAGAATCATGTAGTTTAGTATCAGAATGTTACTAAGTAACCTAATGGGGGAGTTCAAGATGTTTGAATTCTCTTTTCAGTCTCAAGTATAAAATACTACTTGAAGCTTTGATTGTTAGCTTCTCCAGATCAATTTCCGGCCTGCCTTCTTGTTTTCTTTAATTCCCTGTATTCATTAATGTTTTATGGGATTTAGTAATGATAAGTGAGGAAAGTAGAATTTAAGAATAAATGGGAAAGCTAGAAATTTTAAATAAAGTGATATATTTTTGTGACTTTTTGAAGACAGTTGTGAAAAATGAATTGTTGTTCCTTAAGTACTTGAATATTGATGATAATTATCTTAACATTCACTACTACGAAGCTCTCTTTAAATTGTTTCTGTTCCATAACTAGGTTTTTGTTGAGAGTGGGTGTGAGGAGGGCAATGAGGCAGTTGGGATTAAGTTAGTTGCCTAGGTTCACGTAGCTAATAAGTGGTAAATGTCTGAGGTCAGATTTGAATTCAAGTAGGTCCTCCTGACTTCAGAACCAGTGGTTCCATTTAATGGTTCCCATAATTAGATTTAATATGTAATTAGTCATTGTCAAAAATGTTTGAGTCTTTCTGGTCATTTTGTAGTTGTTTTTTCACTTGATATAAAGAAACTTCACAACAGTTTCTCAAACTCAGCATTATCCAAAACTGGATTTAGGGCAAATGAGTTCTTTTAAAACTGAATCTTATTTCTGACTTTACTATATTGTTAGTGATACTGTAATTTTTTTGTCTTTGGTAATTGGGTGGTACCAGTGGAGAAGGGCACAAAATATTATTGTTGTGGAAAGGACAAGAGTTGATAACTAATAATATATGAAAGTCAAATGGAAATTTCAAAAATTACAGGTTTTAGGGGCAGCTAGGGGGTGTAGTGGATAGAGCACCAGCCTTGAATTCAGGAGGACCTGAATTCAAATCTGGTCTCAGACATTTTAAACACTTCCTAGCTATGTGACCCTGGGTAAGTCACTTAACCCTAGCCTCAGGGGAGGTTTTAAATGTGAGCATTATAATATTCCTGATAGAATATTGGTCATAAACTATATTGTAATGGTGATCTTTTTTAATAACAAAATTTATTGAATTCAAACAAAAGACTTGGCACTGAAAAACATGTTGTTAATTCCAGTGGATGTAATAAAATATTAAGACTAAGTGGAAAAGAAAAATAGAAAATGAATTCTGGGAGAGCTATTCAAAATAAGAGATCACAAATTGAAACTTCTAGGAGTTTTAAAAAAAATTACTTCTTTCACACCAAAATTTACATTTTCAATTTTATTAGAAGAAATCTTTTCATATAAATTATTGTTAAAACACATCTATAGTTAACAGTTGCCAAATGGCCTTGTTAATGTAGATGTGAATTTTGCCATAGAGTTAATGTTATTAAATAAGCAGTTAATATAAAAATTCATACTTTGATATATTGGTCCTTTGAATGATAAAAAATTGTCATTGTTATTTTATTTTATCACTCAGTATTCTATATCAGATAGAGTAGGAGTAAGTTTTTAGTCTCGGTTCTTGTACAGGATGGGTCCAAATCCAGAAATAAAGAAGAGAACTTGAGGTTCTGTCTTTGATGAAAAATCTAAATTACACAAAATAATATGATTGGTTTACTAAAAGGAGGAGCACATTTGTTTCAGTGATTGAAAACTAGGCAGCATTAATGGCAGCATGAAGAATTTGGGGGAATGATAGAAGAGATAAATGGAGGGGAAAGCATATGAAGAGAGAAGTAGTAACAGTGTTTTTGCAGAAGTGATAGAGGGGATAAGATTTGAGACCTTAAACTGATCAGAAAGGAAAAGAAAAGAAAAAATCAGAATGGTATAGCAGTTTAGGTGCATTTAGTAATAATATAATAATCAATTGATAATCCCTGAGAATTTTCCGGCACCATAGTAGTAACATACTTCTAGAATGGCACTATAGTTTGTTATTACTTGCTACCAGGCAAACAACTCCATACACCTTAGCCCTTTAATACATCCTTTTTTATCAATGAATATTATTGAACAATGAATACTTGTAATATGTGTAAAAAATACAGTAAATGAATTTGAGCTGATCAAGAAAAATTTAATTATATTAAATATTCTGTATTCTAAGTCAGGAAATTCAATAGTGTGTTTTAAAAAGATTACTACTTTAACAAATACCAAATAAAAATTCCTAACAGCTCATTCTCTGATCATTTTAGATAAGTGGATGATTTCTGTATTAAATATGTGACATATACTTTTAAATTTTTCTTGTTTTAAAATTTAAAATATTTTGTTCTGAACTTGACAAAATATTAAGAAATTGTTTATTCATTTAAAACTTAAATGCAAAGTGAAAAAAAAAATTTCCAAGTATATAACAGAACATAGAGGATGCAGTATAAAGTACCATAAGTTTCCATTTCCATTTATGTTTACTAAATACTATACATTTTTTTTTTTTCAGCTATCCAGCTTTTCTAAGCTTCCTTTTAATTTTCTTTTGTTTTCTGGGGGGCACTTTTAATTTTTTTTTTCTCTCTCCCTACTCTGCCCTAGAGAAGACTACAATTAAACACAAATATATATATTTTTTATTTTTATATGTATGTGTGTATACACACACCTGTATACATATATACATACACATATGTATATGCAAAACCATATCAGTTTTTTCTCTGGAGGTGATTAACATCTTTCATAGGTCCATGTCTTTTCTAAAATCAACCAGCTCATCATTTCTTTTAGCATAGTAGTATTCTATCATTACAATTTGCTTAGCTATCCTAATTGAAAGACATCTATCATTTTAATGAATATGAAACTTGTAAGATGATGTCTCCGAGTTATTTTAATTTATATTTCTCTCACCAATAATGGTTTAGAGATTTTTTTATATGACTATATATAGTTTTGATTTCTTCATTAAAAAAACTACCTATTCATATCCCTTGACCATTTATTAACTGAGGAAAGACTCATTCTTATAAATTTGACAAAAGTTCTTTATATATTTGAAAAATGAGATCTAAGGTATTGTCTTTGGAATGTATTCTCAATTTTCAGTTTTTCTTCTAATATTGACTACATTGGTTTTATTTGTACAAGCATTTTTCATTAATATAATTGAAATTATCCATTTTGCACTTCACTGTGCTCTCCATTTCTTGTTTGTTCATAAGTCGTTCACCTATCCATAAATCTGATAAGTAATATGTTCCATGGTCTTCTAATTTTCTTGTGATATTTTTCTTTATATCTATCATGTGTGCATTTTGACCTTAGTTTGGTACATGGTGTAAGATATTGGTCTATGGTCAATTTCTGCCAAATTGCTTTCCTGCTTTCCCAACAATTTTTACCAAATAATGAATTCTCATCTAGAACTTTATCTTTATACTTCTCAGACACAAGGTTACCATGATCCTTTACTACAGTGTATCATATGTCTACTTTGTTCCACTAATCTACTCTTCTGTTTCTTAGAGAGAACCAGGTAGTTTTGTAATTTACTGCCTTGTAACATATAGTGAGGTCCGATACTGCCAAATATTCTTCCTTTACACCTTTTTATTTAATTTCTTCGAAATTGTTCATACTTTGTTCTTTCAAGTAACTTTTGTTTTGACTCAGTAAACTTTATTTATTTGCTAATTGAAATAACAGTGAGTAAATGGGTTAAGTTAAAGTGTCATTTCTATTGTATTGGCTTTACCTATCCATGAACAAATAATATTTCTCCAGTTACTTAACTTTGATTTTATTTGGATAAAATGAATTTTATAATTATGGTCATACTGTTACCGGGTCTGTTTTGGCAAATATGCTTTAAGATTTATTTAATTACCTCGGAGCGGCTAGGTGGCGCAGTGGATAGAGCACCAGCCCTGAATTCAGGAGGACCTGAGTTCAAATTTGATCTCAGACACTTAACACTTCCTAGCTGTGTGACCCCAGCCTCAGAGGAAAAAAAAAAAAAAAAAGATTTAATTACCTCTACCATATTTTAAGTAGATTATCTCTTACTATTTCTTCTTGCAGGATTTTACTGGTGATATGTAAAAATGCTGATGATTTATGTGGAATTCTTTTACATAATACTACTTTGCTAAAAATTATTGTTTTAATTAATTTTTAATCTTTAGGATTTTTTATGCATATGATCATATCTGCTCAAAAAAGATAGTTTATTATCTCATTTACCATTCTGATTGCTTTAATTTCTTTTTCATTTATTGCTATTGCTAGCATTTCTAAAACAACATTAAATAGTATTGGTAACTCATAGTGTAGTTTCCCTGTATATTTCTTTTTTTTTTTTTTTTAATTTTTTTCCTGTTTATTTCTTAATTAAATCCTTTTTACTTTTAATATTGATATCCTGATTACTACCCCTGTTTCTTTTACATCAGCTGAACACAGTAAATTGTACTCTACTTTGACTCTATGTAGCTCTCATATTTAGTTATGTTTTTTGCAAATGATGTATTATCAGATTCTGATTTTTAACCCATTTTTCTTTGTGGATAAATTTATTGCATTCAAAGTTATAATTGCTAGTTGTATATTTCCCTCCATCCTGTTTTTCCTCACTATTTATCCTTCTGGCCTTGTTTACCTATCCACATTTTAATTTACTTATAATCAGTTCCTTGCCCTAATCTACTTACCCCTTCCTTATTTTTCCCCATTTCTAGTGTTCATGACAAAGATGCTAGAATGGTTTTCATTTTCTCCATTTCATTTTACAAATGAGAAAATGGAGGCAAATAGATTTAAGTGACCTTTCCCTGGGTCATACAGCTAAAAACCCTAAGGATCTTTTCCCTCCCCCTTCCTTTTTTTTTTTTTTTTTTAAACTATGTAAAGGAGACTATTCTGCGACTCTTTTCTTACCTAGCTTTAATCATTGATTGGGCTAGATCAATCCAAACTGTGATTGTCAAACTCAGTTAAACTGAGACCTGTTAAAAGACCTTAATTTTCAAATCCCGAGCACTCCCATTGCATTCAGGGCCATATCCTATAGTCCTGACATATATCTTGTCCTTAGACCCAGATGGCTTTGAAGGACAGTGAGGTTGCTGATTTTTATACAGCCCTCTTTTATTTAAATCCACTTCATTTGTATATCTTGGTGTCATGATCCTCTTTGAGAACAAGGATAAATAATAGCAATAACTCTTGTCTTCTTATTTCTTTATAAATTTAGTAATCTTTTATGCCTTCTAGGATGCTTATATCATTTCTTCTTTTACACAGTTTCCAGTGAAAGGAAGGTTCTAGCACTACCAGGCCTCTTCTCCCACTTCTACATTAGTTCTTCCTTTCATACCTCATTTGGATGAGATAATTTCATCTTTTTTACTTCTCTCTACCCAGTTTTTAAAGAATTAACCCATTTTACCTCAGCTTAAGCCTTTCTTTTAAACTACCCAAGTAATGATGACAGTCTTAAGAATACTGATATTTCCACATATAAGAATAGTTTCACCTTCGTAAATCCCTTATAATTAGTCATTCATGTTTACCTTATATTTCTTCTGAATCTTTTTATGTCGAATTTTACATTGAGTTGGGTTTTTTTTTTGTCACAAATATTTGAAAGTTTTTCAGTTCATTGAATAACCTTTTTTCTTTCTTCCTCCCTCCCTGTCTTCCTTCTTCCATCCCTCTTTCCTTCCAGCCTGCCTGCCTGCCTGTCTTCTTCCTCTTTCCCTCTCTTCAAAATATTATTTTCCAAAACCTAGCTGCTAGGTTTTATGTGATTTCTTGTGACTTATAGTATTTTGTCCTTAATCTGGGAGCTTTGAAAATTGATTATGATATTCCTCTAAATTTTCATCCTGGGATCTTTTTCCAGGTGGTAATGTTTGGATTTTTTTTTATTATTATTATTATGATTATTATTTATTTATTTACCCTTTCATTCTGGAATTTCAGGACAATTTTCCTTAATAATTTCTTACAGTGTACTAATACGTTTTTGGTCATAACTTTCAAGTAATCCAACAGTTCTTATATTGTCTCTTGATTTATCCTCCAGATCAGTTGTTTTTGCTAATAAGATGTTTCACTTCTATTTTTTTTTTTTTTATTCTTTAGATTTAATTTTATTTACTGGTGTTTTGTCATTAGCTTTCCATTGCCCAATTCTAGTTTTCAAGAATTACTTTAAGTTTTTTTTGATCTCTTTTTCCATTTGATTGACTTTTTGCAATTTTCTTGGATTGTTCTTATTTTTTCCTCCCTAATTTTTCCTTAGTCTCTTTTATTTGATTTTTAGAAGTCTTCCAAGAATTATTTTGGGGCTAATGACCCCATTTGAATTTTTTTTTTTTGAGGTAGGTTTTTAGAATTAGCTTTTTTGACTTCACTACAATGGCTTTTTAAAACTTCACTAGTCATTTATCTAAACTGCATTCTCTTCCCCCTAGAACGGATTTTTATTGATTTATTTATTTTTTTTCCTTCATCAGAATTTTCACTAATACCTTTCCTCCTTCCAGAGAGCTACCCCATAGAACAAAAAATATTTAAGGACAAAAGGAAAGATACTCAACAGTGTACAAGGGTACTATTTTTCCTTGATTTTTCCAATATTGATTATTTCCATCTTTAGTCCTTTTTTAGAGAGATACTTCTAAATGATCGATAATAGTTTTTGTCACTATTGTTTTATTATTATTATTATATTTATGTACCTTTCTTGTATTTCTGTTGTCTAGGGTGTTTAAAAATTAAATCATTATTCTCATTTGGTTTTCTTCCTAAAAATGTTTCATGTGTCTTTTTTATTGATAAATATTTTAAAATTTAAAATATTTTAAATTTTAAAAAATAAAGCTTTTATTAATAATTATGCTTATGATGACATCTTGAGGAGCATCTCGAGCTCCTTTGCTCTTTGGAACCATTTCATTCTGAGGTTTCTGATGCATTCAAAACAATCTTATGTCTTTCAGATTTCCTTTCCTTTATATTGGAGGTTCTTCTCCAGAATGCTTGAAAAATTTATTTGTTTGTCCTGGGAATTGTTTAATTTAAAGACTACATGTATACATGTTATATACAGAAAAGACTTTTTAAGAAAAAAAAAAAAGAAAAGAGGCAATCTGAATTCTTTGAATTGTTCCTTTGTTTTGAGTACTCAAAAGGCCTGATCATTTTTCTAGTACTATTACTTTTGTTATGGTGCTTAGATTTTTTTGATTTGTTATATTCTCTTGAAAAACTTTAGTTCTTTTAATTAATTGTTTTGCTTGCATGATTATCATATTTTTTTCATCTTTTAGGTTATCTTTCACTTCTATGTGTTTGTATTACCAGTCATTTATTTTCTTTTGTTTCTTTTGTGAGATTTGGCTACAAATTAGTTTTGCTGTGTGGGCTATAAATTCTGTTTTTACAATTCTTATTTCTACATTAAACCATTTGTGGACTTCTATTATGGTCCCATGTCCATTTGAGGAATTCTTGGAAGTCCTTTACCTTATCATGTGTTTATTTAATTTTCTTTTGTTTACATAGCTAGGAATATGGGAAGCCATATTCCTTTTCTTTTTTTTGTTTGTGTTTCTGAACTGATGATTATTTGTATTATGTCATGGCCTTTAAAAGATGTGTTTACTCTGTTTACCTTTTTAATATTTATTTAAACTATCTCTGTGTTATAATATAGGGCTTCTTAAACTTTTTCCCTTTTCTGGTGACCCTCATAATTTCAGGTATATAAGTATATAAAGTAGACATACAAATCAAACAGTTACTGATAATAAATCATAATTTTGTGACCACCCCTCCTTCCCAATCAGTTACAAGATCTTATATGGGGTCATGAACTGGTGTTTAAGAAGTTGGGCTCTAATATATGATAAGTTATTTATTTTTTTTATGTTCTAAGATTTACCTATATTCTTTAGAAATCTTGTTTAGAAGATACTAAAACTCTTTAACTCTAGTTTCTCCAATAATTCAGTTCTTTGTGTCTATTAAGCTAAAGTTAGTAAAAAGGTAAAGTGCTATATGTAAAGACAGAAAAACAAAAACAGATTTCAATTCAGGAAAAAATAACCCTAGTATTAGAAACAAATGGAGGAAAACTTAACTTTTATAACTTTAAATCTTAATGAATTAAATAATTAAATGAAAGAATGGCAGATTACATAAGAAATAGCATAATCTGTTGTTTACAAGTACATACTTAAAATGTTATAGACATAGAACAAATATGAGAACTTTCAACAAAATTTATTCTGTATCAAAATTACCTATTGGCATATGAAAAAGTACTCTGAATCATTTTTGATTAGATAAATGCAAATTAAAACAACTCTGAGATACTTCCTCACACATATCTGATTGGCTAATATGACAAAAAAGGAAAGTAATAAAGATTCGAGAGGTTGTGGGAACTTTGGGACACTAATGCATTGGTAGTGGAGTTGTGAACTGATTTAGCCATTCTGTGGAGCAATTTGGAACTTTGTCCAAAGGGCAGCCAAACTGTGAATATCTTTTGATTCAGCAATATCACTCTTAGGTATTTATTCCAAAGAGATCATTAAAAATGGAAAAGAACCTATATATGCAAAAATATTTATTCAGTCCTTTTCTTTGTGGCAGAATATTGGAAATTGAGAGGATACACATCAATTGGGGAATAGCTGAACAATCTGTGATATATGAAAGTAATGGAATACTATTGTGTACTAAGAAATGTTGAACCGACAGATTTCAGAAAAACTTGGGAAGACATGTATGAACTGATGTTTAGTGAAATCAGTAGAGCAAGGAAAACATTGTACTCAGTGTCAGTATCTTTATGTGATGAATAACTATGAATGATTCAGCTCTTCTCGGCAAAACAATTATCCAAAAAAAAAAAAAAATGTAAAGAACTCATGAAGAAAAGTGCTGTATCCTGATAAAAGAACTGATGGACTCTGAATTCAGATTTAAGCATATTTTATTCTTTCCTGTTTTTTTTTTTTCCTTTTTGACCTGTCTTCTTTTACAACTATGACTAATAGGAAAATATATTTTACATGATAGTACATATATAAACTACATTAAACTGCATGTCATTTTCACAAGAGTGGAGAAAAATTTGGAACTCAGAATCTTGTAAAACTGAAAGCTAAAATTTTTCTTGACATATAACTGGGGAAAAAATAATTTACTCCATATCAAAGAGCAGTTTTAATCATTCTTACTGGAAAAAGCAAAAAAAAATTTTTTTCATCATAGAAAGATAAATGTAAAAACTACATTTGTTGAAAGGAAGCATACAGACAACAAATCAATATCATCATTAAACTTATATGCCCTAAATGCCTTAGCATTTAAATAAATAGAGGAAAAAACTAAAAACTGAAATACAAGAAGACATAGTTATGCAATGGTAGCCCAAGGCTTTTTCCCTTCCATCAGTTTTCAGTAAATCTTCTGAAAGAAAAACAAAATTGGAAATGTAGAATTGGACAGATTTCTGGAGAAATTACAGTTCAAGAGACTTAGAGCATTTTTTAAAAAGAACTTGCTAAAGATTATGCATTTTTCTCAACAGTGCATCAGAGTTTTACAAAAACAGGTAATAGAGCATAGAGATAACTACAAATAAGTATAAAAAGGCAGAAATAGTAAGTACCTCCTTTAAAGACTTTAATGCAGTAAACATAATATTCTGTTCATGAACATAAATAAAAGGCACAGAACCAAATCGAGACTTATATGATTCTGAATAATGAGGGAGCCAAAGAAGTCATACAAATAATAATTACACGAAAGAAACTGATAGGGATGATGTGCCAGCATTTCTTGGATGCGCCTAAAGAAACCCTCAAAATAAAAAATTACATCTGTTAACCACACACATAAATAAAATAGAAAAGTGTTTAATATCTGGGATATTTAACTCTTCCAAGAAATTTAATACAAAGACTTTTCCATTTTACTAATTCCTTTCTTAACATAAAGGCATTAATTTTATTTGTGCAGAATGTGGCCTTTTTTTTTTTTTTTTTTTTTTTTTTTTTCTTTTTGGTTGTTGTTACATTACTTCTATCACTTGTTTGAGCAAAAATCTGTCTTCTACCTACAACTATGAAGGGCATATAAATTACATCTTAAGTTTTTAATAGTGTGATATTTAAGACTCAAATCATGTATTTATTCTGGACATTATTGATATTATCAATATTCTATTTGGAAATACAGACTCCATCATTTAAGGAACATTTTTATTGAGGTAGTAATAGTACATAGGCATTTGTTATAAAGACTATTAACTATGTGATTAGTTCTGTTGATATTAGATATTATAGCAGTAAAGAAGAGATGTTATAAGGTGTTTGCTAAAGGACATAGAAGTTTTTCGTATAGACCCAATATATCACATAGCTTTCTAATTTTTTTTTTTTTAATTCTCAAACTTGCAAACTGGTTTAAAAAAAAAACTACTTATGCCTCCCATTTCATTTTTTTACACTATGTATTTCTTTCCAGTGTTTTAAACAAGTTTTTGAACTTTTTAAAAATGCCCAGATTTTGTTGTTTAAAATAAAAGGTGGTCTTATAAAAGTTTGGTTCTTTTTTTTTTTTTTTTTTTCTTTAACTTAAGTAAGAGATATTAATTTGGATATTTCTTAGCATGTTCTGGTTATGATTTTAACAGCTTTCAAATGAAAATGCTTATTGAGTAAAACAAATTCTCATTTTTTGTTACATTCAATATGTATACAGTGGTGCTAACTATATGTGCTTTGTTTGTAGAGCATGGCCCTGGAATTGATATCTTTACACCTGGTAAACCTGGAGAGTATGACTTAGAAGGTGGTATATGGGAGGATGAAGATGCTCGAAATTTTTATGAGAACCTTATTGATTTGAAGGCTTTTGTTCCAGCCATTTTGTTTAAAGACAATGAAAGAACATATCAGAGCAAAGACTCTAATAAAGAAGATTCCAAAGGTAATATTACAAATAAATTTTAAAATATACAGAAATCTGTTTCAGAAAATATTTTGCCTGGGGTTATTTTAATTATAATTAAGATCATTTTGTTAATTTTAAGATTTTTGAAGTGATAGGGATAAATTTTGTTAGCTAGGTCATTTAGTTGAGGTGATCATAATACACTGTGATTTTTGGTAATAGCATATTGGTTTGAACATACTCCAATTGGTGATTGTATTTATTAAGACTTAATGAATACATATAAGATTCTGCTAAGAATGGTTCTTCAAAATGTGACAGATGGTATATAAACTTATTATATTTAAACTCAAGGCTTTTTTTTAGTATCATACTTGTGTATGAGGAGTCTTCAGTCTTTTTGTGAGGAATTACTTCTTGATTCTCAAAGCTAAGAAGGGTCATTATGTATTTATACAATCCTTGTTTTGTCTGGAAATAGAAATTACTGTTTCTGGGAATTCAGGGAATCCTGTGATTCCCCTAGAGCTTGTAACAAACTGCAAAGTGATAGATGCACAATGTGGATATTTCTTTGTAAAGGTTTTGAGATTTGCCGGTAGATTGTGATATACTGTTTGAATTTCCTTGACAGACTTTTCAGCAACATTTTAAAAATTGTTACTTTGTGGTTCAGTGAATTGTGATGTTTGAGATTTGTTTGCTTTGTGATTGGGCAGATATCCTTAAAGTACTTAGTGGTATCAATATGTCATTGTTTACATTTCTTTTCTAGGAGGAATATGTCATAGAATGTTTCTCATTCTTAGCATTTTATTAACAAAATCTTAGAATTTTACATTATTTTTTATTTAGTTTTGTTGGTGATTTTTTTTTTTTTTTTTTTTTTTTTTTTTTTTTTTTTTTTTTTTAAAGCAGATAGCAGGGTGAGGATAAGGAGGGCCAGAGGAGAGGCTGTTTTTCCTTGAACAATATGGAAAACATTTCATGTTGCCTCATCCATTGGAATATGATTACAAAGGGATCATAGTGAATGAAAATTACCACTGTGCTTTTGTGAAAACTTTAAGTACAAAAATTACATTATATTGAACTTTGAATTAATATTATCTTTATGATATATCATTATGAGACTCTTAAGTTTTGTCAGCTTTTAAAGTTACCAAATACTAAATTTCAGTGAAGAGTAACATACTCTTCTGTTTCTGGTTTTTGTAATTGTAAAGTATATTCTTTGCCCAAGGTCACTTTCTAAAATATTTGTTGGCTAATAGTTTTTCTGATTTTTAAGACTTTAAGAATTTTTTTTTTACATTCTAAACTGGGTTACCATAACCATATTTATATATTACTATGCGATAATAATATAAATATGACTTTTATTGAATTTTGTTTGTCTCTTTTTCTTGAGACCATTGGGATTGGAGAGGTAATATGGCAATGAATTATGACACTGAAAAAACACCTTTTGTTAAAGTGTTATGTAGCTCTTTCAATCATTTTCATTTTAGTGGTACTGCATTCTTGATCTGAGTTGAATAGATATATCTCCTTCTTGCCTACTCTTATGGACACTACCAAAAGTTTGTTTTCAGTGATAGGCAAAAGCATCAAATCCTTAAATTGAAGAAGAAAGATCAGAACTTATAGCAACCTATTAATAACTCTTAGGTTGTTACTTTTTACCCATCTAAATTTTCTTGATTTACAAGACCATTGATAATCTGATTCCAGCAACTTTTCTACTCTTATTCCCATTGTTCTGTAGCTTTTCTGAAGCACAGAGGATTCATAGTGACTAGTTACTGAACTGATTGACAACTGACAAACTGAAATTCTTTAAGCAGTGATCTGATCTTGTTACTAGTTCAAGAAATTTTAGGAGTTCCCTATTGTCTTCAGGATAAAATGAATATTTTGTCAAGCTTTTAAAGCCCTTTGCAATCTTGGCTTTATTTTATTCACATTGTTCTTCTTCATTCAGTTTTAGCCAAACTGGCCTCTTTGCTATTCTCCATACTTGATATTCCATCTCCTTTTTCCTTGCATTTGGGTAGGCTCTGTGCTACCTTGCTTGAAATGTACTCTTTCTTCACCTCCTTAAGTAATCAAGCATCATCACGTTAATCTACTGAAATGCCTTACCACTTGATCTCTCTATATCTTCTATACTATTATTGGGGGGTTTTGTTTGTTTTTACTACAATAGCTCTTAAATGTAATTTTATGCATGATTCTTTGATGCTATTTTTAAAAATAAATTTTTGTTATTTCATTGTTATATGGACTGTGGCTCTCCCTTCATCCCGTTTTCATTTTATAACAAAAAACATATTTTACAAAAGAGAGGGGGAAAATTGACAAAAGTGCTCTGTATATTGAAAAACTCTTACACTATATTTGGTGTATATTGAACAAAATTCGACACTATATTTGGTATTCTATACTCATGGGATTCCCCTACCCTCAAAGAAGAAATGAGATGTCTTCTCATTAGCTCTTCTTTAGGGATCAAGCATATTCTCTATAGTTTTACAGCATCAATTTTCAGTTGTTTTGTGGTGGTGATTCTTTTTGTTTACATTGTTGTAATATGACAAATAAAAAAAGAAGATAAAGGTCCCTATTATTTGGCTTCATGTTTTATCAGTTTTATTTCCCCTTATTCCTGCAGTACACACACACACACTCACTCTCTCTCTCTCTCTCTCTCTCTCTCTCTCTCTCTCTCTCTCTCTCTCTCTCTCTCTCTCTCTCTCTCTCTCATGCGCGGGCATGCATATATACATATTCATTCTCCCTTTCCTCTTCTCTCCCTTCCCCCCCCCCCCTCCCATCCCATTCAGGGTATTCCAGTTTCTTTTCTGTCCCTTACAAGTGCCTTCTTCAGTTCCAGTTCTGTGTTTTTATACTTCTCTTTTCATTCCACAACTTCTCAGGAAGCTGTTACTCAGGATCTAGCCAATCTACTTGTGGCCTCTATTTCCCCTGTGATTTCTCAGGCAATGCTTTATAGTTCTTCAGTCTTCCTGTGACCTTTGTCCTTTCCCCCTGAGATTTTCCAGGAAATATTGCAATCCCTCCCAAATTCAGCTGTCCAGGTATCTTATGGCCTCTTCTGAGTTTTACTGTCAAGGTATCCTTCAGCCCTGGGTCTAAACTCTGGCTTTTGCCTTGGCTCCCAGTCTTTTTCCAATGTTCTGGAAATAGTTTCTAGATCAGATTGACCTCATATTGCTGTCTTCTGTCTTTCTGTTATGGGGAATTCCTTCCCACTTGGGAATCAGACCTCCTGAGGTTCACAGATCTGAATATCACCACAAGGTTGGTAGTCACTGATAATCTGCCAGTATTCACTCTTCAATGACTGGCATATTCCTTCCCTGTCATGCTCTATTCCAGTGATTCTAAATCCTTGGCTGTTATTGTAGAAACCTTCCTTTCCACTTCCAGCATACTCTGGTTTGCTTGTTCCATAGTTAACAAATTTGCTTTCATTTTTCTTTCTCACTTCTGGGACTCATTGAAACCTGGCTAGCTCTTGATAATGAGAATTATCACTAACGATATTCTTTAGAATGAGATACTCTTTAACTCTCCAGCTTGATGAGGTTCCCAGAACACCTTTTGTTTTCCATTGTCTATTCAGAGCATTCTCTTTACACTACTGGGGTTTTCTCAGTCAGTATTTATCAAGCCATCGGGATTCTGGTAGGTGTTACATTCTGACCGCCTATACTCTCTTTCCTTACTCTGTGAGATCAGCACCTGCCTCAAGGTCTTTTTCTCCCCAACTCCTTCCCACACACCCTTCAATATACATATAGCAGTACCTCAAGAACCTTGATTTCACAGTTTCACAATTTACTCATTTCACTTTCACAAATAAAAACGAAAACATGTAGATGATTATAAAGTTAAAAAAAAAAAAAAGAATGTTTTGGTCCCTGAATTGAAAATTAAAAATAAAAATAAAAATAAATAATTTACTCTTTTCCCATGACCTACTCTACACCTCCACTTTATTCTACACAGCAATATGCTCAATCTCCAAGTGTTTATGAATGCTAATAATATTCCTTTATCAGATCATAATCTTTTATGTAGCTCTATTTCTTTTTATTTTATTATCCCTATCCCTGTTCTTCTTTCTCACTGTGATTTCTCTTTCTTTCACCCTCAGTTCTCTCCTGACCATTAACCCTTCACTGAGTGTGCTCTGTTCCTTACCATATCTTGATATCTTGGTGTACCAATTCAGCTGTATACCATCTTCTTTTAAATGACTTATCCCCTCATCCTATCAATAGTGCCTTTGTGGAAAACCCAATTTTGGATTATTTCCTCTCCGTCAGCTGTCTTTGTTGCTATTCATATGTTGATGAATGAATTTGGAGAAAACTCTGAAAATATGGTGACTGGGTCCACTACAAATTTTTGTTACATAATCTTTAAATAGGCCTTCATTATTATTGCACCAAGGCAATTTTTTTATACCTTTCTAATTGATTCACTATTCTACTTCTGCAATGACTTTTCTCTGCCCTATCAGATTTTCTAAGAAATTCTCTCCCCTTATCCTCTCATTTGAAAGCCAACCTTTCTCCTCAAAAATTGAGGCCATTCACTCAAAGCTCTCCTCTTTCTCTTCATCTCATAACACTAAGATATCTTTTACTACTGTTACCTCCTTCATCCCCGTGTTAGATTAAAAGTGTCACTTGGCAAAGGAAATCAATCCTCTGCATATATTCTTGATCCTCTTCCATCTTTGCTTTTTTCAGCAAATTGCCTTCTCTGTTATCCACACTTTTAACTAATAGTTTTCAGTCTCTTTTTACTGGTGCCTTTTCTGTTGCCTCTAAAGACAATCTGCCACCTGTTAAGGGGGGGAAAACTCTTTTGACAAAGAATTGGTAATCAAAGGGGTGCCAAATAATTGGAAAATGGCTGAACAAGTTGTGGTATATGAATGTAATGGAATATTTTTGTGCTATAAGAAATGACAAGCAGAAGGATTTCAGAAGAACCTGGACTTACATGGACTGATGCAGAGTGAAGTGAGCAGAAACAGAAGAATATTGTACACAGTAATAGCAACATTATGTGATGATCAGCTGTGATGACTTAATTCTTCTCAACAATACAATGACTCAAGATGGTGTCTAAAGACTCATGATGGAAAATTCAGTCTACATGTAAAGAAAGAACTGATGGAGTCTGAATATAGATTAAAACATACTGTTGTCAATTTAAATTTTTTCATGCTTTTTTTCCTCCCTCTTTTTCCCCTTTTCATTTTTTTCTTTTACAAGCTGACTTAATGTGAAAATGTTTTACATGATTACATATATTTATTACTTATATCAAATTTTTTGCCATCTTAGAGAAGAGGGGAGGGAGGGAGAAAATTTGGAACTCAAAAAAGTGTTAAAATTGTCTTTACATGTAATTGGGAAGAAATTTTAAAATACTATTTAAAACAAAAAAGAAAACTCCCTTCTTCTGTTCATTTCCTGTAGCTTAATCATACATTTCCCTTTTATGGCTTAATGTTGAGAAGAAGACTAGTTATGTTGGGTAGCATTACTTACTTTCCTTTTTTTTTTTTTTTTTTTTTTTTTAAAGAAATAAAAAGGAGAAGGGAAAAATATTGGTAAAACTAATCAATAATATTAATATGTCAGGAAAAAAACTCTGAAAATAAATACAGTCTTTTACTCCTGTGGACCTCTTATTTCTGCTAAAGAGTAGAGTTGGGAGTGTTTTCTCAGAGCTCTCTTCTCTGGGGCTCATCTCATAAAACTAAGATGTCTTTTACTGTTATTTCCTTTTTAATCCCTGTCTTAGGTCAAAAAGTGTCACTTGGCAAAGGAAATTTTTTTTTTCTTTTTTTAAACATTTTCTTTTTTTCTTTTGTAATTAGTAGCATTCACTTTTGTCTCTTTGTGGTTCTTCCATTCTATGTGGTAATTACTGTTTATATTATTTTTTTTGGCTTTACTTCACTCAAATAAATCTATCTATGCATCTGTAAATATATCACATTTCACTTTTTGGAATTTAGTAACATTGCATTCCATTTATGTACCCATAGCATATTTAGTCACTCTCCAGTTGATGGGTATTTAATTTGTTCCCATTGTTTGCTACCACAAGAAGTACTATTATTAATATTTTGTTGGGTATAACAAAACTAATGAATTAATTAAATTATTTTTTCCTCAAATGAACCAATCCTTTACCACCCATCCCCACTATGAGAAAAAAAGAAAAACAAAACCCATGTTACAAACATGTATAATAAAAAGAAAATTTCCAAATTGGCCATGTTAAAAAAAAAAAAATGTGTTGCTGTGTACTCTGAGTTATATGGCTGCTATTTATCAGTGATCCCCTTATGGTGTGAATCTTGGGATCAAAGGGCATGGTCATTGTAATCACTGATTACACAATTCCAAATTGCTTTCCAAATCCTAGGTCTACAAAAATGCAATAATGTGGAGTATTTTCTCTTTTTTCTAAATAATTAGTGGACTGGCTTCCAATTTCCTCTTTCCACAGAAACTGGTCTCTTAATTGCCAAGTCAAATGGTCTTTTCTCATCTTTCTTGACCTTTCTTCAGGCTTTGACACTGCTCATTACTGTCTTATCTTTGATACTATCTTTTAAATTTTCAACACTGTTCTTATCCTTTGGTTTCTCCTCTTTCCTGTCTGACTCTCCTTACACTCCTGTGTGGGAACTTTATCCAGGCCTGTTAACCATTAGTGTCTGAAACCCCCTACTCTTCTCCTTCATTATTATTTCACTTAGTAATCTTATCAGCTTTAGTAATTTCCAAGCAGGAAATTCTCTGTTCTCATTATTTAGTCTACATTTCTCTCCTGACCTTCAGTCCCACATGTCCAGTTGTCTTAAGGAACATCTTGGAACTAGATGTGCTAAAGACATCTTAAACTCAACATGTCCAAAACAGGAATTATTCTTTTCCTGCAAAACCTCCCCTCAGCTACATTATTTTTTATCCCTTATATTATCTAATAGAAGGGTATATAGTAGATAACCAATATATATATTTTTTAACTTACACTCATAAACACACATTTAATAACATCTCTGAAATTTTAATGAAGGCATACAACAGTCTGATTTTTCCCTTGCACTTTTATCCCCTAGTGCCTAGTCCAGTGCCTGGAACATGATAGGCACTTAAAAATACTTGTTGATTGGTTGATTTGCTTTTCAGACAGAACTAGCTTTTTATTAATACCTTTTTTTCTGGAATGTTAAGTATACTTGTGAAGTGTTATGATGGTCTAATTATAATATCATCATGTTAAAAAACTTTTCAGATTTGTGGTAGCAAAAGTTTTTAGAACACGAATATTTTTTAAGTGTTAGAAGTGAAATGAAATAACTTAAATCAAATTCTTGTCTATTTACATGAGAGGCAGTGTGGTATAGTGGGTAGAGAGCTGACTTTTGAGCCAGGAAGATCTCTCAAGTCCAACCTCTGATAACTAGTGATTCTGTGATTCCGAGCACATCACTTAATCCTTCCATTTTCTAGGCAACTCTCTAAGACTTTAAGTTGCAGAGAATGCATTGTACCTGTATTGGTAGAAGGAGTTTTCTTAAAAGGGAATTCTCTGTACCAATGAAATCACAGGTCCAGTCTTGATCATCCCTGTCCCTATTTTACACAGCACACCTGAAATTAGTAACACACAATTCAAAGATCCTTTTGCTGTCTCTTGAAATAGAGTCAAAGGAACCTAAGGATAATAAAGATGTGTCAAATACAGATGATTTGGAACTTGAGTTGGAGAACCTGGAAATTAATGATGATACTTTGGAATTAGAGGGTGGTGATGAAGCAGAAGACCTTACAAAGAAACTTCTTGATGAACAAGGTAAAGCATAATTTTTGTAAAACATTTAGATTTAATTTTTGAATATTTTTGTACATAAACCCCTTTTATTAGCATATGAGATACTAGAAACTTACAGCTATTGACCCTGTGTTCTAAAGTTATTAGGTGATTACTTTGGGGGAATTGATCTTTATAATAAAAATGCTGTATATGTCTGCATGAATGCAAATTATTGATATTAATCATTGAAGTAGATGGGAAAATGAGGACTTTATAATTAATTGACATTTTACTTTTTCACTGCTTGACAGCATTCCCCAAATACTGAACTTAATTTAATTGCATGCTTCCAATATTTACAAATTAGCCATAAATTTATTTGAACATGATTCTTAAGTTGGATAGATATATAGCGAAGATACACATTATTATGTTAGTGTTGGCATTTTAACTTAGAGAATCTGAATTTGAAGGCTCCTTAGAGGCCATTGAATACAATTTGTACCTGAATAGGAATCATTCAACGAGTATTTATTAAGTGCTCGCTATGTACCAGGTGTTTGCTAAGTGCTAGGTATAAAAGGAAAAGCAAAAATAGTCCTTGCCTTCAAAAATCTGGGGAGACATCATGTAAATAACTAGGTACATATAAGAGATACACAGAATAGATAAGGATATTATGTCTCACTCTTTGAGATCAGAAGATATTAGTATCCACAAGGACTGGGAAATGTCTCCTACAGAAGGTAAGATGTGAAATGAATCTTGATGGAACCCAGGGAAATTGAGATTTGGAGATGAGGGAGTGGAGCATTCCTGGCACTGCTGGTGGGAAGGCAATAGCTAGTGCAAAGTCTTGTGTTTTTTTAAGTAGAATACAGTAGGTTCATCAGTGAATACATGGAGGCAATTAAAATGTCAGAAGATTGTAAAGGTTTAAAAGGGCAAAGTTATGAAGAGCTTTAAATTCTAAACCAAAGGTTTTAATTTTTTATCCTGGAGCTTATCAGGAATCATTGGATTTCATTATGTAGGGGTCTTACATGGGCAGGTATGTACTTTAGAAATATTATTTTGGCAGCCAAATAAAATCTGTATTGGAGTGGGGATCTAATCTTTGGCAGAAGAATTATAGGGAGGGACAGCCCACCATCTCCCTAGGCAAGCCATTCCACTTTTGTGTTACTATTTGTTAGGAAGTATCAAGTCTAAATTTTCCTCTTTGCAACTTAAATCCATTGTTCTACCTTTTCCCCTTTGGAACCAAACTGAACAAGTCTAATTCCTCTTCTTTGGTAACTCATCAGTTGCTTTAAGACAGCTATCATTCCCCTGTTTGCTTGCCTCTCCCTACCTACCCTATACCTACAGTCTTCTCTTCTCCAGAATGAACATCCCTAGTTTCTTCACTGATCCTCATATATGGCTTGCAGTTGATGTCCTTCATCATCCTTTTTATAAGCTGCAGAGCATCCAGGGAAGAGCAATGTTCTTCTTATAGCAATACCAAGTACTGACCCACAGTACTCCAGATGTGGTCTAACCAAGGCAGAGTACAGAAGGACCATCACCTCCCAAATCTAGTTAAGGTACCTCTTACTGTCACATAGTTAGTCTTAATTGATTCATTGAGCTTGGTATCCACTAAGATTCCCAGCTCCTTTTCATAATAAATTACTGCCTTGTCTCCCCTATTTTATACTTGGGAAACTCAAAATGTGTTTAGTGATGTGATGTTGGAGAACTTTAGATATCTAGTTTACTTGGGGCTTGCAGTCTCCAATCCATTTGTGATTTGCCAGTTGAAACAAGGAGTACAATGTTGGAAGTTGTAGGGAAGGGCCCCAAGCTGCTGTTCTGCTTTGAAACTTGACTTAAGGATCCAGCTTTCCTGTTTATAAACTCTTAACAAATTATGCTTCATGTTCATCTGCTTAGATATCTTTCCTGTTACCCTGTGGCTAAATAAATCTCTATACACTAGTCAATATCTCTTGTTTTCATAAAAACAGTATGTAATATTTTGTCAAATGCTTTGCTAAATCTTAAGTCAACCATGGCTCCTGTATTCTCTATTAATCTAGTAACCTTGTCAGTTATGAAGTTAGATTTATCTGTACTGATGTTTGGGTTTTTTTGTTTATTTTTTAATAAAGCTACACTGGTTCTCTGTGATCTTGACTTTAATTTCTATGTTTTCTAACATATTTATGATATGTTTTTCTGGAATACTTTTAATGCAATTGTATAATTGAAAATTGAAAGTAAGTCTTTGGTCACTATGAGATCCATGATGCCATATCTTCATACTGGCTAACATTTAAAAATGTCCTACCTAATATTATCAGCTAATATAAAGAAAGTATTAATTCAGTTCCCTAAAATTGTCACATATATTTGAATTTGTACTATTAGAAATTATAATTTTATAAAACATGATAATTAATTCTAGCACAATAGAAATATATTGTGCAAATTTGAAAAATGACAGTATTTGAAGGGATTCGTTATTGACAGTAATAACTTAGTTGTACACTATCCTGACATGAATTAGATGGTAAGAATGGAGCATTGAATATGTGCTCAGGAAGGAGTAAGCACTCTTGCAAGTCTGGAGAAAGGATGGAAGAAATCAGTGCTCTTTTCTACTTAATCTGGAAGAGGACAGTGTTTATACTAGATAGTGAGATATGGGGAGCTTACTTTTTTGTTTTCCCCTTTATTTATGGGAGCAGCTAAGTGATAGTGTTAAACTTTTGCATGTGGAGTCAGGAAGAAATAAATTCACATTTGACCTTCGACACTTAATGTGCCATTCTGGGACCCTGACTTAAGTCACTCAACCTATTTTAGCCCAAATTTTCTCATATGCAAAATGGAAGTAATAATAGCACCTGCTTCATAGAGTTGTAAAAATCAACATATACAAATCATTTTACAAATCTCAAAGTACTACCTAAAACTAATGTTATTATTTCATTTTTTAAAATGCCTGCCAAGTAGTATTTTCTGTCCTTGAAAAGAGATAAGGAATATAGTACTCCTGTGACTGTTACATGTATTTCACTAAGATAAAATGATACATTTTCATTGATAATATATTAATTGCTTATAAATTTTTTTTGTTAATAATCTTTTAAACTTTTTTAGATGTAAATGCATAAATGGTTATATCTTGAGATTGTTAATAGAATTGAATGTAAATTTTTTTAATTGGATTTAGGTAATTTCATTATTAAGTCAAATATGACAGAGTCATAATGATGTTCTACTGCATTACATTTACATTTGAACCTAGTAATTTTTAATGGTAACCACTTGATATGTTCTTGGGTTTTTGTTTTTGAAAACTTAAAGAGAAGTAAGCTTTCTACTTTTTGTTTCAATAAATTTAAGTTTTTCATAGTATGTATGTAGACTTTCAATGATGCATGGCAGGGATCAGTAACCTATGACTTTTAAGATGATTTTGAGTAACTGTAAAATTGAGTAGGCAGAGTTTATCTTTGGTATCCTTACCTTATTTATTTATTTAGTTTAATTTAATTTAATTTTTCATTGCATGGCCTAATACTCTCATCTCCCCTAAGTATGTCCGTCCTACCTTTTGGGTATATAATCCATGTTCTATTTGTCTGCTGGATAGGTTGTCATTTGATCCCAGCCATGTTTGTTATTTGCTAAGGTATTGGTTGATAACCTTATGCGTACATATAAATAAGTCTTTAGGACTGTTTTTTTTAGGGTTGGATTATAGAAATTGAATAGTACAGAAGATCCTCAATTTTCACTCTTCATTTGTTCCATTAAGAGGTTTGGGGGCATATTCCCATAAGAGGTTCCTTCCATAATTCTACTTAGGGGTCCTAGCACAAAAGGTAGGACTTAAAACTCTCAATTGCCTCATAAATGAGTTAATACATGAAGACTTAGTATGCCAGCTGTGAAAGATTGTCAACCTCTATGGTCATGGCTTGACCTTGACCAGTGGCTCTGAACTCCTCTGTACTTGTTAGTTTTCTTGGGATTTTGTAGTTACTTGTTCTTCCAAAAACATTTGTTGTCGAATGGAAATGGTGGTGTGCAAAAAAACTGAGACAAAAATAAATCATTATATTTGTTGATTTTGATGACTTTTTTTTCCATTAAAAAAATGTAAAATGTTTTCCTTTTGCTGCAGTTGTTTTACAAAACTTATTATAGAATTTATAAATTGATATTGTTTCATTCTTGATCATGAAACCATACTCATTTCAAATTATAAGATTCTTATGAGGAGTGTATTTTTTCAAATCTGTCCTTAATTATAGCCATTGATATGTTGGAGCTGGCTCAAGAGAGCTGATTGTTAAAATTTCATGAACTTGGAGAGTTGATTGTTAAGCACAACCTGTGTACAGTTCAGTCAATGGGTAAAGTTATTTGTTACTTTAAAAGAATTGGTATGTATTTTCAATTACTTTAAATAGTTGCAGCTTTATTAATGAATATTTGAAAATGAACTTAATTGCTTCTTGTTCTGATGGTATGAATATAATGCTGGGAGTGAAACTGAGTAACATTGACATTGTTAAATAGTTTCTTATAGTTATTTGGCATTGTTAAAACTCTACCAATTGAAATTATTTTGATTTAGTATTTAAAATAAAATTATTTTAAAACATTTTTGGATAAAATTTATTCTGTTCATCACAAATCTAATAAAAATCAGGTTGAAAACTAAAATTTGAAATTCTTAAAATTAGTTGAGTACCGGAACCAAAAAGGATGGCATGTAATTTAAAAACTGCTATTGTTTATTGTATGGTTGTACTACATTTTCTATGCATTTTTCTCATTCTTTTTATTCTGGCATGGCAAAGACATTAATGAACATTTATTTTCTGCAAAACTTTGCTTTAATGTTCTTGAAGAATTTTCATTACTTTTACTTGCATTTCAGTCAAGGTCAGTTAACATTCAGAAAGCACAAAAATTAATCACAATATAAAAGCTTTGGAAGCATGAATCTTAAATTGAAAATTTAATTTTCAGTATGATAAGTTTAAAGAAATTCCACCTAACAAAAATAATATTGCCATAACATAAAAATATAGTTTAATAATTCTTCACAAAAGATTTTTTTGTGGTTGAATACTTTATATTTAGTGATAACAAACATTAATTTATTCTGTAATTTCTAAATTTTTTTTATCAGGTTGACATCTTGCAGTTTATCAATCTTTTGATTTTTAAAATTAAAAATATTTTTTCTAATAATATGTGTGTACATTTATGTGTATGTATATGTACTGTATACAGGATGGGGCAGGCTGGAATTTGAAACCGGAAATGAGGTATTTATAGAATCTTTGGGATATTTAGAACTTCTAAGGTCACGTATTAGAAAAGGCTTGATTAATCTTTTCAGTGATTAAGAAAATAATCCTAAAACTTGATATTTCTTACACCAAATTTGTATGTATTCTTTCATATTTTGTGTTTTTTAAAAGCATGTTTTATAATAATAATTTTTAATTAGAACAAGAAGATGAGGAAGCCAGTACTGGGTCTCATCTAAAGCTCATAGTAGATGCTTTCCTGCAACAGTTGCCGAATTGTGTCAATCGAGATCTCATAGACAAGGTATGGTTAATTTTATCTACCTCTGTTCATGAAGATAAGCTCTAGTATCATGATCTGTGATTAGTAGTGTATGTAAATATAAATATTTTCTTACATGATGTACTAAGAGGCCTAGAAAGTGAGTTTGTCAGTACAATACATTTGTGGAATTGTGTTTATTAGTTTTTATCTTTCATTGTGTCTTCAAATAACTGATTGAATTTGTTAACATTTGACTAGCTTTATATAATTTAATAGATTTTGGAATGCCACAGAAATTATATCTGTCTACTTTAGAGCTACTTAGTCTAAAAACTTACAATTTGTGATTTCTTAAAAAATCCTTTTCCTATACTTAATATGGTGGTAAAAGCCACTGAAAAAAAGATTGATTCTATATTAGTACTTGTCTCTTAACAGATTTTGTGATTTTTAAAGGCTACATTTCCAGTGGGAATTTTTTGTATATTTGGAGCTCTTTCTTTTTCACTAAGTCCTCCTTATAGCCAAACCTTAAAGGAGAGTTGTCTTTATTTTATTATGCTAGAAATAGCGCTTTGGATGAATTGCAGAATCATACTGTTACAGTTAGGTGACATTATTCTGACTCAGATATTAAAAGCTCCTGCTATTGGCCACCAATAAATTCTGGGTGACACTATGGAGAGTGAATCATTGTTAACATGTTCTACCTCATCTTTGTCTCCCATGGCTTCATTAATCCTAGCAATGACCTATAGGGAGAGGGAGACCGAAAATAGTTGTGGAACGTTGACATTTCATAGTTTCTTAAACTAGTAGTGTTTGTGAGAAGTTTCAGCATTTATTTTTTGAATGAAGAAGAGGTTAAGTCAGTTGGCCAAGTTCTTCATATCAGAACTCAGACTAGCACCAAGATGACCTGATTATACAATCCATTATCTCTTTTGTAGGGAGGGAGTACTGGGAAGCCTTTCAAATTGTGACTGTTTTAACTTTTAAAAACAGTGTTCTCTAAGATTGCAACATTTTCTTTATTGCTGTATTGTTTTTATATTTAATTACAGCATAATTAAGGCCAGGGATCACTTTTTATTTTATTTTATTTTTTTAAATTCAGCTGTCTAATGGAAGGAATAGGAATTGCAGTTTTAAGAAGCCAAATTAAAATTTAAAATATAATATGAATAATATGGCTGGAGATGTGAAATCTCTCCTGCATAGTTCCTGCAAATACAGCAGTAGCCTTTATGTTTTCCATGTCTATGTGAGATTGAGTGTAAAAGAAGGCAGCTATTTTTCCTTTTCCTCTAGATAAATGCAGATAAATTAGACCAGGGCTTCTTAAATTTTTTCCACATGTGACCCCTTTTTGCCTGAGAAATTTTTATGTGAATTTGGGTACATAGGTACATAAAATAGATATACAAATCTAACATTTACTGAGAGTAAATCATATTTTTGTGACCTCCACATTCAGTTACAAGATCCCATTTAGAGTAGTGATCTATAGTTTTAAGAAGCTGGGAATTGGACAGTGTACTCATTTTGACTTGACTTCTTCAGGTTTTTTCCCCTAATTATTAGCTTTCCTTTCCTTTATACTTTTCTGAAGTTTACTTTGATTGAAAATTGTCAAGAGTTTCAAAAAGTATGAGAAACTATTGTAACAAAGACCTACTTTTTGAATTGTTTTTAAGTTTACCATGAACCAATGAAGAGAATAGAGGTTTTTCATACACCATAGAAATTTGAGAGCCCTCCCTCAGTCTGAAACACTAAGGTTTCCATGTCTGATAAAGTTAATGAATTAAACATGTGAACTTTTGAAAACCACTGTGAGTTTGACCGTTGAAGTATCTGGGGGCATCATAGTGTACTGAAACAATTATTGTACTAATAAGAAGTCAGAAGACTTGAATTCTAATTTTTTCTCCACTACCTAGATGTATGTGACTTTGGGCAAATAATTTTGGGGCCTCTGTTTTCTTATTTGTAAACAGTATCTTTGAACAACATATCTTACAGGTAATTGTGAGGAAACTGCTTTGTTAATTTTACTTTAATATAGCTTGTGGCTATAATCCTTTTTAAAAACCCTAAATCTATCAGGTTTTTTTTTTTTTTTTTTTAGACTTTTTAAATATACCTTTTCTAGCTTTTCATATTTTCAGCTATGTTAGAACTCATAACAGATATTTGGGGAAATGTTATAGAGAAGTAGATTTATTGAGAGATAAAACTACACTGCAGGATTGTAATCTAGTAGAATTTTGAGCTACCAAGTTTCCATTGTCTAGAATCCTTTCAGCTACTGAGTTTCTGTGATTAATATTCTGAGTACATTTCCCCCTTATTTTTAGTAGATATACCTTTCATTCTCTATACTTTTTGTGATTCATGATAAGTTTTTCCAAACTACATATATTCTAAACTTCCTAAATCTTAATTACTATTTAACTCTCATATGTTGAATACCAATGAAGTGGAAATATGAAATTGATTTGGGAGAGCATAATATGAAGGTCAAACATTTATCACTGGTAGATTTGCAATAGCTCATGGTTACGGACTTAACCAAATAAGACTGGGGAGGCATAATCATAGGTGATTAAACAACTTGTTTCCACATTCAAGAACCTTAAAAGTCTCAGGGGATAGGAGGAGGAGGAGGGACAGGGTTGATATTAGTGGAGGAATGTGGGAGGAGTTGGGGAGAGGGCTATGGAGGAATCTAAGTGGAATCTTGGGTCAAGGTCCCAGACTCATCTAAAGGTATTCTAATCAAGACCATCTTTGAGCTTGGGGCCTGGGTAGATGAATTAAGACTTATTAACAGTAGAAGCTGGATGAAATTAAGAGTTGCAGCTTCACATAATTGTATGCTAACAAGACAGTCTAGGAAAACTGATCTCTAACATTTCCTGACTAGGGGGACAGAATAAGCTGGTTTTGAGTTCACATCACTGTTATGATTTTTCCTATAATTATTTGCTAGACATCATCTTTTTTTCATATTTTCATATTTTTCATATCATCATATTTTATTTTTCACATTTATTATTTACTACCTGGGTAAATAATAATTAAAGGATTAAAATTCTCAACAAGCCCCTTTTTACTTTAGTTGGCTGCTAAATTTCTAAATTATATATTTATGTTTATATTTTCATGGGGAGGGATTATATCCTGGAACTACAGTGGGCCTGTGGAATCTTTTTTTTTTTTTCCTGTTCTTAGGATTTATTTAGATATTTATTGATATCTTATTTTTTTTCCTATCATCTACATTTCTCCTTAAGGCATTAAGAGATGCTTCCAAAGAGCCATCTGTATAAGGCCTTATTGTTTTTTATATGCTTTTAATACTTTTATTTTATCAACTTTGTGAAACATGTAACATTGGAAACCTTGTAGTAGGTTGGGTTTCTGCTCTTTGTATTTAAAATAAGGTTTT
The DNA here is from genome assembly GCF_048593235.1 of Sminthopsis crassicaudata. NCBI lineage: Eukaryota > Metazoa > Chordata > Mammalia > Dasyuromorphia > Dasyuridae > Sminthopsis > Sminthopsis crassicaudata. The sequence goes on from NC_133621.1 coordinate 163,193,434, forward strand.
AAAAGAAAAAAGTTTGATTTTTTTTTTTTCCCCTGTAGGCAGCAATGGATTTTTGCATGAATATGAACACAAAAGCAAATAGAAGGAAACTGGTTCGAGCACTCTTCATAGTTCCTAGACAAAGGTAGATATAACAAAATAAAATAATTTGATAAGTTCTTTTTTTGTTGTTTCAATAATCTTAAGGGTGAATTATGTTCTGAATTCTCATTTTTCTTCCAAATACTACTCCTGTGTATTGAATTTATCAAGTCTTCAGGCTTTCGTGTTGACTCTTTAATGTGTTTTATTATTTGCCTTATTTTTAAGAGTCACCTTAAAATTTTTCACTTACATATGGTTTTTACTAAAGAAGTTAAAAAGTTTCTCCAGGGATTTATCTGTGATTTTAAGATAAAGTATTTAAAGGAAAGTAATGTATGTTTATTAAAAACTGTAATCTGTATTTTTGTCTTTGTTCTCAATTAGTGTAATAGTGAGTGATAAATAGCCGTTTTGCTTTTACTCTATAGCTTTTTACCAGAGTCCAGATTAAATGCTTCATAACATCTTGAATAGTGAATAGTGTATATATACACACATACATCCAGTAGACATTCTATGCAAATCATTTATCAAACTGATAACTATAGGTGAATCAGTTTCTATTTGTACTTATTGTCTAATTTCTTGATACTTTTGTCATATTCCTTATTGGAGTTCTTCCCCCCCCCCTAAAATTTTTCTTAAGATTGTGTATTATTGCAAGGAAGTATAATAACATTTTCTTTGAAGTGTGCTTGCATTTAGTTGTGGGGTAATCATATTAATGGACTTCTTTTGCCTCACCATGAATATAATTGAAACAAAATTTTTTTTTTCCTTTAGGGATGAAATTACTGTCATGTATTACTTGTTATTGATAGTGGCAGAAGAGTTAGTCTTCTTCATTGGTGCAGAGATATTTTATATTAAGAATTTTTTAAAAACTCAGTAACCAAACAATAATGTTTAGTGAAAGATAAATTTTGAAATTATTAAAAACTTAATCTGTTAAAATAGTGGATGTTGTTAATTTGGGATGGAACATTTTATATTCAAAATAGTTATTTAGGATGTGTCAAGATATTCTTTTATCCCATTATAATAATTAATACAACATATGTAAGGAAATATGTGCATTTTGGAATCACAAAACAAAACATTTCTAAAGCAGAAGGAAAGGATGAGGTTTTTTGTTGTTGTTTTTTTTTAAAGAGATTCATGTATATATTCAGAGAACTTGGCAATCAAATCAAATTTAGATTTTTAAAAAGGCATAAGAAGAAAATAGAAGTAAAGTTAGGTAATGAAATACTAATATAAAAGCATAGTGGTATAGGCAGTGCATGTGCATATATACACATACACATATATGAATACAAAAACCGTAGTGAATAGGCAAAAATGTCTGCTTAAGCTAGGTATTGTTAACTTTATTTTTGCGTCACAGACCTCTTTCAAAGTCTGGTAAAATATATGAATACTTTCTCAGAATGTTTTTAAGTGCATATAATACATAGGTTTACAAAGGAAAGCAATTAATTGACATAAGTTAATGGATCTTAGTTGAGAATTCTTGGTTTAGCAACCTTGTGTTTAAGCACAGAAACTCACATATAAGCACAAAGACAGCCCTTGTCCTCTGGGAGGTTACCTTCTAAAGGGCAAAGAGTTCACAAAAAAAGGAATTTAGGGAGACTAAAGTATTCAGAGTAGTTGAATGGCACAGAAAATTCAAAGAAATAGTTGATGGGAGAGGAATGAGACTTGGTTGCCCTGGAAATGCTCTCTCAGTGGGTGTTCTAGGAGAGGGAGAAGCCACAGAGAAAGGGGCTAATTTTAATGTGTGAATTACAGGGTTATAGTGAACTTCCAAGAAAAAGAAGTTTCTGGGGAAAGATAAAGAAGGTACTGGCTTCAGTCTAGAAAGGAATGAGGAATAATCTATTATATTAATGTCTTAATTTATCTAGCCACTCCTAATTTATTTATTATAGCTTACAAATGGTTTTTGATGAGTTTTTATTTTTTTGAAATTACATATAATGCCACTGTAACAAATTTTATTATTTTTTTTATTAGGTGGGAGGAAAAGGGGAAAAACATTACATGATAACTACTTTGTTGTATATGTGGAGGAAATAGCAAGTTGTATACAGTAGTTTTGTAGTGCCATGTGTAGTCATCTTTTTATTGTAGTGTCATGGAAATGTTTGTTTTCTGTGAATTTAAAATAAAATAAATATGAAATAAAAAATTAAAAAAAAAAGAATCCCTGATTAAACCCACATAAATATAGGGGTCTTAGAGGAGGAAAGTTTCTAGACAGTCAGCTCAAGACAAATCAGCAGTATGATATGGCAGTTATTAAAGCTATGCAGTCTTATTCTCCATTTAGAGATATGTAATATCAGGAGCACACCTGAAATGTTGTGTTTAATTCTAAGTGCCATAATTTCCTTATTTTTAGAGTTTCATATTTAAAAGTTCTGGGTATAACAGCTCCAAATAATTCAGACATTTTCACACATAAAGTAAAAAAGAAAAAGATTTATATTGGGAAGTTGTAAATCTCTTTGTATAGTTTGCTGTTCCTCTGTATTCAGCTATTAGATTCAATAATAAATTTAGTATGTTACTTTAAGATGTCTTGATTATATGTGATTCTTATTGTTTTTTTGTTAAATATTGGAAGAAAAACAAATTCTTTGCAATGAATACGCATAGTCAAGCGAAACAAATTTCCTCATTAATGGTATCTGAAAATGTATGTCTTGTTATGTATCTTCAGTACCCCCAGGTGCCACATTTAGATAGGACATTGATAAAAAATGAAGAATAACTAGTATACTATAGCCAAAGTAGGGAAGAATCTTGAGATCATGCTATATGGAATTGGTTGAAAGAACTGAGGATGTTTAGGTTGGAGAAGAGAAGGATTTCAGGGAGGGGTGATAAAGTGTCTTTAACTATCTGTTGGGTTGCAACTTGACAGTGATTAGATTGATGATAACTGGGAGTACTGGTTTGAAATTGAGAAAGATTTAGAGGTTAAATAAGAGAAAACTACTTTATTAATAATTAAAATTATCAAAAATTAGTTTTCATGTCTCCCCATTTCATTTTTTTCCCCTAACTAGCCATATTGATTTTGTTATTATAAACGTTTTCTAATCTTAATGTATCATTTCTTCTGACTCTTAACTTTTGTCTGGCTATAAATTTTTTTCTTTTCCAAAATTGTGAGTGAAGCCCTAATTTTCTCATAGGACTTTTAATATTGACCTTTAATTCATTTGGAATTTATTATAAAATAAAGTGAAAAAACTGATCTAAATCTGTTTTTTGTTTTTCAAAATTTTCCCCAGCTTTCCTAAGCTGGAATTAAGGAATTAATCTTGTTGAATTATGTTATGAAGCTTATGGAATAATACTACCACATTAATAGGTGTATTTGTTTTTGTAATAATAACTTTTACTTTTCAAAATACATGCAAAGATAGTTTTCAACTTTCACCCTTGCAAAACCTTGTGGCCCAAATTTTTCTCCCTCGATGTATTTATTTTTAAGCTTCATCTAGTGTATTCAATTTTCCTACTTTGATCAGCACCAGATACTTTTTGACAATTAACTGCTTTGTAGCATATTTTGAGATTTGATAACTCCAAAAACAACTTTTTTACTTTTTTTTTTTCTCCACAAATTTTTTACTTAGATGGAATGGAGTTCTAAATTCTCATTACTTATTATTCAGTCATAGTTTTAAATTTTCATATGAGATCTTGTTGGAAACAGTTGGAATCAGTTTATTCTTTGAGCATTGAAAAAGTGAGAGACCTAGTTTATACGAATGCACTTATGTTATTTACATATACATTTGATTATATTTGAACTAATCTTTAATCTTTTGATTATGTCTAAAATTCTTATATTTGCATATATGGAAGTAATAGATAGCTATAGATTTTTGCTAGGAATAATAATTTTCTTTCTTCTAAGGAGCCCCATGAGTTAGGTATTTCAAGTTTTATTCTCATTTTACCAATGTAGAAACTGAAGTTCATAGAATATAAGTGACTTTGCTCTCAGTTATACAATGAGTAAATATAAAAGGCAAGATTCAGACCCTTAACTCTATCCTGATTCCAAGTTCAGTATTTTTTTGCCATTATGGCATACTTCCTCTAGTATTAGTTTACCCACTAATTAGTGTATGAATGAATTAATTTATGAAGTGCTTAGTTTCTGCTGATCATTGTGTAAAGTAATGGGATGTAAATACAAAAGTAGACAGTCCTTCTGCCCTGAAGAGGTTACATTCAAGTAAGGAAGGACATATAGGAAAGTGATTGCCAAAGAAGGGACCCTTTGTTCCAGAGAGTTACAGAGTTAGCAAGTGAGACTTTATAGTAGATTGGCACATCCCTTTCCAGGAGCAGTAACAGAGATTATTTGATCATATTATCAGAACTGGAGAGCTTAGGAAGAGGAAGGTTGGGTATATGAACTATCTTTCAGAAGAATGATAAAGGTGACCTCTTCACTCAACAAGAAATAGGGTCTTCAGGGCCTACTTGTTAAAACTAGAGAAAAGGCTTCTGTTTTGGGTAGTAGATTGAGAAGATGATTGGGACAAAGGAAAATGGTTTGGTAAATGGACCTCAGTTTCTGCCATTATCAAATGAATATTGAAATGAATCATCTTTAAGAGGTCTTTCATTGTTAGAATTCTGTGATCTAAGTTTGGGTACTGTCTTTCAAAAATGTTCTTTTTTAGGAGGTAAATAAGTAATTACAAAATCATACGTTCTACCTGTAGTGTGTTTCATCTCATCAAGTCTGAGATTTTTCAAACAGCTATAAACCTCAGTTTGGGGAACTTCTGGGCTATATAGCTAAGATAATGAAATAGAAAAAAGCAATCAGTTGAGCTCTCCCTACATTTCCCTCCAAACAACTTTAAAATAATTCCTCAAATCAAAATTAGGAGTGACAGAACCAGTAAAAGATCTTAGTGAAACATTCTTCCAGCCCCAGGCAGTTTGGGAGATTGGAAAAGAGAGATTTGTAACACAGAAGTGGAGGCTCATCTTGAAGCCAGTGTGAATAAAACACCAGTGGAAAGACTAGGTGATAGGTAGCAACAGAAATAACAGCAGCTTTGGGAACTCTTAAGCAAAAGATGGGAAGGAGACTTGGTAATTGGTCAGAAAGATTCCAAGGGACCCCTGGGCTAACACTGGACTCAGGATCAGATGTTGGAGTTCTTTGACAACTCAGTTGCCTAAACCCACTTTTGGATCATAATTCAAGGGCAAAAAAAGATATGTTACGCCTCAAGGGAGTAGTGGAAGCCTTGTGGGACTTGGCTCTAATATATTTGATTCTAAAGGAATACAGGCCTGAGGAGCAATATTGAGTAAAATCTTAAAGGATTAGAAGCCTTTCTTGGTTAGGGACCATAATGGAGATCAGAAGAACAATGACCACACCTCTCCTTGGATATTACACCACTGTGGAAGCACTGAAAACTTCCAAACCTTCCCTCCCCCCAGAACGAGTTCTAAAATAGCAGTACAAAAAAACAAACAAACAAACAAAAAAAAAAACCCTACAACTTCAGACAGTGTCCTTTCTTTCCTTCACTCTCTTCAAAAACTGGAAACTAATTTTAAAATAAAGTTTGAAAGAAATAGAATGGGAAAATGAGTAGACAACAGAAAAGGAATCTGACCTTACTAAGTTACTCTAGTGAAAGAAAAGATCAAGGCACAACCTCAGAAGAAGACAATGAAATCAAAAGAGCTCTAAGCAAAGACTTAAAGAAAATATTAGACATAAGCCACATATGGATTGCTGGAAGATCTAAAATATGATTTTCAAAATCAAATGAGAAGTGAAGGAAAAAGTAAGTTAAGAAATGAGAGCAAAGGAAGAAAATCATGAAAGGTCATTTAACAGTTTGGTTTTAAAAAAAGCAAGAAAAATAATATATTTTTTTTTTAATTCCTTAAGAAAAAAATTAACCAAATAGAAAAAAAGTACAAAAATTCACATTGAATTCCTTAGAAAACAGAATTGGCCAAATGGGAAAGGGAGGAACAAAAGCTTACTGAGGAAAATAATACCTTAAAAATTAGAATTAGACAGGTGGAAACTGGTGAGTCCATGAAACAAACAATAAAACAAAGTCACAAGAATATATAAAAATAGAATAAAATATCTCATTGGAAGAAAAAATCTGCCCTGGAAAATAGATCAGGGAAAGATTAGAATTATTGGACTACCTTGAAAGCTATGATAAAAGAAATAGCCTAGACATCATATTTCTTTTTTTTTCTTTTTCTTTTTTTTTTTTTTAATATTCATTTTTCCAAATTATCCCCTCCCTCCCTCCACTCCTTCCCCCCGATGACAGGTAATCCCATACATTTTACATGTGTTACAATATAACCTAGATTCAATATATGTGTGTAAATACCATTTTCTTGTTGCACATTAATTATTAGCTTCCGAAGGTATAAGTAACCTGGGTAGATAGACATTAGTGCTAACAATTTACATTCACTTCCCAGTGTTCCTTCTCTGGGTGTAGTTATTTCTGTCCATCATTGATCAACTGGAAGTGAGTTGGATCTTCTTTATGTTGAAGATTTCCACTTCCATCAGAATACATCCTCATACAGTATTGTTGTTGAAGTGTATAGTGATCTTCTGGTTCTGCTCATTTCACTCAGCAACAGTTGATGTAAGTCTCTCCAAGCCTCTCTGTATTCCTCCTGCTGGTCATTTCTTACAGAGCAATAATATTCCATAACCTTCATATACCACAATTTACCCAACCATTCTCCAATTGATGAACATCCATTCAACTTCCAGTTTCTAGCTACAACAAAAAGAGCTGCCACAAACATTTTGGCACATACAGGTCCCTTTCCGCTCTTTAGTATTTCTTTGGGATATAAGCCCAATAACAGCAATGCTGGGTCAAAGGGTATGCACAGTTTGATAACTTTTTGGGCATAGTTCCAAATTGCTCTCCAGAATGGCTGGATGTATTCATAAGTCCACCAACAATGTATCAGTGTCCCAGCTTTCCCACATCCCCTCCAACATTAATCATTATTTGTTCCTGTCATCTTAGCCAATCTGACAGGTGTGTAGTGGTATCTCAGAGTTGTCTTAATTTGCATTTCTCTGATCAGTAGTGATTTGGAAGTTCAATTTCATCATCTGAGAATTCCTAGACATCATATTTTAATAAATTGTCAAGGAGAACTACTTTGTTATCCTAGAATGAGAGAATAAAATAGAAATTGGAAGAATTCGCTGATTACCACCTGAAAGATCTCAAAACAAAAACTTTCAGGCATATTGAATCTTGGCTTGAGTTTTCTGGCACTGAGAAAGGAGAGCTTTGCCCCCTTCACTCCATTTGCACATCAGGTTTGACATGTCTGTGTTTTAATCATGCTTGGCTACTATATGTCTGTGTCTGGCCCTGTGTGTCTGCTGTCCTTCTATCTGTGTTCTAGCTCCCATATGTCTGTCACCTGTGTATTCCGCTTGGTTCTGGCCAGGCTTCCACATGGCTGTCCCTAGCCCTCATGTGTTCCTTCTACTACTCTTGCTTCTCTGTTGCCAACCTCTCTTTGTCGTTGAATTGTATGCTGTCCCTTATTCTCCAAAGGTGAAAAGTACTTTCCTTGCCCTGTCTTCCCTTCTCCTTGTCTACAGGCAGATTCACATTATGTAAAAATTGCTTTATTTTTAGTCTGTGAAATAGTCCATTTAAGTATTCTTAATTAATTGCATTCTCAATTGGTAATAGAAATCTATCTTATCCTATTTGGGAGAAGGGGTAGTGGGAGAGGGTGATAAAAGAGAGGACAGATAAATGAAAACAGGAATCAGAAGTACTTTAGAGGAGGGCAGGATAAAAAGAAAAGAGAATATAAAAAGAGAGGGAAATACTCATAACTGAATGTGAATGGGATGAACTGATCCATAAAATGGAAGCAGGTAGCTGAATTTAATTAGAAACCAGAATGCAATACTATATTAATGAGAAACACACTTGAAACAAAGAGACACAGAGTTAAAAGAGGGCCTGGAGCAGAATCTATTGCGCTTTAGCTGAAGTAAAAAAGGCAACTGGTAGCAATCCTCATCTCAGACTTGGGAAAAGCAAAAATTAACTTCATTAAGAGGGATAAGCTAGGAAAATACATATTTCTTTAAGAGGTACTGTTAGTCAGTAAAATAATAGCAATACTAAATATATGCACCAAATGGCATAGCATCCAAATTGTTACAAGAAAAATTAACTGAATTACAGAAGAAAATAGACAGTAAAACTATACTAGCACAGGGTCCTAATCTTAGTCTTTCAGACTTAGGTAGTTATAACCATAAAATAAACAAGAAAGAAGTTGAGATAAATAGAAAATTAGAAAAGTTAGATATGCTAGACCTCTGGAGAAAACTGAATGGAAACAGCAAGCATATCTCTTTTTTTAGCTATACAGGGCACCTTCACCCTGCCCAAATTGTCCATATAGTAGGGGATAAAAACTTTGTAACAAAAGGAAGAAAAGCAGAATTATTAAGTGCATCTTTCTGAGACAATAAAATGCAATAAAAATTATATTCATGAAAGGACTGTGGAAGTAAAGATTAAAAATTAAAAACAAAATAACCTAGCCCTAGAGAATGAGTCAAAGAATAAAACTTAAAAACAATAATTTCTTTAAAGAGAATAACGAGACAATATTTAAAAATTTATGCAATGCAGCCAAAGCAGTACTTGGAGGGAAATTTATATCTTTAAATACCTACATTAATGAAAGAAAGAGTAAATCAAAGAATTGGAGATGTCACTGAAAAAAATAAGAAAAAGAACAAATCCCCAATTAAACACTAAAATGGAAAAGAGCTTATCAAAATGGGAAGTTAAGAAACAACAATAAACTCTTGAATTAATATGCAAAACTGACCTGGTCTTACAGGGAGTGGGCAGAGCCAATAAAATAGATGAACTATAGGTTAATTTGATTACATTGCACCACCTAGCTGCCCTCCCTTTTCCACTTTTAAATATCTTTCAGCTGTATTTTTTGACATGACAATACCTTCATTGGATTGTGAGCTCCTTGAGGGCAGGGATCATGTTTTTGCCTTCCTCGGAAGTATCTAAGACCAGATTTGTACTTTTAAAAAATAGGTTTTTTTCCTGACCTGAGACTGGCACTCTATGATTTTAATATAGAAACGAGAAAGCAAAAACAGAGAAAACTATAGACCAATTTACCTAATAAATATTTCTGCAAAAATTTTATAAAGAATACTAGCATGGTGGATATAGCAATATATATATCACAAAGATCATACATTATGAACTGCCGAGATTTATACTGGAAATGCAGGTGTAGTTCATTATTGGGAAAACTAACATGATTGACCACGACAATAACAAAAACAACAACAAAAAATGATTATATGATGAGATGCAGGAAAACCCTTCAACAAATACAAATATCCTTCCGATTAAAAACATTTAAAAATATAGGAAGCTATGGAGCCCTTGTTAAATAGTATCTATCTAAAACTAAGAGCAAGTATTACTTTTAACAGTGAAAAAATTGAAGTCTTTCCAACAAGATTAGGGATAAATGTCCATTATCATATGTACAAATACAGTATTGTACTAAAAATGCTAGCCAAAGCAATATGACAAAAACAGAAAAAAAGTGATGGAATAAAAAGAGGCAATGAGGAAGCAAACCTATCACTTTTTGCATATATAATGGTATACTTAAATTTTTTTTAAAAATCAACTAAAAATTACCTGAAACAATTATCAACCTTAGTAAACTTGCAGAATATAAAAAGATCCTACACAAATCATCAGTATTTCAGTATACTACCAACAAAATCCAACAGGAAGAGAAAGAGAAATTCCATCTGAAATAATTGCAGACAACATATTACTTGGGACTTCCTGTCAAGACAGAGCCAAGTCAAAGTCTTTGATCACAAGTAGAAAACACTTTTCACATAAATAAAGACAATAAACAATGATGAGAGAGATGATTTCAGAAAAACCTGGGAAGATTTGTGTGAACCGATTGGTTCAAAATGAACTGACCAGAACTAGGAAAATATTGTACCACCATAACAGCAATATTGCAAAAGTGATCCACTGTGAAAAACTTGGCTACCCTGATCAATATAATGATTTAAGAATATTACAAAGGACTCATGATAAAGAAATGCCGTCTGCCTCAAGAGAAAGAATTGATGAACTCTGGATGCAGTTTAAAGCATACTTTTTAATTTTTCTTTACTTTTCTTATTGGGTTTTTTTTTTTTTGTTGTTGTTTTTTTTGTAGTATTGCTTATGTGGAAAAGTTTTGCATGGTTTTACATGTATAATTGATATAACATTGCATATTTTAGGGAGGGAGGGAGAAAACTTGACATTTAAATTTTTTAATGTTGAAATTTTTGTACATAACATTGGGACATATTTAGTGAAATAAGAAAAATTCCTGTTGAGATTTTTTTTTAAATTGTTTTATAGATCTATTCAAACAGCAGATTTGTACCTTGTGAAGTCATTTAGTAAATATGACTACCTATTATTTGTTTGATTATTTTATAACCAGGAGATTCAAGGTTAGCAGTTATGTATCAAAGAGTTTTTCCATTACATATCATGTTCCCTTCAGAAGTAGAACCAGAAAGTTTCCTTTCTTTGTACTTGAACACTTTTACCAGCCAAATTTCAGGGGAGTCCTCTGCATTTTTTATGTTGGCAAGTTTTTCTACTTGCATATCTATGTTTTGGAAATATTAAAATTGTTGTTGTTGTCATTTCAGTCTATTCAACTCTATTGAACTCAAATTGGGGTTTTCTTGGCAAAGATACTGCAGTGGTTTGCCATTTCCTTTTCCAGCTCATTTTACAGATGAGAAAATTGAGGCAAACAGGGTTAAGTGACTTGCCCAGTATCATACAGCTGGTAAGTGTCTGAGGTTGTATTGGAACTCAGGTCTTCCTGATTCTAGGCCCAGCACTTTATAAACTGTGCCATCTGTAACACCTAGTTAAGAAAACCAACCAAAAAAAAAAAAAAAAAAAAAAAAAAAAAAAAAAAACCCTGGACATCTAATAGTAATACCCGAAGTGACATTTTTATACTAGATATTTGCCACTTGATGGTGCTAGTGCATTAGAAATTTTAAAATTTCTATCTAAAGTTAACCAAGAGAGCCTTTTGAATGCCAGTTTCATAGTTTTTGACTCCTGCCTTTTCTTTATCATATTTCACTTATTAAACATCATCCTTGCTTGTTTTCTTCAAAAAAAAAAAAAAACAACTCCTTTGTGTTCTTTAATTGAATTGTAATAATGTACTTTTACATTTGTTTTTTGTTAGGTATTTTGAATGGAGATAAAATTAGTAGCTTTTATATCCTAAAGGAACTTCACATAGTTTTAGGGAGATGATTGAATGGAAGATAATTGTAAATATACGTCTCCTTTTCTTCTTACTTATAAACTCATCAGACCTACTAAAATCTATTGCTTGATTTTTTTTTTCTGTAGTTTTATGTATATGTTTATTAACTAAATAATCATTAACTATAGCTAGTTAACTCCTTCCAACCTTGAAAATATAAATACATGTTTTTTGATTAATTAACTAAGGAAAAATCCATTAGGAAACTAACTGGAACAACTGAAAACCTTTGATAATTTAACAAGTATGTTTTACTTGTTAATGAAATACCGAGTTACTTTGTCCTATAAAATTATGAAATTAATCTTTTAAAAATGTTTTGAGATTGCATTTTCTGATTTCTATTTTTCATGAAAAATTCCCGTAGAATATGAGACTATAAGATTATATTTATCATATTCATAACAGTATTTTTATAATTTATACATTTACAATAATTTATGATAGCTCATATTACATATTATAGATGAAATGAAACACTGTGCTTTCTATAAACTTGCAATGTAAAACAGCTAAAATAGACTTAAAGCTTGTGAAGATACTGAATGCATTAAACATGTATATTAATGCATTAAACACATACATTAACAGCATTAATTTTTTTTACACACGGAATGCTTTTTGGGGGAAAGGAGGAAGGGAAAGCATCAGTTTCAGATTTAGATGATATCTATTTGCTTGGAAATAACTTGGTGGATTCAATAGAAATTGTGTTCCAACAAAAAAAAACAAAACAGTGATTTCAGACAAAGCAAAAATATACCTAATTAAGAGATAAAACAGAGAAACCATATTTTGGGGCAGCTAGGTGGTAGATGGAGTGCTTGGCTTGGAGTTAGGAAGTTTCTTCATCTGTAAGATGAGCTGGAAAAGGAAATGACAATCTACTTCAGAATCTTTGCCCAGAAAACCTTTAATGTGGATATATAATGTGTGGCAGTCCCTTCAAGACAGTGAGCTGTGCACAAATGTAAAACTTAAGAGAACTCTCTCAGCCTTTCTTCAAAGCTGAAAGCATTAATTATATTATCAGAGAGTCAGAGTGCTGGACTAGCCTTCAAAAAGTCTTGAAATATAAATTGTGTTTGAGCTAGGTCTGTAGCAAAAAGCAGTAGCAATGGGTAGGATATCCAAAGTAAAAATGGCAGTGAGCTGACTCAGGAAAACAAAATGCAAAGAAGTCAATGCGAAGCATAAGTAGTTAAGAATGATTAAGACAGTGGAGTTAAGAAAGAAAGACAGAAGATAAAAGTAAACCTTTGATGACTCAGGCCTTACACTATGAACATAATTTAATGTAATTGGCTTATAGTTTTGTTCTTGCTTTTAAAAATAATTTTTTTTCTCTTTTACCCACTTTATTTTTAGTCATTTCTTATTAGTGTGCAGCTTCAGCTTTGCTCCATCTGATATGCTATGAGACAGGCAATTAGTGAAAAAAATTTATGCGAACAGTATATAAAGCAAGAGAAACAGGCTCAAAATGAGAATTTCTCAGTTAATAAAGAAACTTTAATGAATTAATATACATTTTGTCTTCTCACATGACTTTTGGCTGAAGGAAGAGGAATGTTTTTGTTTTGAATGTCACTATCATTTTCCATTGATAGACCTTTCACTTGCCTCAATCTTCCCACTATCCTCCCTTCTAATTAGTAAGTGCAGTTAGACCAAAAAAAGCAATGCTTATGCTCAGTTTGAAAGTATATATACTTTAGAGGACTTTTGTTTCTTCCTGTTTTTCAGCCATGTTTCAGATAATTGAGCTTGCCAAATAAGTAACTTGAATAGCTTTAAGTGTTGCTATTGATAAGCTTTCTAGTCTATTCTTTACTGCAGTGTTTGGTTATCTGAGAACTAGTGGTGGCTATATAGTCATCCAGTAGTTAAGTGATAAATATTAAGACTTTCAAGATTTTATGTATTTTTTTCATTAAGGTCATTAATAATTTTGAATATGTTTTCAATAAATTTGTAAATATATGCCACAGAGCATTATAACTTTCACAAAAGAACTTTGAGTGTTTAAATGTAAAGAGGACTGACTTTTTAAAAATTTCTATAAATTATTTACTTTTTTTTTGTGGCACTTGCTGACATGTAGTTAATTTATTCCTTTTTATATTCATCACAATTATGTGAACATATAAGGAAATATTTAAGGAAATTAATTCTGATATGTCCTTTCTTTTATTACATGCTATATATAATTTTTACAGATTGGATTTATTACCATTTTATGCAAGATTGGTTGCTACATTACATCCTTGCATGTCAGATGTTGCAGAGGATCTTTGTTCGATGCTGAAGGGAGATTTCAGATTTCATGTATGTATTTTTACTACTTATTTCATAGTGTCTACAAGCTTAGTTTGAAAATCTAATGATCTCTTTGATATAATATTATCTTTCAGATAACACAGCTTTTGCTTAACTCAACCTGAGAAATTCTTAAATTATTATGTGTTAAATAATGTAATGGATGGATCTTCTGAAATGTTGGCATTTAGTGTATTCCCTGCCAATTCCAAGATCTTGGGCTATCTCCCTGCAAAGTTTCTCTGTTGGTTGAAGACAGACTCCATGATTCTGATCATGATTATAATATATGCCCCAGAATTCTTTGTAGCTCCATTATATGTTTATGTCAACAAGTGGCTAAGATATCTGGAGTCATAGTGTTCCCAGGACTCAGTTTTTAAAGGCATTAGAAACTCCATAGACTCTCAAACTCTGAGTGTGTCACCACTTCATTTTTCACTCATATTTTTACCATGTATTTCAGATATTTCTCTTTTAAATTTTCCAAATATCTTTATAGGGAAAACTTCTAAGTGTAACAGTTAAGCTGATGCTACACCTGGTGGGTGCTGCCCTCTTTAAACTCCTCTGTTTTCTCAGTGTAAAGGGCTGAAACTCTGAGTTGATGCACTGAGGTCAGACAACCAAGCACTTAAGGCTAATTACCAATTGGCCAATACTCTATTAGCATATGCTTGGAAAATGGCCCTTCCCACTGTTCTGTGCTGGTTCAGTCTTTTGGTGTATACAGAGAACTATGGAAAGGACTAGGGGGGTGGAATAAGACGAGCCAGACTCACTTTAGTGGTAGAAGATGAAGAAGAAGGTCTCAGAGATCCTGTGTCCACTCCCTTCACTTCTACCCCTAAAAACCAAGAATAAAGACCAAGGACTTTTGCTTATTCTGACTCTGGCTGATTCTAAGGTATCCAGGGTGCTAACTTGGTCTTCATATCTCAGGAATTGCTATTCTAACTAGTAGAAGTGATGTAGGAGAAAGAAAAAGAAAAATCAGTTTTTATCACATTTGATGCTTTTGTGACCTTAGAAAAATCATTTAAATTTTCTCACCATTAGTTTTCTCATCTATAAAATGGTGGACTTGGCTAAGTGATTTTTAAGATCATTTCCAACTTCAAATCCTGAGATTCAGTAATTATGCATCCCTGACAAGGGAATAATGACCACATAAAGAGAGTGATGAAATGGACAATCAGTAAAGGAGAAGCAATAATAAAAGACCCTAGAAAAACCGAATTCCTCAAGCATCTGATCAACTTTACCTGATGTTAGATTATTTCTTCTTATAAAGGTTAATTTTTTAAAAATTTTCTCTATAAACTATTCAGATTTCTCTGTTGTGATAACATTTTATCATGTCAGACATTTCTTATGTGATTCTCCTCTCTCTTGAGCTCTTTCCATGTAATCTAGTTGTTATATTTGGTTTCTTAGCTTCCTTTCCTGTCAAATATCCAATGAGATCTGCTGTTTCTACTTCCATAGTATCTTACGACTAACTCCTTTTTTCTGCTCACACAGCTGCCACATAAGCTGGGGGATTGGAGAAGAGAAGAGAATAAATCTTTAAGTGCCACTCTGTGCCAGGCATTGTGCCAATTACTTTGTAATTATCTCACTTGAGACTTATAAAAACTCTATGAGATACGGTATACTATTATCCCCATTTTACAGATGAGGAAACTGAGGCAGACAGAGGTTAACTGACTTGCCTGTGGTCACATATCTAGTAAGTGTCTGAGGCCTATTTTGAATTTAGGTTTTCCCATCTCAAGATGGAATGCTCTTATCTGTATCACTATATTGCCTCTTACTTAGACCCTTATTACCTTTTGCACTACTGCAAAATGCCTACCATGGTGCCTGGCACATATAGTCGGAGCTTAATAAGTGCATATCAATCTCCAAACAGCAATTATTATGTGCTAGGCACCATGCTAAAACTGGAGAGTCAGAGAAATTCAGAAAATAATCTTTGCTCTTACAAGCTCACTGTGTAATGAGTGAGACAACATGTAAATAACTACAAATTAAGCATATCCAACATACATCAGAAAATAAGAATTTATAATTTTTTTTTAAACTGGAGAGACCACAGCAGTTAATGACTTTTTTTCTGCCAGAAGAAATTCACATTTCAAACTGTTAGACATTTCTTTTTCTTCTTTCTGTATAGGTACGAAAAAAAGACCAAATCAATATTGAAACAAAAAACAAAACTGTTCGATTTATTGGAGAGCTTACAAAGTTTAAAATGTTCACTAAAAATGATACTCTACATTGTTTAAAGGTTAGTGTTATAATCATTCTTTTTGATTTGATGGATTTATTTGGAAATAAAAACTTTAAAGTGCTGTGTAAAAATAAATAATAAGGCAGGCTGCTAGTGTTCATTTATGTATAATCTCAGAATAAATATAGAAATAAATAATAACATTGTAACCTATTAAAAAAGGAAATATGTTATTCTTTTTATCTTTTCCTTTCAACTATTATTATACATTATTCAGTGAGAAAATCTAAGGTTAAAATTTTAAGTTTAAAGATTAAAAATTAAAAATTTTAAAATAGGTTTTTTTAATGCACAGAATTTTAAAATTGCTCAGTTTATTGGAAAATATTAAAAATAACAATGTGTTTTCACAGATGCTTCTATCAGACTTTTCCCACCACCATATTGAAATGGCATGTACCCTGTTGGAAACTTGTGGAAGGTTTCTTTTCAGATCTCCCGAGTCTCACCTGAGAACCAGTGTTCTTTTGGTAAGGGGAAGAAATCTTTGTTTTAAGTCAAAATAATTATCAGGGTTGGTCCAAGATATCTTGGTTCTTTTAGATCACAAGCATATTCTTTTGGTATGCTAGGAATCACCATATTTTATCTTTATTTGAGAAATGCTGCCTTTTGCAATTGGAAAGCATTTTGCCTTTCAGTTTATCCAGTTCAGGTAATCCAATATGAATTAGCTTTTTCTACTTCAATATGCAAATGTTTCAGCTCATCTCAGGCTGTAGTTTTCCAGTTTTCTCTCTCTCTCTTTTTTTAAATTAGGAGACATTAGGTTTTTCATCTAATTTTGCATATGATTTAGATTTTCTTGATTTTTGTGAGTTTTTTTTTTTTTTTGTAATAGCTTTTTACTTTCAAGATACATGCAAAGACAGTTTTCAACATTCACTCTTGCAAAACCTTGTGTTCCAAATTTTTCTCTTTCCCGTCCCCTCTCAGCCCCTTCCCTAGACATCAAGTTATCCAGTATAGGTTAAACACGTGCAGTTCTTCTAAATATATTTCCACATTTATTATGCTGCACAAGAAAAATCAGATCAAAAAGGAGAAAAAAATGAGAAAGAAAAAAAAAAGCAAGCAGACAACAAAAAAGGTGAAAATACTATGTTGTTACCTGCATTCAGTCCCCATCGTCCTCTTTCTGGATGCAGATGGCTCTCTCCATCACAAGTATATTGGATTAGCCTGAATCACCTCATTTTTGAAAAGAGCCAAATCTATTACAATTGGTCATCTGCATAATCTTGTCATTGCTATGTACAGTATTTTCTTGCTTTACTTAGCATTAGTTCATGCAAGTCTCTCCAGGCCTTTCTGAAATCAGCCTACTAATCATTTCTTATACAGCAATAATATTCTATAACATTCATATACCATAACTTATTCTGCTTATGAGGGGCATCCACTCAGTTTCCAGTTCCTTGCTGCTACAAATATTTTTGCACATGTAGGTCCTTTCCCTTTTTTTATTATCTCTTTCAGATATGGACCCTGTAAAGACACTGTTAGATCAAAACATGTGCACAGTTTGATAGCCTTTTGGGCATAAGTCCACATTGCTCTCCAGAATGATTGTATCCACATTGCTATACCACCCAACTCCATGTGATTCTATTTTTAAAAACTGCTTTTGCGAATTTTAATCATCTCAGGACAAAGTAATTAACCTTATTTCATAAGAGACTTCTTGTTTTGAGAGACAACTTAAGTTCTTATTTCCTATTAGTACAATGTTGAGGAATGATTGTTTTATTTTGAGCATTTGTAGATCCTATTCTGCAAAACAAAATTTAAAAAAATAATCAGGAAGCTAAAACATTGGTCTCAATCAGGATTAATGTAAAGTACTACCTTTAGAGTATGAATTGCAGAACTACAAAGTTGAGGAGATAATTTCTTATGATACAAATTCATTTGATAAAGACATGGAGTTTTAATGAACTGTTAAAAAACTGATTTTTGTAAGAATCACCTTCCTATTTCTCAAAGATATGTGGAAAATTATAACAGGTTTCTAAAAAGGAGATAGTAAATTCCTCATCACATGAGGTCTTTAAGCATAATCTAGATGACTATTTAAAAATGTTGTAGAGGAGATTCCTGTTCAATTATGAACTAAATGATTTCTACTTCCCATTCTGAGATTATATGATTAAGATTTAAGTGTACTTTTTTTTTTTTCAAGGAACAAATGATGAGAAAGAAACAAGCAATGCATCTTGATGCAAGATATGTTACAATGGTTGAGAATGCATATTATTATTGCAATCCGCCTCCAGCAGAAAAAACTGTGAAGAAGAAGCGTCCTCCTCTCCAGGAATATATACGTAAGCTCCTTTACAAGGACCTCTCCAAGGTTACTACTGAGAAGGTAAATCCTTGTAAAATCATTCATTACTAGAGATCTTTGCTTTCTCCTCTGTGGCAATACAATGTTTTGGGCTCAATTTGATGGTTTTTTAAATTGATACTTTGAGCAGAGTAACATGAGAATGTATATTTAAGTTTTAGGATGTTGTTTTGTTTCTAGCATTGTCCTAATCAAGAAATTTAATTTTTTTAAAATTTTATTTTAACATCTGGCTTATGGTAGTATTTGAAGATATTTTATGATATTGGGTTGTTGTTGTTGTTGTTGTTGTTGTTGTTGTTGTTGTTGTTGTTGTTGTTTTGGTCTTGATGCTGTTATTGTTACTGATATGTAGACATCCATAAAAACCTTGTTTCAGTAATACTTAAAAATTAAAACTTTTCAGATAGTTTTTCTAATTCTTATTTTCCCCATTATGTGTAAAAACTGGTGGGTTTTTTTGTTTGTTCTTTTGATTATTTGTGTACATTAACTTTTTTTTACATATTTCCTTATGAATCATATTGGTAGAGAAAAATCAGAACAAAAGGGAAAAACCACAAGAGAAAAAAAAGAAATAAAAGGAAAAAAGTATTAACATAGCATATGTTGATTTACATTCAGTCTCCATAGTTCTCTCTCTGGTTGCAAATGGCAGTTTTCTATCCAAAGTTTATTGGGATTACTTTGGATCACTGAACTGCTAAGAAGAATCAAGTCTGTGACAGTTGATCTTCACATAGTCTTGCTGTTGCTGGTTTTGCTTGTTTTGAACTAATTAGGTTCAGCATTAGTTCATGTAAATCTTTCCAGGCCTTCCTAAAGTCAGCTTGTTCATTATATTTTTATAGAACAGTAACATTTCTTTACTTTCATAAATTAGAACTTATTCAGCCATTTTCCAGTTGATGGGCACTTACTCATTTTATAATTCTTTGTCACCACAAAAAGAACTGCCACAAATATTTTGGCACATTATGGGACCTTTTTTATGATCTTTTGGGATACAGACCTGTAATGGTACTGCTGGATCAAAGGGTATGCACAGTTTTATAGCACTTAGGGCAGAGTTCCAAATTGCTCTCCAGAATCATTAGATCATTCAGCAGTATATTAGTGTCCCAATTTTCTCACATTCCCTCCAACATTTTATCATTATCTTTTCTAGTCATCTTAGCCAATTTGAGAGGTGTAATGTAGTACCTCCAAGTTGACTTAATTTGCATTTCTCTAATCAATAGTGATTTAGAGCACTTTTTATATGACTAGAAATGGCTTGCCTTTATCAGAAACACTGGCTGTAAAAATTATTTCCTAACTTTATGCTCCCCTTATAATCTTGTTTGTATTGGTTTTGTTTGTGCAAAAACCTTTTAACTTAATGTAATCAAAATTCTCCATTTTACTTTTCATAATGTTCTCTAGTTCTTCTTTGGCCATAAATTTCTTCCTTCTCCAGAGGTCTGATAGGCAAATTATCCTTTGTTCTCCTAATTTGCTTGTAGTATCATCCTATATGCCTAAATCATGTACCCATTTTGACTTATTTTGGCATGGGGTGTGAGATGGTCTATGCTGAGTTTCTGACATTATTTTCACCGATAACAGAGTTTTTTAGGAATAAATACTGGCCAATATTATTTTTAAAAATTTTTTAAACTTTTGTTGAGAAGTTTTGAAATATTTAGCAGAAAGAAAGAAAATTAAGTTTGGAGAACCAAAAAAACTAAGATAATAAATAATAACTAAGAAAAATTGATCACTATTCACTTTCCAATGGCCAATGGCAAATAGAAGTACAAAAGTAGAAACAATCCCTACTCTTGAGGAGTTTACATTCTAATGGGGGAAATAATATAAATATATACAATAAATTAGAAAGAATAAATATAAGTGGATACAAAGTAGCTAAATACAAGATAGTTTGGGAGGGTGGACAGTTAGACATAAACAAAGATTTCATGTAGTATATAATATTTGAGGTATGTTTTAGAGGAAGGTCCATACTCTCCAAGACAGATGTCTGTAGGAAGTGTATTCTAAATATGTGAGACAGCAGTACCAAAGCAGAGATAGGAGATGGAGCCGATATATGTAGTGAACAGAGAAAGGCCTTTATAACTTTTTTTTTTTTTTTTTTTCCAGAATGTAGGAGAGTAATGTGCAGTGAGGCTTATGATAGTCTGGAGTCAGGTCTTATGAAAGGCTTTAAAAACAAAGGCAGTAGGAATCTTTGATTGAAAAGAGGAGTAACTTGGTCAAATCTGAGCATGAGAGTAATTTGCCCACGGTATAGGATGAAGTGGAGTCCACACAGAAAGAGCAACTGAATTATTTCATTATCCCAACTGAAAAACAGTAGTACTTCTTTGAAGATAGATGTGTCAAGATTTGACAACTACTTGGATAAGTAGAATGAAAGAAAGTAAAGAGTTGAGGATAAAACTAAGGTTATAAACCTGAAACACTTGGTTGGCATTGACCTTGACAGAAATAGGAAAGTTTTGGTTTAACTTTTGTTTTCACATCATTCATTTCTAGTTATATCCCTCCTTATGTCACTTCTCAGCATTGTAACAGATTAAAAAAAGAAAAAAGGAAAAAAAGGCAGTTTAACAAAACTAACACATCATATTCAGTTACACATAGATATGAATTATTATCCATAATAATAGTTACTTAGCAATCTTATGAAAAAAAGGTTTAAAACATTAATATTTGAACTTTCTGGGAAAATAATGATGTGGGAATGTTGCAAAGTTTTTGAAAGTTAGTCAGTATTTTTAATGTTCAAAATAAAAAAGGAAGGGAATATTAATGGTTGGAGCAATGGTAGTGCTTAATGTCAGACACTGAAAGCTATTTTAGAATTCATATTGTTAAGATATTAAAGATTAAAGAAAATTGCAAATAAATGTTCTTGTTATTAACTAGAAATTTATATCTGATACAGAAACTTCCTAGTTTTATGATCCTAGACTAGTTACTTAACCTTTTCCCCAGTTTCCTCATCCACAAAATGGGGGTGCTAATAGTACAGTGATTCCCCCAATTATTGGATACTATGCCATAATATTTGTAAAGCATTTAGGACATTGCATGGCACATATTAAATTGTGATATGAATGATAATTCTGAATGATAACTATTATTGTTATTATTATTATAAATAATAGTAAACTGAAAGTAGTGATTACTTTGTTATAAGATATTTCTCAAACAGCTAAAGCTGGAAGTGCTGAAGAAACTCATTCCACTTACTATGCAGTCTCTTCTGCATTTCCCTCCATCCCCCTACTTTTTAAGTGGATATTTGTGTGGTCGTCAGGAAGAAGCATGATTCGGTAGAAGAAGCAGTCCTTTTAAAAGTACAGTAATTCTTCAGAATGATATTGATCCATAATGGAAAATTAAAATTGTTTTGTGTTAATCAAAATGAGATAATTAACACTGAGTATTAAATTTTACAATTAATTTAAACCAAATATTTCTTATTTAGGTACTAAGGCAGATGCGAAAGCTGCCCTGGCAGGATCCAGAAGTGAAAGACTATGTTATTTGTTGTATGATAAACATCTGGAATGTGAAATATAATAGTATTCATTGTGTAGCCAACCTCTTAGCAGGATTAGTACTTTACCAGGAAGATGTTGGAATTCATGTTGTGGATGGAGTATTAGAAGATATTCGACTAGGAATGGAGGTAAAGGCATATTTCTGAAAGCCTCCAAAATGTGTTCATGTGGGAAAATTAAAATAAAAATCCTTTAGTTATACAATTTAAAAATAGAATTTTGATTTAACTTCTTAAGTAATGGCAAGCTTTTGTTATCAAGTGATTTCTCTTTGTAATTACTATTTTTATTATAATGTTTCTAATTTAGAATTATTTTTTCCCCATCCCCTGTGTTTATATCTTTTACCTATTTAATCAGATTAATATCATTACAAGGGAACACAATGTAATATGTTTGAAATGAGGAAGATTTGAGGTCATATTCAGATTTTGACTCTATAGCTATGTGTTCACGAATCTTCTCTGAGTTTCAGGTTATTCTTTTAAGATAATTATATTTTATGACCTGGTTAGAAACTACATTAGTGGAAGAAGAAAAATTAGAAGTTCATTCCATAAAAAGCACTGTAATGACTTTTAAAGACTTATGAATATTGGTAAATATTTTCAGGAACTTTGTTTAACATTTTTCCTTATAATTTTAAGTTCCTTTAGATTACAGAGGAACTATATAAAGTAATTAGGAGAAAGGATGCCATTTTTTAATTTCTAGAAATTGGAATGAGTTTAATTTTACCTGGATGCTATAACTTTCTTTTGTGCTCTTATACTTCTAATAATTTAAGCAGTGCCAGAGCATCATAATTGTAGTTTCCTAGGAAATAATACTTTTCCCGCAAAATGAACAGACTTGGGAGGAGTAGATAGGAGCAATAAGGAAATCTTTCCCCCTTTATAGTGCTCTGCCAGTAATTCAGCTTTTTGAATTTTGAAGCTATGTGTAATTTCATTTGTTTACAAACATAATATGTTTCTTATATATTAAATGTTTTCTGCTTTTGTTTTTTAAGGTAAACCAGCCTAAATTTAACCAGAGACGGATCAGCAGTGCCAAGTTCTTGGGGGAACTTTATAATTATCGCATGGTGGAATCAGCAGTTATTTTTAGAACTCTCTATTCTTTTACATCATTTGGTGTTAATTCTGATGGTACTCCAAGTCCATTGGATCCTCCTGAACATCTCTTCAGAATTAGGCTAGTATGCACTATTCTGGATACCTGTGGCCAGTACTTTGACAGAGGCTCCAGCAAACGAAAGCTTGATTGTTTCCTCGTTTATTTTCAGGTAGACACCAGATAAAATGCTAGTTTTATGTATCAGTGAATATATTGCTAACCATAAACAAATTATGACTTTCTAGTACTCACAATAAATTGATACTTTAAACTCAATTATACATGCATTGCAGAAAAGTGTGTTGATTTTTCCTTATTTTTTGCTGTTATCTTCACATATCTGTGTGGATTTACAAAAATATGCAAATATTGTATTTGTAGTTTTATCTATACCTTATTAGAATTTCCATTATAATAGCATGTAAGTGATAAAATTTTTCCTTTGGTTTCTATAGATCTTCTTATGATATGAATTGATAGTTGCTCTAATTTCAAATTTATTTTGCAATAGAATCTAGAATTCTCTTTAATAAGATATTCTAAAAATATAAATGTGGTCATTTTTAGAAGTAATTGTAACTACTACCTATTACCCTGTCATTCATTCAGTTGGTTAGTATATTCCAGTTAATTTTGCATCATAATCATATATTTCATTCTTCGGTTGATGGGCATTCAGAAGGGATTTTTTTTAATACTTTTTTTTTTTGTTTATCAGGATTAGTATTATTAAAAAGTGAAAATACAGCTGTCACAATTTAGATTTCAGTTCTGTTACAAAATGTCAAGAATAATAAACCATTTCAACTAGTAGTATGATGGAGGAAAAGTCTTTTAGCAGTGTCGTTCCCATTCGTATTCTGAAATTGATACCTCTGGCTCAGGAAAGAGAAGAAACAAACAAAATCTGACCTTAAGCAAGGAAAAATAGACACATCTTTAAAAGTTGATTATATTAAAGACAAAAACATAGAAGGAGAGAGAACTATCTAGGAGAAGTGAAATAAATGAAATAATTGGGGGAATTAGGCCAGAAATGAAAGCTATTTGTTCATTCCCTGAAAAGGAGGCTGTAGAATTATGATTTGATTTGTGAAAGGAATTTGAGCTTTTTAGTGCCTATTATACTGTGTTCATGTAGACTTTTCTTTGTTATTTTTGAATTATGAATATTTAAACATTTAATTCTTCACCTTTTTGATATTTTAATTGACTTTTCAGTACCAAAACATCCTAGACAAAATAAAAAACTTTTATCAAATAGGCTGTAATTTTAAATCTGATCACTGTATTAATAATGTTTTAACTATACTTCAAACTAGAATTTTTCTTTTAATTTCATAGTAATGAAAAGTAAACTATAGATTCATGGTATACATTTTGTTTTTTACTTTCAATTATCTTGTATTTATAATTAAACTCTGCTATCAGTGTCTCATAGCCTAATATTCTTGTTACTAGCGATATGTTTGGTGGAAGAAAAATTTGGAGGTTTGGACAAAAGACCATCCTTTTCCTATTGACATAGATTATATGATCAGTGATACATTAGAACTGTTGAGACCAAAGATCAAACTTTGTAATTCTCTGGAAGAGTCCATCAGACAAGTACAAGACTTGGAACGAGAATTCTTAATAAAATTAGGTAAGAAAATCGGGGGGGATATGATTGTGATTCTGAGTTGTATAATGTTGTTAGGCATGCTTTATTGGGGTTCCATTCATTTCAGTTAATAACAATTCAGAAGACCATAACCTTGAGGGATTTCTAGAAAATGTTGATAAAGAAAAACACATTTCTTTATGAACATTGCATATGTTTGGTTGCTTATTTAATATTTTTTTAAATTTATCTATATTCTTCAGTTTTATTTGCTTATTAGAGACATTGTAGCATATTAGATAGAGAATTGGCCTTCAAATTAGGGTAATCTGAATTCATACACCAACCCTGAGACCTACTGGCTTTTATCCTAGGCAGATAACTTAATTTGTAAGTAACCCAAGCAACAGTACAAGAATGCAAGTTAAAAAGTATCTGCCAGTTAGCATTGGTAGAGAGAACTTGTTCACTTCTTCAGTAAAAGTACAGTCCTATACCATTTTGTCCCTTCCCACCATATCTCCTTTATAAATATTATTAATTTCTAGAAGAGCTTAGTATTATTTTGAACCATTCATATATTTCCTTTGTCAGAATGCTTCTTTCTATGCATTATTGTGGAATGTTTGCTTTACCAAGGGGAATATAGGAGAAATTAATTTTTTTGTTTTGTGATTCATTTATTAGATGGGTCTGTTTTCTAGTATTGTTGTAGTTGAATAACATGTTTGTAAACTCTACAAGAAGGGCTCTTTGTTAATTAGTTATTTGAATAAGGAGAAATTAAATATAGACCTTGACACATTAAAATTCTCAGAGAGAATGAAACAGATTTTGTTTCTATCATATAACAATACTTTAAAACTGTGTTTTTTTATTTCTTATCACTCCATATAGAGGACCAACTAGTTCATCGTATGATGGAAATTTAAATTTGCTAAATTAGGACTGTCAAATATTAGAATAAATCTCAAATTCTGTTACAGGTCTACTGATTTTCAGTCCTTGCCAAGTGTCACAACCTTTTTTGTTCTGGTAGTAGAAAGGATACCTTGCTAAGAAATTCATTCTTGAAGTCATTTGGTATTTTTCCTTTATTGCACATGGAGAAATCCCTTAAAAAATTACTTTTTATAGTGAAGAAGAGACTAATTTTTATTCTCTTAAGCTGTTTTTGCTTGTTCTTGATAGTAAACTCTGTTTCTTTATGCAGAACTCCTGAGTCCATTGTGTCTGATATTGAGAAAAATATTTAAGGTTCTACTAACTGAGCAAGTGTTATATTTATTATTTACAAGTTCACATAGATTCTATATGATAATCCCATTCTTAAAATTATCTTTTAAGTTTTCTACTTCTTTTCTTTGATAAATTGTTATTATCTTTACTTTCATAAGTTCTAAGAGGAATTTTTACACCAAGCAATTGCAATAATAATGCTATTCTTAAAAATTCATGTTTTTATTTATTGTAGCAGATAAATGTTTATGTGTAAGACAATTATTTATGCAGATAAAAAAATTAACTCTTTTTTCATTCAATTTGCTAAGGGTGAAAAAACTTGACTTTGTTTCTTTTTATGACATTTTTATTGTGTACCATATTCTATACGTTTTGTAAGTCTTAAGCACATGCTATTCACTAGGCACTTTTCCAGATGCTAGGGATACAGAAATGAAGGTTAAAGGCCCTGAACTCATGAGATTTACAGTTAATTGGGATGGAGTGACAAGGGTGTATCTATACAAATATTAATACAAAGAAGAAATATGATAAAGAAAATTTTTTTAACTTTTTATATATGTTTGGTCCAAAAGATTTTAAGTGGTAGAGCTATAGAATTCAAGCAAAATGGATTGCATATTAGATTGAAGACCAGCATATGCTTGGAATGTCTGAAATTGTGAAAGGTTGGAGTGTAAAATGAAGATGAAAAGCTAGATTGGAACCTAATTGTAAAGGGACTAAAATTTCAGAATGAGGAATTTGTATTTTATCTTATTAGCAATGGGGAGTGACTGAAGATTTTTGGGGAAATGACAACATTTGCTAGTTGTTAAAATAATCAGCAGCTTTGTATTTACTTTATTTACTTGTGCTTGGGTATATATGCCCCCAAATGCCCAGTTTTTACATCTTTGTTTTTCTTAATCTAGCTATTATCTTCCTAGGGGTTTAGTATGTTAAAATAGGTATAGCAATTCCTCAGTTAGCTCATTAGGTTGTTTTAACACTCAAAAAAATGCATATGAAGAGTTTAAAAAATCATAGAACTATTTATTTTTTCTTTATTTATTTTTTATCTTTTAAATATTTTGTTTTAAATTGTCCATTTTGAATGGGAACTTCTTTAAGAAGGTTTTTTGTTTGTTTGTTTGTTTGTTTTGTTACAGTGCTTAGCATAGTGCCACATGCAAATATCTTAATTATGCTTTTTCAATTCAGTTAAAGAAAGGCACTTTGAACAGGGTTCTGGCTAGACCTTTTGAATAGGAAGACAAGAATAAAATTAATCTTATTCTTAGAAAACTTAACATTTTATTAGCAATGTGCAACATGTTCACCAGTAAGTAAATCTTATAATTTGTCATGTGACAGAGAGCATTAACAGTTGGGGTTAGAGTAGGGTGCTATAAGCAGTTACATTTAAAGATATTTTTAATTCCTTGTTAAGACTAGAAATATAACCATTCATGAGAAGCATTCTTATGTAATCTTTTTAATAGAAAACATAATGTATATTTTTGGCACAATAATTGGGGCACATTTAATATTTCAAAGCAGGTTGGAAAACGTCAGGTTTGGTTCACCATTGAATTTCATTTTCTTCTTTGTTCTTCACTTGCTAGTTGCCTAACCTTGATTATTTTTGTCATAATATCTCTTGCTTCTGTCCCTTCCTTTCCGCCCTAATTTGATTCCTGGCCAGTTATATCTTAGCTGTTCTAACATGATCTTAATGATTTATTTATCTTCCGTTTCTGTTCTCTGCTCCATTTTTAACTACCATCTCTAGCATTAATTTTCCTTTGTATCACTTTGATCCTTTTATTTTTTAGGTCAAGAATCTTCAGTGTATCTTCATTGTCTACAGTCTATACTAAGTACACTAATGGGTCCCAATCCATCTTTTCAATTCGAAATTTTGGTTCACCTAAACTAATTAAAGGCCAGGCCAAGTCCTTTCTCTGAGAAGTCTTTGCCTTAACCATTTCAGTCCAAGAATATTTCACCTGTATCTGAATTTCAATAGCAGTGGTTATTATCACTTTTTAGTATTTACCATATGCATTTTTAGAATCACCTATTATAATGTCCTAACATTATAGGACTATCATTGATTCTACTCCCAAAAATACTAGTATGCATAAAATCATTGTTCTAATAACTATCTGGTATCAAAGAGGAAGGACATAAAAGTCATGTAATTTAATAAGCTGTCTCTTAAATTTTCCTGTGAAAATAATGTTTAGAGAAAAATTTGTAATGAATTTAAGGTAGTTATTTCGGTAAATTCTAAATAATGATGGAAATTGTTTTGCTATATAACAGTATTTGTTGCAGTGTTTTCTACAGTATTCATCTTAAATGAGGAGCCATGTAGGATGTGGGAAAAGGCAGTGAGGCAAAAGTCATTTGTTGAATTTTTCTCACATATTCTTATTGAATCTTGAGCAACTTAGCCTCTCTAGACTTCAGTTTCCTTTAGTAGTTACAAAACTAAATTAGCTAATCTCTAAAAATGCTTCCTTCCCTTTCTGCTAATATATATTATCCAGTATTTATGTACCATGTATGAGTCACTATGGAAATATAGAAGTACTGCACTAGACAAGATCTCTGCCCTAAAGTTGTTAGAGGATATTGACAGTTAACTAGGGGAGATGAGTAAAATGTTCACGAATTAGAGAAATACACAAAAAAGTGCTCAGTAGAAAGTTGTGTGGCACATACTGCATGATCCATGAGTTCAATGAGAAGAAGAGCAATGATTGTTAGATTGTCAGGCACATCTTTGTAGACAAAATGGCATTATGGTAGGTCACAAGGAATTGATGAGGCAGGACTGCATTGAAAGAATTAAAGAACAATATAAGAAAACGTACAGAAACAGCAATGACCTCAGGGACAGTGGTGATAGGACAGTTAAGAGATTGACATGAGCAGAGAATATGTTTGACAAATATGGGAAAATTGGAGAGGTAATATGAGAATGTAATGTGAAAAGTTTGGAAGTTGTAAAATTTGCATCGCATTGACAAATAACAAGATGTGGGAAAAACTGGAATCAGATTGACTGTAGGATATTTTTTTTATTAAAAAGGGGAGAAAGAGAGAGAGGAAGAAGAAGTGTAAAGATGGTTTATCCCATGAACAAAACTTGTGGCCTTCTTTCTCTTCTGGAATCTCAACTTTATCATCACCAACTATTTGTATTTATATAGTACTAAGGTTGAATTTACTAGCAACTGAGGATCTGTTCATGATTTCTAATTTTGTGTTTGAGGCGTCTGGGAATCTAAAAAAAAATTGTAGCATGTTAGGAAATTATCTTAATGACTTGCACTTGAAGCTTCTTTTCTCTTGCTTTCCTGCCTGTTAGTTTTTTCCTCGTTCCTTCCTCCTTTAACCTTTGATAAGAGCTTTGATTTTATTAACATGGGGACTTATGTTGAGGTACTCCCTCTTCCAGTGCATATCACCATCTTTTCTACAACCTTGACTTTTTTTTTTGCTGAGGCATTTGAGGTTAAGTGACTTGCCCAGGGTCACACAGGTAGGAAGTGTTAAGAGTCTGAGACCAGATTTGAATTTGACTCCTGCTGACTTCAAGCCTGGTGCTTTATCCTCTGTGCCACCTAGCTGCTCTTACAACTTTGAAAGGTTAAATGACTTGCCCAGGATGATAGGCAGTGTGTGACAAAAGTGGGGATTGAACCTCTAAATGTCCTGTCGACTCTCAACTGTAATCCTTCTCTGGGAGGAAGTTTCTTTTCTGTATAATCTTTTCCTCTGTGAGCAGGTTTCTTGGGAGACTTCTGGAGCCTCCAGCCAGAGCGAAGGTAGAATCTCAAATCTTCTTCCTGAATCCTGGCTCTGAATCTTCTCAAGCTTCCCTGAAGTTCTCCCGGGAATCTTGTTCTTCTCCCAGTCTAGACTCTCTCCTTCCAAACTGTCGTCCAAACTATACCCCAGTCTAGACTGACTCTTCAGACTCAATGTTGCCTTCTTTTATCCTCACAGAGAATGGGCTTGTGAGAACCCAGGCGCTTGTGGGAACTCCTTCAACCAATGAATTTGCTCCTTTTCAGAACTCCTTTTTAAAGGTGTAAACTCCCTTAAAGGTGTGAACTCTGAGTTAGAGAATTGTTTAGACAATCTGAGTTATCATCTTGTAATCCTAACAGAGCCCATGTTTTCTTCTTTGCTAAACCAGCTCTAAATCTTCTAATCTCTTTTATTCACATACTAAAATAAAAAATTATAGTCATATATGTGTACATACATATATGTATATATATTATATATAAAATATATATTATAGTTAAAAGATCAATTTAACATTACTTTGTAGAGATTTACAGGATATTTCCTTTTCTATGGCAGTATAGAGGAGACACAAGAATTTCATGTATGCAAAATATTTCTTAAACTTCTTTTAATATATTTTATATGTTTTTGCTTGAAGTACTTCCTGAAAATTGTCTCATATTTATGTTTTATTTCTTAAATTTTAAGGTCTTATGAATGACAAAGATTCAAAAGATTCCATGACAGAAGGAGAAAACCTTGAAGAAGATGAAGAGGAGGAAGAAGGAGGAGCTGAGACAGAAGAACAATCTGGAAATGAAAGTGAAGTAAATGAACCTGAGGAAGAGGTGATAACACTTTTATTTATAGCCAAGTTTGTAAAAGGTACATTTGTTGAAGTGTAGCATATATAGACCAAGCCTATGTCCAAGGTGACAAAAGTTTGTTACATTTCCCATACTTTCTATCTTTTAAAAATTAGTTTATATTCCCTTTATAGAGCTTTTAAAGTGATTAAAAATATCATTAATGAAATCCTATCAATTTTAAAGAAAAAATAATAGACCTTTTCTTCTTCTGTCCCTTTATAGTACACTTAATTTATTGTAACATTTATTCCAGAACTAAATCTGATCCTAATAATCTTGTTAAAGATCTAATAGTATTTGTCATTTGAAATTCATTCATACTTTAATAATTAATAAATAGTAATTTAATAATCTCTTCTTTTGCTAGATTTTTTTTTCTTTTGTTAGAAATAAGTCAGTAGTAAATAAATGACAACAAGACCACCATAATAAAACAGAGGTGGCTACCCAAGGCTCTTAATTTTTCTACTGTTAAATGATAAAGACCTTCCATCTATGTTTGTACATGTGTAAGGTAATATAAGACTTTTGCATAATTTGAAGCATATCTTTAATATGGTGCTTTATAATTAAAAGAAGTGATTATACAAAAGTATACAGTGGCCCATTCCTTTAGGGTTTTCATGAACCTTTACTAATTTATAGCAAGTATAAATATCATTTTAAAACTTTATCTCATTTCTGACTTTTTCTTTCTTTAGTGCAAGTACTCCTTTGAAATAGAAGCAGTTAATTAGCCAGTTAAAATTTTATAGCTATGCAAAACATTTCTGTAATTGATAGTGTAATAAATGGGCATTTTGCTGCTTTGTTTTTATGTGAAGATGTTTTGCATTCTTACATTATTTCTTCTCTGAAAATGCATCCTGTATATAAATTCATAATTTTGGGAGTGATTTAGTATTTAGCTATCACTCTAAGGATGCAAACTTGATTTACGATAAAAACTTAGAATGACACATAAGGTATTTTTTTCTGGATAAATAAAATATATGTATAAATATGCTGGAGCTTTGGCACTAGAAAGGAAAACAGAGAAAGAATGCTTCATCTCCCTCGTCTACTGACCAAGTATGATCACCTTCCTCATGAACTACAGAAGATAATATAAAGGGAGGAGAAGGAAATAATAAAATAGGAAGAGCTATGATTGGGTAAACTAAAACAATTTTTACCTGCTCAGAAGTGTGCTCAAATCCAGTTTTCACCCAAAAAAGAATTTTCTTCATCATATTCTACCTGCAGGTCCTGAGTATGACTTTTAAAATTAGTTGTTTATGTATGTAGTATGTAGTATGCATATAAAAATGATCACTGAATAAGATTTCATTTTTAGGCCAGGAATTATTCCCTAAGAAGAGTCTGTCTAGATTTCAGTGCATTGCTGGGGGTGAAGGAAGATAGGTCTCTGAACTTGTTGGGGCAGATATTACATTTTTATTTTAACATTTTTGGTATAATCCTGAATATACACTACAATGTCTTTTTTTCCAAATTTATTCATATTGATGCATTTTGTTTTTATATCACATTCCTTTCCAAATATGTTCCTTCCTTTCCATGTAGTATATTGACTATGACTGACATTACATGCAATATTTTTGGGACTTTTTATAAATTATTTATTGTATGTAGTAAAAATATATAACAAATTTGTTAGAGTTAAGTAAAGTTGCTTAGTCTGCCCTTTTTCACTATGGATGTGACATTGTCAGTTCTGAATGACCCCAGTGAAGTTCTTATCCTGGCCAGTACTTGTGCATATGTAAATTAATTCATATTTACAAATTACTTTCTTCCTTTTCAAATCTTTAATAGCAAAAATTCTAAGATAAAAATCATATTTTGATGTGATTGCTTTAGGGGGTGTGTTAATTTGGCTAAGTTTTTTTTTTTTTTTAATCACTCTAAAACTGAGAGATTTTCTAGCATCACTTTGATAGTTTCAATCTGATAAATAATAGATTAGAACACCAAATTGCTTTCTTGAGCAAAATCATGGGGTCTTAAATGTTTTGCCATTGTAATGCCATGTAGAAATCAGCCCATTTTCAGATTAATTTCACAGGAGAAAAAATTGTAGGAAGTTCACAGAACTTGTTTTTTATTGAAAACAAGGAGGAAGCCCTACAAAGGATCTTTGTATTGTTTAGATCAATGGAAGATAATGAAGTCAGTTTTCAACTACTGGTATTCAGTAAATGTTGCCAGCTAACATTGCATTACCATTGTAAGCAGTCTACATAGTAGGCTTAATGAAACTCAAAGACAATAATCGATTATTCAGAACTGTTGGAAATCAGATTTGTAAAGCATGAATAACATCAGTGTTCACTGTTGGCTCCTTACAATTGTATTCAGGTATGCCATGGTATTAACCTTAAAAAATAATTTTTAAAAAACAATTTTAGGAGGGTTCTGACAATGATGATGATGATGGAGAGGAAGAAGAGGAGGAGAATACAGATTACCTTACAGATTCCAATAAGGAAAATGAAACTGATGAAGAGAACACTGTATGTATTGCTGAGAAATTTGCCTTTGTAAATCACCATCCTTTTCCATGATATTTCAATGCTAGACATGGGAGTTCTGTGTGCATTTATGATGTGTAATTGTGTTCTTTCAGATCCTTTCAGAAAATATGAACAATTGTACTGTAATAGCCAGCTAAGCATTTCTTTATAATGCAGTTCTTTTTCCCGTAACTTTATTGAAAAATATTATAAAATGCCCACTTATTCATTGCGCTATTCTAAACACTATACAAGATAAGTTAAAATGACCCTCTTCTATCTAGCAGTTTACATTTGAAATTTATAATTTTATGTTTTCTCTAAGGAGGTAATGATTAAAGGAGGTGGACTTAAACATGTCCCATGTGCAGAGGATGAAGACTTCATTCAGGCTCTAGATAAAATGATGCTGGAAAATCTTCAGGTATTAACTTTAGCTTTGTTTTTCTAAGAAATTCTAGTATGAATAAAATTAACCTATTATCTAAATACCTAAAAAAATAAAAGTACATTCAGATTATTGGATGTTGCATAGTACAATGTAGTTTAATGTAAGATTGCCCACTGCAAGTAAAATCATCTTATGTCTAAATACTTAAATACTAAATACATTCACATCATTGAATAATGGATCATAGAATATAGTTAAACATCTATCTGTAGTAGACTTTGTGTTCTATTCTGATATTATTTTTAACACTGTTCCCAATCCAATCATTCATTTGAAATGAGCTAGGGAAAAATGTCAAATTTAAGAATGTGGGCGAGCAGTGTATTTTCAGTATACTAGGTAGTACTTCATCAAGAATCTTCGTAGTCAGACTTTGCAGAAACAATAATTTTCATTAAATAGTGACACTAATAATTGGAGAACTTGTCTTTTTGTGATGTGATTAAATTACATAAGTACGCATATTAATGAAAAAAATTCAGGGCAACTAGGTGGTGCTGTGGTTAGAGCACCAGCCCTGAAGTCAGGAAGGCCCTGAGTTCAAATGTGGCCTTAGGCACTTAATATTTCCTAGCTGTGTGAGCCTAGGCAAGTCACTTAAACCCAATTGCCTCAGCAAAAAAGAAAAGAAAGAAAAAAGAAAAAGAAAAAAATTCACCTTCTTTGTTGCTAGTAAGGTCAGTTTCCTTGAAGTCTGCATTAAAATATTATCTATCAATACATACTTTTAGTGCAAACTGTATATACTTCTATTAAAATAGAACTCCTTATTTCTAAGACATTGCATTTATGGACTGAGTCTCAAGTACATACTTTTGGTCACATGGTAAATTAATACACTCTATCAAATTATAAGTTAATACATTGAAAACATAATGGTTCTTGCCATGAAGGGGGTGCATTTTCCCTTTTTTTAAAAGTGCATTTATTACTTAATATATTAAGATACCATTTCTATACTGGGGGGAAAAATTTACTCCTATATGCTCTTTGTGGAAAGAGCACTTTCAATGCTATGCATATATATATTTTATATATATATATATATATATATATATATATATATATATATATATATATATATATATTATGTAGAATCAGACCTATTTTAGAGATTGTCATTTGTTTTATGAAGAAATCTTGCCTAAAATTCTTGTCCAAACATTTTATTTATTTTCTTGGTCATAAAATTGACCTTTTTTCAATTTCTTTTCATTCTTTTTATTTAAAATCTTAAAGAATATTTCTCTAGTGTTTCTGAATGCTTTTTATCTAGAATATAAGTTTAATTAGCTTTTATTTTCAGTATTTTATTGTGAATTGAAATATCAAAACTTATTATATGTTTAAAACTGTTGAAAATAATTTCTTCTTTTAACTATAGTTAGCCTTTGTGCACCCTTCCTATTTGTTTTCTAATTTATTTATTTATTTGTTTTTGGTTGCTGAGGCAATTGAGGTTAAGTGACTCGCCCAAAGTCACACAGCCAGGAAGTGTTAAGTGTCTGAGGCCACATCTGAACTCCGGTCCTCCTGACTTTAGGGCTGATATTCTATCTACTATGCTACCTAGCTACCCCTGTTTTCTAATTCTTAATGATAAGTTCTTGACTTAAAAAATAAATCTAAAAATTATAAAAGCTTGAATTCAGAATAGAAAAAATTTTTGGAAACTAATGAGGGAAACAGCTCTTAGGTAAATTTGAATGCCTTTTGGAATTTGACATACCTTAAAAGATTGCTTATCAAAACTATAATAAAACAATTTTTATTTGGATTTTGTGACCTACTTTATTGCCTAGGATATATAATAATAGCTAATATTTATGTAGTGCTTATTATGTGCCAGTGTTTTGCTAAGTGTTTTACAGTTACATCTTATTTGATCCTCACAACAATGCTAAGAGGTAGCTGCTATTACCATCCTCTTTTACAGTATAGGAAACAGAGTGGATGGTTTACTCAGTCAGTCAGTCAGTCAGTCTGAAACTAAATTCAGCCATGTGTCTTCCTGATTCCAGGGTCAGCATCCTATCCATTATATCATCTAGCCTCGTAAAAATAGTCTTTTTTAAATGTAGTCTACGAAATATGCAAAAATAGGAATAATCACACTATATCTAGAATCTTATTTCATTGGTGTTGAAGTTTGTTTCACAACCTATGAGCAGTTGACTGGATAGTCTTAGTGAGTAACCTGAGGTTTCATTTGCTCATTTAAATGGCTTATTTAAGGTAGTTTGGTGTCAAGCAAGTTTTAAACCTGATTCTTCCCAGCTTAAGTCTAGCCTTACCCATTATGGCATGCTGTCTTTCTTGAACCAATTTGGCCATTAATCTTACACATCAGACATTTCATTCATCTCTATTTCCTTCATACCTAAATACTTATTGAATTATTTTATGTTTTACAAAAGAAAACTGCCCAGAATTACTTTATAAATTTAAGCATCTTTATCTCCTGCCTGTCACTTTCTTTCTCTAAGCAACGAAGTGGTGAGTCTGTTAAAGTACACCAGCTAGATGTCGCTATTCCACTGCACCTCAAAAGCCAACTAAGGAAGGGCCCACCACTGGGTGGCGGGGAAGGAGAGACTGAGGCTGGCGACACGATGCCATTTGTCATGTTAACTAGAAAAGGCAACAAGCAGCAGGTAAGAACTTGGAAATATATAATAAATAAGTGACTATAATCAGGACATGATTTGTTGTCTTAACTTAGGGAGGTGTCTAAATTATTGCCACACTTCCAATAGGAGAATGCTTAGAAATGTATAGTCACAAATATATGTATTTAATATTTTCTTTTTAAAATTTTTATTTTATTTTGAGCTTGAATTTTTTCTATCCTATTTACTTGTGTGCCTACCTAGCTTCCTGAAAAACAGTTTTAAAAATCTATCTTCTTTCCCTCCTTTTTCTCCTTTTCCTAAGAAAAAAGGTTTTTTCTTTAATTTACTCCTCATGTTCTACTCTGAGTTCCTTTCCTCTCTGTCTACAGGTAGATAGCATGTTTTATCATGTGGTTAGACGTCACATTGATCAGTGTTCCTAATGCTTTCAAAATTATTTGCCTTTACTATATTGTTGTCATTATGTAAATTGTTCTCCTGGTTCTATTCACTTCACTTTACATGAATTCATGCAAATCTTCCTGAGTTTCTCTGAATTCACCTTTATGGGCACCCCCTCAGCTTCTAATTCTTTGCTACCACAAAAGGAGCTGCTATAAAAATTTTTGTGCATTTTGATCTTTTTAAGAAATCTCTTTGGGTTGTGAATCTTTCAGTGGTATTGGATAGTTTAATAGCTTATGGAGCATAGGTATAAATTTCTTCCTGTCCTAACTAGACCAATTTCATAGCTCTTATCAAAAGTGTGTTAATATCTCTGTTTTCCTGTAATTCTTTCAGCATTTTCATTTTCCTTTTTTCTCATCATTGCTAATTTGTTAACAGATGAGTTGGTCCGAATACAATCCTTCCTTTGCAACAACAACAACAACAAAATTCGGTTCTGCACATATATATTGTACCTAGGATATACTATAAGATATTTAATATGTATGGGAATGCTTGCCATCTAGGGGAGGGGGTGGAGGGAAGGAGGGGAAAAATTCGGAACAGAAGGGAGTACAAAGGATAATGTTGTGTAAAAAAAAAAAAAAATACCTATGCATATGTACTGTCAAAGAAAATGTTATAATTATAAAAATTAATTTAAAAAACCAGATGAGTTGGTACTACCTGAGTTGTTTTAATTTTCATTTCTTTAATTATTACTGATTTTGAGTATTTGGTGGGGCAGTGTATGGTTACTAACAGCTTGTATTGTTTCTTCTGAAATTTGCCTGTTGATCTGCTTTGACCATTTATTTATTGGGAAATGGTTTTTATTCTTATAAATTTGAGTGTTTCCTTTTACATTTTAGAAATGAGATTTTTATCAGCAAACTTGGTGAAGAAAGTCCCCTTCCCACCATTTCCTGCTCTTTAGGATATGAAGTATATCCTAAGGTGTATGTAACATGCTCTCCTGGCAGTTACACCTGCTCTTCTTAAATGAAGAAAATAATTTTATTTTATGCAAAACCTTTTTTTAATTTTATATGAAAATTGTCTGTTTCTGTGAACTTCTCTTTTTCTTGTTTGATCATAAACTCTTCCCTTATCCATAGATCTTGCGGGTAATTTTCTCCATGCTCTTTTAATTTGTTTCTGATGTTATTCTTTATATTTAAATCATGAAACTATTTGGAAGTTGTCATGGTATGGTGTGAAATGATTTGTACTTACATCTCCAGAATTATCTTAATTTGCATTTCTCTGATCAATAGTGATTTAGAGCATTTTGTCACATGACGAGAGATGGTTTTAATATCTTCATCTGAAAATTGTTCATATCCTTTGATCATTTATCAGTTGGAGAATGGCTTGTATTCTTATAAATTTGAGTCACTTCTTTATATATTTTAGAAATGAAGTCTTTGACAGAGCTCTGGGATGTAAACATTTTCCCCCAGTTTTGTGTTTCCCTTCTAATCTTATCTGTATTGGTTTTGTTTCTATGAAAACTTTTTAACTTAATATAATCAAAATTATCCATTTTGTATTTCATAATGTACTGTAGTTCTTTGGCCATAAATTCCTTCCTTCTCCTCAGATTTGAGAGGTAAACTGTCCTTTGTTCTTCTAATCTGGTAAATAAATTTAATGATTTATATCTAAATCATGAACTCATTTCAACCTTATCTTGATGTATAGGGCATTAGGTGTTTGTCAGTGCCTAGTTTCTGCCATACTATTTTTCCCAACAGTTTTTGTCAGATAGTGAGTTCTTGTCCTGTTAACTGGGATCTTTGGGTTTATTAAATATTAGGTTACTATGCTCATTTCCTTTTTTTTTTTTTTTTTTTTTTTTTTTTATATGTATTTAATCTGTTCAGTTGATCAAGATCTTATTTAGTACCAGATTATTTTGGTAATTATGACTTTGTGGGCATGGTTTTAATGTTTTAAATCTAGTATGGCAGTGCTCCTTCCTTTTTTTTTTTTTTTTTTTTTTTTTTTAAATTCCCTTTTTTGTTCTTCTAGGTAACTTTTGGTATTTTTTTTTTCTAGCTTTACAAAATAGTCCTTTGATAGTGTCACCAAGTTAATTGATTTGGATAGTATTGTTTTTGGATTTTTTTTCTTGATCTATCCATCAAACACTTAATATTTCTTTAATAATTTAGATGTTTTCTCGTGTGTGTATGTGTATAAAGGCTATTTTATGATAGTATTCATATAATTCCTTTGTGTATGTGTCTTGGCAGATACAAGTATTTTATGTTTGCCAAAATAGTTTTAAATTTCATTCTGTTGAATTTTGTCGTCAATATATAGAAATGTTGGTGATTTGTTTGCATTTATTTTATTTCTTGCAACTTTGCTGAAATTATTGATTAGATTAGTTTTTTAGCAGACATTAGGGATATCTAAGTATCATATGCAAAAGTGATGCTTTTCCTCCTCTTTGCCTACTTTATTATCTGAATTGCTTTTTCTTGTCTTACTAGTTTAGCTAGCATTACTAGCCCTTTGAAAAATAATGATATTAACAGGCATCTTTGCCTTATCTCCAATCTTATTTGAAAGGCTTCTAGTTTATCCCATTATAGATAATTCTAGTATTTGCTTTTACATATTAAGGAAAGCTCAATTTATTCACATGCTTTGTAGTATTTTTTTTTTTTTTTTGTTACACTGAGGCAGTTGGGTTTAAATGACTTGCCCAGGGTCACATAGCTAGGAAGTGTGAAATGTTAAGTGTTTGAGGCCAGATTTAAACTCGGGTCCTCCTGACTTCAGAGCTAGCTACCCCCTTTGTAGTATTTCTTAACCAGAATAGATGTTATATTTTGACAGAAGCCTAACTATTGATACAATCATGATTTTTCTTGTTTTGGTTCTGAATATGTCAATTATGCTTATAGTTTTTCTACTACTATTGAATCAGCCCTATGTTTCCAGTATAAATCCAGCCTGGTCATAATGCATAATTTTGTGATATATTACTGTTGATTCTGTGCTAATATTTTATTAAAAATGTTTTCATCAATGTTAATTAGGAGTCCTAATTACTTTATGCATGAGTTCACTTTTGAAAATATTGCATTTAAAGATTTCTAAAGAACTTCCAGTTTGAGATGTCCAATAAATAGTTGGAGATGAAAGATTAGAAATCAACAAAGAGATTAGGGCCAGATAAGGTCTTAAAATTTTTAGTCTAGTGATATTTAATTAAATCTGTTTGAAATGATAAAATGACCTCATTTAAGATCACCTCAATTAAAAATTGAAAAGAGAAGATCCCAGGACTGAGCCATCTATGGTACACATTTAATGGGCATGACTTGAATAAAGATCAGTCAAGGAGACAGAAGGAGCAGTTAGGTAAGAAGAGAGCTAGCATCATGAATCCTTGGGGGA
Source organism: Sminthopsis crassicaudata (assembly GCF_048593235.1). Taxonomy (NCBI): domain Eukaryota; kingdom Metazoa; phylum Chordata; class Mammalia; order Dasyuromorphia; family Dasyuridae; genus Sminthopsis; species Sminthopsis crassicaudata. The sequence continues at coordinate 163,233,580 of NC_133621.1, forward strand.
AAAAAAGTACCAAAGATAAGATGGTTATTGAAACTGCTGCAGAGTGGTCAGGGAAGGGTGATTGATAGTAGAGAAGAGACTATTAAATTTAGCAATTAAGAGATTCCTAGTGAGAAATCAGTTGTAGTTGACTAGTGAGTTTGGGAGTCAAACTGAAAAGAAGTAGAAGGAAAATGAATGGAAAGAGGTGGAGGAACCTATTGTACATGGCCCTCTTGAAGTAAAAATATAATTTTTGACACATTTGTTTATGTATACTCAGGTGGTAGTTGAGAAACTATTTAGGTGGTAGAGTAAATGCAAAACATACATAGAAAAAAAAAATTGTGGTTTGTTAAAAATATCCCAAAGTCTAAACTTGTTTTATTTTAGTATTAGTAAGCTTATTATATATGTTACTTTTTATTTAGAAGAAATAGATTTAAATGTATACATATATTAAGGGATTTATTTCTATCAATTAAATCATGGGAAAATATATATGATTATCAAGAGTAATTGCTTTTTAACTATAAATGAAAATTCATTAAAATAACTTGATTATAAAATAAGTTTACTTTTACAATTTTGTGAAATTTTGAAGATATTCAGTTTTAAGACTTGCATTATGTGAAGAAAAATGACTAGCATTTTGTGGTCTTAAAAATAAAGTATCTTGTACTGATTTTTAAAAAATACTTTGTTTGCTTTTGGGAGTTGTTCTTCTGGCAAAGATTCTTTGGTTTTTCTAGAAATGTGAAATGTGTTGCCTTATAGGAATCTTTGATTCCTGAGTTAGTGAAAGACTTCTTTGTCTATAATTTCTGTTCAGAAATAACTTTCTTCTGGTTATTTGTAAAAGAAAAATAAACATAGAGGGAGAAGTGGCATTGAAAATAATCTTTGCCTATTTTTATACTTTTCATGTACCTATAGGTAAATTATGAAATAAAAATATATGTTCTTTAATAGAAAATATGTTGTGATGTTAGATATCTAAGAAATATACTTTTAAAACTAAATTTATTAGTTTTTGTCTCAAAAAATGCACAATGTAGGGGCAACTAGATGGTACAAGTGGATAGAGCACCAACCCTGAAGTCAGGAGGACCTGAGTACAAATGTGGTTTCAGACACTTATCACTTCCTAGCTGTGTGACCCTGGGCAAGTCACAACCCTGATTGCCTCAGCTAAACATTAAAAAAAAAAAAAAAAAAAAATGCACAGTGTATTTATCGCCTTAAGGTCAACCTTATGGTGAGTCGTTCCTTTTATATAATGACTGGACAATTTCCAACCAATGTGGCTGGCTGCCTATTCCTCTATTTATCTCCACACTTCTATGTCAGCAAAACCTTTAAAATTGTGCCAGACCAAGTAATCAAGTGACTTTTCTACCCCAGAGAAACCAAATTATGAAAAAGGTGCCATAGAAAATGAAGCAATATTAATACTTTGACTTACATACACCAAGAGCTATAACATCTAAATTTTTTAAGGAGAAGTTAAATGAATTATAAATAAAAATAGATAGTAATAATATGATAGTGGGAGCTTGAACCCTCGCCTCTCAAAATTATATAAATCTAACCAAAAAATAAATGAGAAGTTGGGGAAGTAAATAGAATCTTAGATAAGCTAGATATGATAGCTGTCTGAAGAAAGTTGAATGAGATTAGAAAGGAATACATCTTTTTCTCAGTAGTACATGGTACATTATAAAAATTGTTGTTGAAGTATATAATGATCTTCTGATTCTCCTGCTTATTTCACTCAGCATCAAACTCAAGTAAGTCTCTCCAGGCCTTTCTGAAATTCTCCTGCTGGTCATTTTTTACAAAACAATACTATTCCATGACATTCATATTCCACAACTTATTCAGCTATTTTCCAATTGATGGGCATCCATTCAATTTCCTGTTTCTGGCCACTACAAAGAGGGCTGCCACATAGTTGCAGATACAGGTCCCTTTCTCTTCTTTAAGATCTCTTTGGAATATAAGCCCAGTAGTAACATGGCTGGATCAAAGGATATGCACAGTTTGATACTTTATCAAACATTATTTGTGATAGCTCCCCATTACAAATCAGAAATGAAATAAGGATGCCCACTAATATCAGGATTATTCAGTATTTTATTAGAAATACTAGCAATGATAGTAAGAGAAGAAAAATATTGAAGGAATCAAAATGAGCAGTGAGGTAAGAAACTAATTCTTTTTGCAGATGATATGATGATATATTTGGAAAATTCTAGAGAGTCAATTAAAAAATTAGTAGAAACAATTTCAGCAAAGTGGCAGGTTATAAAATAAACTAAGCCATCAACATTTCTGTATATTATCAGCAAAATCTTGCAAGAAAAGAGTAAAAGATGCCCTATTTCAAATAACTAGATAATTACAAACAAAACAAACCTAGGAACTACATGAATATAATTATAAAAGCACTTTTTATAGAAATAAAGTCAGGTTTAAATATTTGGGAAAATATTAATTGTTCATGACTATGCAGAGCCATTACAATGAAAATGACAACTTTTCCTAAATGAATCTATTTATCCAATTAAATTGTCAAAAAATTATTTTACTGAACTAGAAAAAAATAATAGCATTCATTTGGAAGAATAAAAGATCAACAATATCAAAGAAATTAATGAAAAAAAAAGTAAAGGAAAAAACTTTAGCAATGCCAGATCTTAAACTATACTAAAAGATAGTAATCTTTAAAACTATCTAATGCTGACTAAGAAATAGGTAGGCAAATGGAATAGAGAAGACATATAATACACAGTAACAAATGATTATAATAATCTTGTGTTTGACAAATGTAAAAATGTAAGATTTTAGGATAAGAATTTATTATTTGATAAAGATTGTTGGGGAAACCAGAGAGCAATCTGGAAGAAATTGGGCATTCACCAATATCTTACACCATTTAGCATTTGGTGAAATGGATACAAAATGGACATATGCTCTAAATATAAAGGAAGATATAAGAAAATTAGAAAATCATGGAGGAGAACATTTTATGAATAGATAAGAGAGCATTGTGAAGTGTAAAATATAATCAATTACATTAATATTTCACATATATAAAGAATTTTTCAAAATTATAAGAACACAAGTCATTCCCCAATTTGTAAATAGTCAAATATGTGGCCAGCAGTTTTTCAGTGAAGTAATCAAAATTATAAATAGTCATGTAATTCAACACTTTGAAAATGAAAAGGTGTTCTAAATCACTAATTGATTAGACAAATGCAGATTTTAAAAACTTTGAGAGATATCTCATACCTATCTGATTGGCAGAAATGATAGAAAGGGAAAGCAACAAATGTTGGAAGGGATATAGAAAAATTGGATTCACTCTTAGTAGAACGATGAACTGATCCAACTGGCCTGGAGACTGATCTGGAATTATCCTCAGAGTTATAAAACTGACTATTTCCTTTGATCCAACAGGGCTGTTTCCCAAGATAATTAGGGGGAAAGGAAAAGAGCTTATATGTTCTAAAATATTACAGCTCTTTTTGTGGTGGCAGAGAAGTAGAAATTGCTGGGATGTTTGTCAGTTGGGAAATGGCTAACCAAGTTGTGAAATAGCTAGACAAGTTGTGGTATATGGTTGTGATGGAATTCTACTGTCCTAGAAGAAATGTTCAGCTCAGTTATCTTTTAAAAAAATATGGAAATACATGCATGAAGTAGTGAAGAATGAAATAAGCAGAAAGAACCAAAAGAACATTGAACACTAATACCAGTATTGCTTTGACAACAACTTTGAACAACCCAGTCATTTTGAGTATTACAAATGCTCGAATCAGCTGTAAGGGACCTTTGAAGGAAGATGGCATTCACCTCAAGAAAGATCTAAAAAATAGAAGTAGGGAGAGGGAGAGAGAGGGAGAGAGGGAGAGAGAGAGAGAGAGAGAGAGAGAGAGAGAGAGAGAGAGAGAGAGAGAGAGAGAGAGAGAGAGAGAGAGAGAGAGAGAGAGAGAGAGAGAGAGAGAAGTAAAGAGTGTTAAGTGAAAATTCATGGTTTTATATTGAATTCTTTTTTTATATTGTGCTATGTACATGGAAATGTGGGGATGAGCGGTTTTTGTTTTTTTTTTTTAGTCTTTTTGTGTTTAGGTTCTAAAGGAGTTTTTGAAAAGTGACCTGGAAAAACAGTCAAGGAGAGAGAATTTAAGAATCTTGGGGCTCTGAACGTAATGATCAGCATGAAAACCTGGATATTATTCAAGAAAGAACAAATAACTTCTGAAATTTATTTAGATTAGAAGTGAAATTCTGAAAGAAATCTCAAATAGGAAAGCTCTAGGAATGTCCCACTAAGGAAAGATCATAATAAAAGAAAGAAATCTTCCCTTTCTCCCTTTAAATTTTTTTGATGTGTAATAGGGCAGCTCTGTGATATGGTGAATAGAGTCCTGGCCCAGGAGTCAGTAAGATCTGAGTTCATATTCAGCCTCAAACACAAGTGGCTGTGTGTACCTCGGCAAGTAATTTAATCCTGTTTGCCTCAGTTTCCTCATCTGTAAAATGAACTGGAGGAGGACATGGCAAATCACTCCATCTTTGCCAGGAAGACCTCAAATGGACTTATGAAAAGTCGGTGACTCCTGTACAATAACAAATGTGGTAACATTAGAAGAAAGCATTTTAGAAGGCAGTATTAATTCTGAACTTGCAGTCACAAGAAATTTACATTCAATATTGCTCTGCTATTTAATATAGCCTGAGTGATTGATCGGCAAAGCACCAACTTTAAAAGTTGGTGGATCTCAGTTGCCTCATCTATGAAATGAAGGAGTATGGTTAGATTGACTAACTAGCATTTATCACCCACCTGCCATGTGTCAGATGCTGTGGTCACAAAGACAAAAACAAAAGTCCCTTCCCCTTAAGTAGCATGCATTTTAGAAGTACATATAAAATAAATACTAGATAATTTGGGGAGAAAGGGCTAGAACAGTTGAGGGGATCAGGAAAGGCTTTGCTTAGAAGGTAATCCTTGAAGTAAGTTGTGAAGAAGACTAATGAAATCAGTGTAATAATCTATGAGACTGGTTGAGGAGGGGAAGGAGACAGAGTGCATTTTAAGCATTGGAAAAATCCAATATAAAAGAATGATGATAAGAAAGATGATAGAGACTAGTTTTGCTGAAACTTAGAGAGAGTGAAGAATGTATCTTTGTATTTATAGAGGCTAAGAAGGCTGGGATCAAGTTGTAATGGACCATAAGAGTCAAACATAAGAATTTATGGTTAAGTGATACTAGCAAGAATAGGAAGCTTCTGAGATTTTAAAAGGACATGATGTGGTCAGTGGACTTACACTTAAAGGAAAATTATTTTCACATCTGTTTGAAGGATGAATTAGAGTAGAGAAAGACTTGGCAGAGAGACCAATTAGACTAAAATCCTTTCAAGTTCTTAATTTATGATGTAAAGACTAGCATTATGACATCTAGATTTAATGTAATATAATTGCTTTTTCTTAATAAAAATGGATTGTTAGTGAATAAGAACATCGTGGAGAATGCCAACTGGTCCAGTAACATAAAAGGTTCTATCTTAGTAGCAATGTAATAACATTTAAGCATTTTAACTTGTCTTCTTTCTCTATTTTTTCCATCTTTTGCCCCTGAAAAGATAGCTTGAAGAAAAATAATTTATTAACTGCTGAGCAGAAAATAAAACTCTCTCATCTACTATATTGTTCTAGTTTCACCAAGGAATTATCTATCTCTAGGTAGTATATAGACTGAGGTAATACATGTTTATATTTATATTAATACATGTTCCTTTGTTTCTCTACTTCAATAGTCACACTGATACTGCTAATTTTTCCTTTTGCCTTATTGATATGCCTTTGATAATCTGTAGATCCTATGATCAGTCAGGGTGTCAGCATTTATTAAACACTATATGCCATTAAGAAGCAATGTGGTATAATGGATAGAGTTAGGACATGTATTCATCTTCTGCCTCTACCATTTAACCAATTATATGATCATCAGCAAGTCACTTGACCTTTGTAAGACTGTTTATCAGTAAAACTGAGAATGCTTATAGTATGCGCTTCATAGAACTGTTGTAAGCCTTATATTAGAGAGTGTCTATAAAGTGCTGGCATACCTAAAAAAGTTATAAAAACATCAGTTGTTATTATCCACTTTATATCTTCTCTGCAGGGTTGTTATATTATAGCTGCTTTTTATGATTCTTTTGCCAGATTTAGAGAGAACAGTATGATTACCTTTTCCTCCCCTTTTGATATCTTTCCCGCCTTTAGAATCCTATTTCTAAGATTCATGAACCTTTCTTAATATATGTGGTTTGTTTCTGGAAAATGGTGGTGTATTAATCTTTGATAATAATTATAATTTCTTTCAAAGTGATATGGGAATATGGGCAACCTAAATTGAGCTGATAGGAAAATAATGAATTTATTATATGAAAATGGAATATATTTTGAGAATTTTTGTTCCAAAGTCAGTTCACTTTGAATTTAAAATGGTGAAAGTTGTTTCCATAAACTGGAAGAATTGTCAATACATTATATAAAATTGAGTGATTTTCTATCTTAATCGTTTGTAGTTCCATGACCTGATTTTTTTTTCCATCAAAAGAAATGACAGCTAAGATATGTTGTAGAAGAATATAGATAATTATTTCCTTTTTAAAAATTTATACATATATATGTGTGTGTGTTATGTATACACATACACTTCTCTCTCTCCCCTTTCTCACTTTCTCACTGTCTTTTTCCCTTATCCCTTTTAGAAAGCCATCTGTTATAATAAAAAAGAAAGAGAAAAGGGAGAAAAGTTCAATGAGATGGACAAATTTATTTATGATGATGATTTTCCAATAGATTTTTTCATAACCCCTCTTTGCCGGTTCTCTAATAATTAGTCTCTAGCCATCTAAAAATATGTTGGATGTCTCTGCAAAAAATTAGTTTTTGATTTTCCTTACTGATAATTTCAGAGTGATTCAATTGAGTATTCAAATATATATGGAATTTTGTGCTGGACACTGGAGAAAACATTAAAAATTAAGTAAAGTATGCTCCCTGCTCTCATAGGAGCTTATAACCCATTGTTAACTATTATCTCAGTAACAGAGAAGTAATTTCTGGACTTAATTCTGACATGTGGGAAAACTAATTGATGATGAGGAACTGACAGGAAAAGAGAAAAATCATGTTAGTTTAAAGTTCCTAGTATTGAAGAAAGATAGTCACATATGACCCCTTGATTTATTTAAGAAAAGAGGCTAGGTGACTTAAATTAATTTAATCAGATTTGCAACTGGCATCAGTCTAGAAGGAGTTGATAAAGTTCTATCTCAGCATTTAAAATCAGAAAGTTCTTATAACAAACTTACTACTTAGAATTTAAGAGATACAAAAGTGAACATTATATTTAAGATAAAAATTTTCTTTTAAAGCAAGTATAGAATTGGATTTTTGTGATCAGATTCTTGCAAACTAGCCTTTGGGGATTTTAAAAGACTGCAAGCTTAATAGAAGCCAATAGTTAGGCACAACTAATAGCTTATAGAATGTCTAATGTTCATTAATTAATTAGCACAGTCTCCAAAGCAGATGGGGCTGGCAAGGAATAAGCTCCCTATTACTGAAATTTTGGGATGACCTAGCCTCAAGGTCTTTGAATGAGTTGTTGAACTAGATGACTTTTTTTTTTTTTTTTTTTCAATTTTTTTTTTTATTATATATATATATATTTTATAATATTATCCCTTGTATTCATTTTTCCAAATTACCCCCCCTCCCTCTATTCCCTCCCCCCGACGACAGGCAATACCATACATTTTACATGTGTTACAATATAGTCTAAGTACAATACATGTGTGTGAATATCATTTTCTTGTTGCACAATAAACATTAGAATCCGAAGGTACATGCAACCTGGGCAGACAGATTGTAGTGCTAACAATTTACATTCCCCTCCCAGTGTTTCTTCTCTGGGTGTATCTACCTCTGTCCATCATTGATCAACTGGAAGTGAGTTGGATCTTCTTTATGTTGAAGATTTCCACTTCCATCAGAATACATCCTCATACAGTATTGTTGTTGAAGTATACAGTGATCTTCTGGTTCTGCTCATTTCACTCATCATCAGTTGATTTAAGTCTCTCCAACCCTCTCTGTATTCCTCCTGCTGGTCATTTCTTACCGAGCAATAATATTCCATAACTTTCATATACCACAATTTACCCAACCATTCTCCAACTGATGGACATCCATTCATCCTCCAGTTTCTAGCTACAACAAAAAGAGCTGCCACAAACATTTTGGCACATATATGTCTCTTTCCGCTCTTTAGTATTTCTTTGGGATATAATCCCAGTAGTAGCGCTGCTGGGTCAAAGGGTATGTACAGTTTGATAACTTTTTGGGCATAATTCCAGATTGCTCTCCAGAATGGCTGGATTCTTTCACAACTCCACCAGCAATGTATTAGTGTCCCAATTTCCCCACATCCCCTCCAACATTTGTCATTATTTGTTCCTGTCATCTTAGCCAATCTGACAGGTGTGTAGTGGTATCTCAGAGTGGTCTTAATTTGCATTTCTCTGATCAGTAGTGATTTGGAACACTCTTTCATGTGAGTGGATATAGTTTCAATTTCTTCCTCTGAGAATTGTCTGTTCATATCCCTTGACCATTTATCAATTGGAGAATGGTTCGGTTTCTTATAAATTATGGTCAATTCTCTATATATTTTGGAAATGAGACCTTTATCAGAACCTTTGTTTTTAAAAATATTTTCCCAATTTGTTACTTCCCTTCTAATCTTGTTTGCATTAGTATTATTTGTACAGAAACTTTTTAGTTTGATGTAATCAAAATCTTCTATTTTGTGATCAATAATGATCTCTAGTTCTCCTCTGGTCATAAATTCCTTCCTCCTCCACAAGTCTGAGAGGTAGATTATCCTCTGTTCTTCTAATCTATTTATTATCTCCCTCTTTATGCCTAAATCATGGACCCATTTTGATCTTATCTTGGTATATGGTGTTAAGTGTGGATCCATATCTAATTTCTGCCATACTAATTTCCAGTTTTCCCAACAGTTTTTTCCGAATAATGAATTTTTATCCCTAATGTTGGAATCTTTGGGTTTGTCAAAGATTAGATTGCTATAGATGTACCCTTTTTTGTCCTTTGTATCTAATCTGTTCCACTGATCTACCGGCCTATTTCTTAGCCAATACCAAATGGTTTTGGTGACTGCTGCTATATAATATAGCTTTAGATCAGGTACACTTAGACCACCTTCCTCTGAGTTTTTTTTCATTAGTTCCCTTGCAATTCTTGACCTTTTATTCTTCCATATGAATTTTGTTGTTATTTTTTCTAGTTCATTAAAATAGTTTCTTGGGAGTCTGATTGGTATAGCACTAAATAAATAGATTAGTTTGGGGAGTATTGTCATCTTTATTATATTCGCTCGGCCTATCCAAGAGCACTGAATGTCTTTCCAATTATTTAAATCTGATTTTATTTTTGTGGCAAGTGTTTTGTAATTTTTCTCATATAATTCTTGACTTTTCTTTGGTAGATGGATTCCCAAATATTTTATACTCTCAACATTTGTTTGGAATGGAATTTCTCTTTGTATCTCTTGCTGTTGCATTTTGTTAGTGATATATAAAAATGCCGAGGATTTATGTGGATTTATTTTGTATCCTGCCACTTTGCTGAAATTTTGAATTATTTCTAGTAGCTTTTTAGCAGAGTCTTTGGGGTTACTAGATGACTTTTTATTTTAACTCTTTAAGATTTACTGATTCCATTTACTGCTATTTGTTACCCAATGCTAATATTTGAATTTCCTTTATTTTTCTAGTTGGTAGTTTTTGTTGTTTTATATACAAAGAAATAACTGATTATCTGGCTTTCCCTTTTCCTAACTCTTTAATCTTGCTATATCTGTTGATACTAGTACTTTTTCTTACTATTTCTTACATCTTTTCCCCAAGTTGATTGTGATACTTCTGTGTTTTCTTTTAGTTTAAGATCCTTAATGTACCAATGTCTTCCCAACTTGCTGCAAATCATTGGAACCAACAACAGGCAGAACAAGAGGAAAGAATGAGAATGAAAAAACTCACACTGGATATCAACGAACGTCAGGAACAAGAAGATTATCAAGGTTTGGAAGCTCTTATAGAAGAAAAATGCATATTTGTTTTTTAAAAAATGATCAAAACTTAACAAAAGGATATTTTTAAAAACAGAATGGATTAGATATCAAAGTTACCATGTTATTACTCACTTAATTTTGTCTTTAGTCAGATAATTTTTATAAAAAAGGAAATTACTTTGAAGTCATTAAAGCTTCTATTTGCCTTACTCTCTCATCTGTCATTACTTTGAGAAATCAGTAGCACTCTGTCAGTTCCATACTTAGTTGGACTCCCATGCAATCGATGAAAATTTTAAAATAATTTATTTCATTTTCTAATTATGGTATAAATATTGGTATAAGTAGAGGAAATTTAATTTTGTGCATGATCATCAGTATACTAAGTGATAATTAGGTGGCAATGGGAGTTTTGGTTTTTATTATTTTATTTATTTATTTTTGCTGTGTCAAGCATTATTGAATTCCTCTTTGATAAAATAAGAGGAATATGGTAAAATAGGAAATATTTCCAAAGTTCAATAATCTATAACTGAAGAAAGCCCATTCAAGTAACTTCTCCACTTCTGGTGTCCCAGAGACAGATTATTCACCTTCTTCATTCTTTCATTGGTGTCATGCTGCCAACATCTCCTATACCTCAGAAAGTTTTCCTTTAATGTTCTGTCTGGTACCTGATGTCCAGAATATCCTAGGCCAGTTCTTTCCCTTCCATAATGATAGAAATAACTTCTAGGGAAATGGAGAGAATTGCTTTTCCTAAAGCTAAACCATTTCTGGGATCACAGTATTTATCCTTGTCTTGTCTCCAAACTTTGAGGAAAGGTATATGTGTTGGGCAAAGACTCCAGGAATAAATGGACCATGGATATCTCTACAAGTTATCTTAGCTACTTATATGCTCCCTAGGTCTTGAAATTTTCACAGGATCTTCAGAGAAAACTTCTAGAACCACTTAGTAGACAGAGACCAGAAATACCTACTTCCCTCTTTTGTCACATCCCCAAAGAAGTTGCTACTAGCTTGCAAAATGGTTAAAAGTTGATCACCCCAAGATCTAATAACATTTTCCTAAAATTAATTCATGTTTTTTTTTAAATGCACATAATTCCAGAGATGTTGCAGTCTCTTGCACAACGTCCAGCTCCAGCAAACACCAATCGTGAGCGACGGCCCCGGTACCAGCATCCTAAGGGAGCACCTAATGCAGATCTAATCTTTAAGACTGGTGGGAGGTAAGACCATCTTTTGTTTGTTCACCTTTTAAAAAATGGACTTATGATTGCTTTGCTCTAGGGAACTCCATTTATGAAATTCCTTTGACCATGGCAGATTAGTGCCTACTCTGTAACTTGCAGTCCTAGAGACTGTTTTGGGTTTTTTTTTTAAGTCCTTAGCTATTAATTTTTCATTATGTCCAAATAAAAAGATCGTTCTGGATTACAATCATATAAACACAAGCATCTGTATCTGAAGAGCACTCTTCTAGGTGCTGATTATTTAATTAAGACATGCTTGATTAATATTTTTTTTTTTTTTAGTTAAAATAGTTTTAATTTTGCTGGTGTTTTGGGGAAAGAGTTGGGTGGTTTTTTTTTTTTTTTTTAATTTTAAATAATGATGCTTTATTTAAAAATTGATTTTAACAGCACACATTTTGGTTTCATATCATTCATGGGTAAACTTTTTTATTTCTATTTTTCCTTTTTACATTTCCTCTTAAGATTCTAGTTATAGTTAGGCCTCACTTTTTTTTTTCCTGATGTGCAAGAACAGACTGAAATTGTCTTAACGTTAAAAAACAGTAATGTGTTTATTTTTTAGGTATGTGGTTGGAATTTGTTTTAGATGTGTGTTTTGGTTCTGAAGTTTCCTGGTGGGAATCCATGCCAAAATTACTTAACACCATTTGAGTGTATTATTTTGATAATTAAGTTTGTATTAAGAGTCTCAAATTAAGCCATTCTTCAGTATTTCAAGTTATTGTTGTGACTCCCTGGTATTTTATTTAAATACACATGTTTTAAAGAACTCTGGAAAGTGAAGTAACTTTTGTTTTTTCATCTTAAAAAGTCGATAATAAGATCTTGTAATTTGTCTGCTAGTTTTACCATACCTTTTCTATTAAACTGTAAGTACCATGAGGGCAGGTACCATGTCTTAGCAGAATTTTTTACTTCTCCTAGTACTTAGGCAGGTGTTTAGTGTACCAAAGGTACATAATTAATGTTCATTGTATTGAATCCATCTTTTATGATTTGTGAAATTGAAGCCCATGACACTTTTTTATCTGACCACTGTATTTACATTTTTATCAACTTATAAGCATGGTCCTATAAATATATTCTTTCTCTCTATGGTAGATGGAGGTAGGTCAGTTCCAAATCCATATTTAAAGAATAGCCATTATGTTGAACTGACTCCATCTGAGCATATGTTTGTTCTTTAAGAAAAAATATTTCGGGGCAGCTAGGTGACCCAGTGGATAGAGCACCAGCCTTGAATTCAGGAGGACCTGAGTTCAAATGTGGTCTCAGACACTTAACACTTCCTAGCTGTGTGACCCTGGACAAGTCACTTAGCCCCAGCCTCAGGGAAAAAAAAAGAAAAGAAAAAATATTTCTTTGAATTTCATGGATATAGGCAATCCTAACCAAATTATTTTTAAGAAAATTGGTTTTTTATAATAGTTTGGGTTTTGGTGTAATATCTGTTAATTCTTATTCTTTAAAAAAATCTATTTAATTAGAAAAATGAAAAAGAAAGCTATCTGATCCATATGTATAACAGCATTTTAAAAAATTACTTGTATTCATTACATACCTATAATAGACTTTTTATTGGTGGCAAAATATGAAAACTAGGTTAATAAGCAATGAAAAACATTCATTCTGTACCATTACTAGTTGTTTTTGCTTTTTTTTTTTTTTTTTTTTAATAACTTTAAACACATTATAGTGTTCTTAGTAACAACTGTTCTATTTCTGTCACTTCTGAAACTTTGGACTTTTCTTTTATCTGGAGTATGTTGTTTACTCCTTTGACCTTTGTTTAGGAAGCTGGTTAAAATTTTGAATAGAGTTAGAATTTCTCTTTCATTGAAGTTTTTATTCAGTCACTATGATTTCTCTCCTTTTACTGCAGTATTTGCCTTTTTCTAGTTATAAAACTTTAGGGTGTTGTGATCTTTGAAATTAAAAAATTCTGGAGAAACTATCTTACAAATTTGTTTTTTAGAGTAGAATTTTATTCCTTCAACAAAATTTTAAGAGCTTTAGCACTATCCTGGGATTTGTATGATTATCCTAAATGTTCTTTCTCTGATTTTCATTTTGTTGCTCTCAATTCTTCCTGTACAAATTCTCTTTTTCAGTCCCCCATGATCTATGCCCTAACTGTGTATGTATCTCAGCTCTCTTATCTATGGCTGCCTTTTCTTTCTACATTCTTTCTTGGTGATCTTATTAGCTTTTGTGGGTTCTATGATCTATATATAAATGATTCCATATCCTGTTCTGTTCTCTTTTGTGAGCTGCAGTTTCATATATCACTAAGACATTTCCAACTGAATGTCTCATAAACATTTTTGTAAACATTTCAAATTCTACATGTTCAAAATGCACCTCATTATCTTTACTCCAAAACCTGTCTTCCTAAGTTCCTATTATATTTTTGGTACATCATCCTTAAATTCACCCCAGTTTAGCAACCTCAGAATATCCTAAACTATAAACTCTTCCTTTAATACTTCCCCCCTTCTTTATCAGTTGCTAGGTCTTCTTGATTTTTCTTCCATGAAATATCTTGTATCTTCACTTCATGCATTATATAGCACTACCCTATTTCAGGTGTTCATCATCTTTCACATATACCATTGCAGCAGTCTCCAAAGTGGCCTACCTCACATCTGCTTTTTTTTTTTTTTTTTTTTTTTTTTTCAATCCATACTTCATAGTGATGGGCAAAGTGATATTTCTAAGCCACAGATCTGATTCCCTGTCCAAAGGCTATAGTGTCTTCCTATTGATTCTTGGATCAAACATAAATTCCTCTTTGATATTTAAAGCCCTTCAAAAGTTGCCTCTAACTTGTCATATTAGGATTATTATATATTACTCTCCTTCATCTATTCTATGGTTCAGGCAAACTGGCCTACTTGTACTTCCTTACCTTATACATAATATAGCATCTTTCACTTCAGTTCCTTTGGATAAGGTTATCCTGGCACAATCCTTGCTTTCCTTCCCATGCCTGAAATGTCTTCTTTTTCTGTTCTTTCTTTAGTTACTAATATTTCCCTCAATATCCCCCTTAAAATTTATATTGGCTTAGTATCATTTTTAAAAATCTGCTCACCAGAGCTATGTTTGATAAAATAAAAGTTCCTCAAGGGCAGGGATTTTTTCATTTTATTTCTGTATTTCTAGCACCCAACTTAGTACCTGACATGTAGTGGATACTTAATAAATGCATATTGATAGATAAAAGATTCATAAGTATCTTGACCTTCATGATTATAATCTGGTAGGGGAGAAAAGATACTATGTCTAATATAAACATATATGTGTGTATATGTATATTGAATCATTAATCCTATTTAAGTCATTTTTATCCTTTTATAATTTTCCTTAGCTTATTAACAGTTTCCTGATTACTTTTCAAAACTTTCTCTTAACTTATTTTATCTGTTCCTAATCTTTGACGTTTTCCCCATTGATCCTTCTGATTCTGCAAATTTAAGCTTCTTTTGCCTCTTTATATTTTGGGAAGAAAGTGACCTGCCTGAGCAATTACAACTTTTTTTCTTAAATCTCTTCTTAAAAACCTTACTTTTCCATGAATATGGAATATTCTTATCAATAGCACTCCATAAAGTATTTATGATATTCTCTAATGATAGACCTTTTCACCCGAATTTATGATTTCAATATTTAATTTATAGCTACAAATTCATTTCTTAAAAGTATAAAGAAATTTCTAAAGAATGTTTCAAATTGATGACAATACATCTGTCAGGTAGATTCTACTAAAAATCATAGCATTCTTATCTTAGCACTGGCAGAAGTAAATTAATCTTTTCATTCCTTCCTCTTAATTCGTTGTAATAGTAGAGAACCATAAGCTAGTGCTCAAGATTGATAATTATCTCAGCATATTGCAAAGAACTTTTAAGAATGTTTAAATGAAATGGTAGCCTAGAGAATCTGTTTTGTTATTGTTTCTATAAGTATATAGTTTCTCATTAGTCTAGCCTCAGCACTGTCATCTTTACTCGATTATTGTGAAAGCTAGTTCCATTTTTTTAATGGTTTCAGAATGCATAATCTGTCTAGAAGTGTGTTAACAGGACTGTGAAAAATAGGTGTTCTATACATATAAAAGTAGGTAAAAGTGGGCAAATACAGATAATAATGTTAAGCATAGTTTTTAAGTCATAAATATTTATTTTGTTTAAATAACCTGAAAGAACACAATCCTATGGAATTATGCTCTTAATATTTTGGTGCCTTTTTTTTTTTTTTTTTTAATTATGATCTTGACTTTTTTTGCAAACAGACCTACCTATATTTTATTTGTGCCACTTCACTTACATGTGCCAAGAATATGGGGACATGTTAAAATCTCTGTTTTTACACAAAAAGTACTTGAAAGAAGAGACTGAGAAATTGCAATTCTCAGTTTGGTTTTATATTTTTCTAGCATCAAAACAGATTTTAATGATGGTGATATATAAATACAAATAAAGAGAAATACATTTAGAAGAAAATTATGTAACAGCATATTTTATAGTTTTCTTTGTAGATTTTTATCGTTTTGCAGGGACACTGATTATAAGTGCAGAGTTTTTTCCATAATATATAATTAATGATCTTCGAAGCTTGTGTGTGTAAATTAAGTCATTGACTTTGTCATTGGGCTTTCAAGCTAAAATAAGTGTGGAGTGTTTAGTTATAGTATACACTGGAACTAGATCTTTTGTTCATAGAACTCATTATTTCTTGATTCCTAATCTACTCATTTTTAAAATAATTTTCAATCCTGAAGACTCCATTGATATTTTTGCCTTTTCACCATCCAAACTACATCTTTGCTCAGCTCCAAACTTTAAAGCTTCTCCTTGTTGATGTTGTATGATGGATATATTGAGATGGGGCTAATTTATCTGCAGTTTGAAGTGGCATAACTATAGCATCCTTCTGAGATAAGATTTTTCTAATGTACTGAGTTTATGATCATTCCCTCTCTTCCTTCTTTTCCTTCTCCTCTTCCTTGCTCTTCTCTTCCTCTTTCTTTTCCTCTCTATCCCTCTTTCCCTTTCTCTATCCCTCTCTCTCTCTCCACGCCCCCCCCCCTTCTCTTTTAGTGATCTAATCTGCTTCCATGGGGTTCTCTGTGTCAAGGATATAACAAAAGTATTCAACCATCTCTAATTTCTCTTCATCACTTTTTTTTCCTTGTCATCTCTTAAATACTTGCTGGACTTCTACACTTGAATATTCTAGAATCTGAAATTCATTAAGTTTGAATCAAAATTTTGTCATCTTTCCCCCAAATAGGCTGTCTCTTCATATTTCCAATTTCTGTAATTGGTACCTTTTCCAGTTGTTCAGATGTCATCTTCCAGTTTAATCAGCTGCCAAATCCTATCAGGCTTGCCTTTATAACATCTCCTTCTCTCTACTTACATTACTATAGTTAAGAGGTTCATTCCTGCTCTTAACTATTGTAAATTGGACTCAGCTTCCAATTTTTCTGTCACACAGTACCAAAGTAATATTCTTAAGGCACAAGTCAACATTCTACTGCTTCACTCAAAAACTTTGGAGTATCTTTCTGTTTTTCTTTAGGATAAAATGAAGTTATCAAAAGTCTTACACAATCTGACTTCAGCCTAATTTTTCAGCCTTATTTCACAAGATATACCAGCCAAATTAGACACTATATTCAACGTATTATTTTCTTACTTCCATGAATTTGCATAGACATAAGTGTCATCTTTCTCCAAGACTCAGGTGCCACTTACTCTTTGTATGACCCATGAGTACCCCCAAGATGAAAATATTTTCTATCTTCTCAAATAATTCCTGTAGAGCAGTTTTCCATTTATTCAAATGATTTTAATTTTGGCATTTGTTTTGATTGATAAGTAGGGGAAATTTTTTTTCTTTTTTCTCTTGGAGTATTTTCCACTGACATTCAGCAAAAAGAATTAGGATTTGAATAAACTCAATTTACATATTTCTGTCTTATTCTTTATGTTCCTCATTAATATAACTTCCTGTTTAAGAAACTAACTGCATCCAAAACAGCTTAAAAATTAGTCCTCCTTCCCCCCCCCAAAAAAAAAAGAGCCAGAAAGTCATCCATTCTACCCATTGTCTACAAAAATTGATCTCTCCAATGTACTACTTGCTACCTTTTATTTTGCTTTAGTCTGGAAGAGAGGTTGTATACTTTGTAATAGGACTGGTTCTGTTTGGAGAAGCTACATCTGTTACATAATCACTGTAGCAAGAGCACTGTTTCTCTCTTTGGCAATAGTTCTAGTTCTACAATGATTCAATATTTAAAATTGCCTTCTTTATACCTTTAGGAGACGTTGATCCAGCAGCAAGTGTCATTTCATTAGGTCCTGTATCTCTGATGTTGTGGATAGTGGAGTCCTCCAGCAGTTGAATGAGAGCAGTGGACACATCTCAGCATGTCGGGCTAGAGAGTTGCGAATCTAAACCTGGGGCAGGCTGGGGCCATGAGGCAGAAACACCAGCCTCCACTAACACCGCAACAAGCTGAAGCTTCCAGTTATGGCATAAAAGGCCTTTTGTTATGGGAACCACGCGAGGGTTAATCTTCTCATGAGAATGGAGGTAAAGAAATGAGATGGTTAACTTTACTACTGAGCAGTTACACCAAGAACAACTGTCAATGAGATGGATTGTGCCGGAGCAGAAAAGGTTTTGATGGTAACAGTATGGGGGATAAAGAACTTAAGTTTTAAACTTGATGTGAGTTACATTGTCTCTGAATTGAACATCCTGTGTTGGAAGAAGATACATTTGGGGGCTCCAAGACTACAGTAGAAAAGTATAGAGCAAGCAGTAAAATCTTCTAGTCAAATCTTACATGCAGGACAACAAAATGATGAAAGATATCCAAACACCAGATACTCCACCAGGAAGGCTTTCATTTTAGAATTTGTTTGAAGGAGCAAAGGATGGGAGAGAGAAATCAATTTTATCCATCAAAGCCAGTGAGATAAAATTGTCTATTAAGATAAAAGAAAAAAAAATAAAGACTATTACTATACAGAGAATGTTGATCCAGATCACTTAGAAAAAATCTGAAACCAGCTTAAGAACAGGGATAAAGTCAAGCCCATTGTAAGTATCATTGAAAACCAAAATGTGCCAGTCAGCATGTCATAGAAAATGACCAAAGGGCAAAAAGAAATTGATCAGAATTTTGTTGGTCTTCATGGGTTCATAGCCTCTGTCTCTAAACAAAATATGGAAACAAGTAGAGCTTTTTTTCTTTCTTTCTTTTTTCTTTTTTTCTTTTTTTTTCTTTTTTCTTTTTTCTTTTTTTTTTTTTTTTTTGCTTCCCTACCCCTTCTCCCCCAAATAGAAAGGAGATTTCTTGGTCCGTTTCTGACAATCTGTTGTTTATTAGGATAGTTGTGTCTTTTGTTTGCTTTCTAGTAGGCATAGTACATTTAGTTAAAAAGTACATCTGTATGCTACTACTTGATTAAAAACTTTTTTTTTCTAGCCATTTTCTTTTTTTTTTTTTCTTTTTACCACTGTTTCAGTTTCTGCATGTAGAATTAAATAAGAAACAAAACTTGTAAAGTTGTAACATTTCACATGGAAATGCTGCCCGATCTTCACCAGCTTCAAAAATCTGACCTTTGCCGATGCTGCAATAAAGTGTTGTAATTTAGATTTGCTGTGTATTTCTTTTTTTTTTTTTTTTTAATCCAATAAATGATAAAAATCATTATCTGCTGGGATCAACTTTGTGCTTTGTGAGGTGTAAACCCTCTTCAGAGAAATATACCTCACTTCACTTCCTCAGATGTTGCCATATTTGTTTTCCCAAGTGCCTGAATTAGGGTTTTGAGTATACTTCCTTTATCCAAGAGAAAACTAGGCTGTGATGAAAGTCCCTGCACATGTTAGCTATGCATGAGCCATAAAAGTAAAGATAACCCATTTGAGATGGGTGACTTAAAAGGACAGTGAAATGTATACTCTTGATCAATTTCCTTCTGTTAGGCTGGTTCCAAAGGTTAAATTAGACAACTTCAAGGGAATTAATGGCATCATTGTCATTAGAATTTAAAAAGTTCAGTCCTTTTCAAAAGATTGTGGAAACAGACTTTCAGAATTTGAAAGGAATCAGCTTGCCCTCTTTCCATATATATGTCTGAAAATAAAATGTAGGCTTGAATATGCAACATCTGTGTCTTTGTAAGGAAATCTTTAGTATGTTATACCTTCCTCAATGCTTAATGGTATATATTTGTACTGAATTGTTTTGAGAAGTTTAAGCATATGTTATTTTTATATTGCTTAATTTGGTCTTGTCCTATCTTCAAGCTGTTGTTCTGTATCTCTCCTCCCTATCAGTACTGAACTCCTAGAAAATGTTATGTTTTTGCAGTTTTATTTTCTTATAAACTAGTCATTTCTCAGCTCTTTGTTACCTGTGTTCTCATCTCATCCTTCTTTAGAAATTGCACTAAGGTTACCTGTGATCTCTTTAACTTCTAATTGGTCTGTTTTCAGTCCTTACCCATCTGCAGTTTTTTATGTTGTCAACCATTTGGTGGATATTTCGTTGTCATTTTGCTTCTGGTTCTTCTACTATCTTTTGGACTTCTTTGATGGATAATCATCCATCCTTTATCCACCTAATGCTGGGTGTCTTCCAAGGTCCTGTCCTGTCTTCTCTTTGTAATCTCCTTAGGTCCCTTGGGTACAAGTGTCTCTATAAAAAAGCCTAATATATAAGCCCAGTCCTAAACTCTTTCTTGAAGTTTAGGCTCACATTTGATAGCTACCTACTGGATATCTTTACCTAATATCCCATCAGCATCTCACACTGTTAATAACAGAATTCATTATCTTTATTCCTTACTCCGGCTATCTTCTAAAATACCCCATTTCTGTTGAGGATCTCACCGGCCTTCCAATCATCCAGCTTCACATACTGTTTAGGACAGTGTTTCTTACTTTCCCTCACATTATTCCCTTGCCAAGTCTGAGTGATTTTTACCTCCACAATATCTCTGAGATGCATCATCTTTTCAAATCCATTTTAGATTAGGGCCCCTATCACCTTTTTTTCTTGGACTCCTCTTTGGTCTCTCAGCTTCCAGTTTGTCCCTTCTTCAATTCATCTGCTACAGACCTGCCAAAGTGATATTTCTAGAACATAGTTCTGATTGTGTCATTTCCCCTTCTCAAAAATATTCAGTGGGTCTTTGTTGCCTCTAACATAAAATATGAACTTCTTGATCTCACATTTAAAGTAGCCCTTCCTCAGTTTAACAGCAGACTACCTTTCCAGACATATTATCATATTACTACCTTTCACTTATTCACTTGGTCTGCTTGTTCTTCTCCAAACTTAATTTCTTCCATCTTGAGCTTCTGAGTTTACATAGGTGATATCTCCCCTATGGCATATCTGGGATGCAGTATTTCCTCACCTCCACCTCTTAGAATCCTTTCCTTCAAGCCTCATTCGAGTATTCTTCTAATAAAACTTTTCCTTGTCTTCTCAGTTTGTTAATACAATTTCCTTAATTTTATCTTGTTTCTGTGTATGTACATGTATCTTCCCAATAGAATGTAAGCTCCTTTAGGGCAGGGACTTTTTTTTCCCCTTTGTATACTTAGTGGCAATTTAATAAATGTTTATTGAATTTTAGGTGCATTTTAGATTTGACAGTCCCTATTTTAAAGTTAGAAAATTGTGGTTTCTTGCCTCCAATTTCCTTCTCAAATGATACACAAAGCACAAGTAATTGGCTTTGTTCAAATATCTGCCATTCCAAAAGAAATTAATATTTTTCTAGCCAGGTAGCTTGAAGGCTATACCAAATTTGGTAAGATCCTACAAAACATAAAACTTTGTTTCATTTGACTAGCACAATAGGGAAGTAATGAAGAAAAGAATTAAGGAAGTTTAAAATAAGCCTTTATTAACCACAAATAGTAATCTTTTACTTTGTATAACACTTCATAGTTTTAAAATGCTTTCACACAAAGTATTTTTTAATTTGGCCTGATTGGTTTGTGAAGTTTGGTCTGAAAGATAGTATGCTTCCCCTTTTACAGATAAGAAAACAAAAGTACATGGTAAGTGGGGGAGCCAGGACCAAAAACTCTGGTTTTCTGGTTCCTAATCTAATGTCCATGTATGCATGCTTCCTTTGAGAATCAAATAATAGGAGTCAAATAAAGGCAAGAAGATGCATGGTCATTTATAGACTATATTGTCTATCAGCAAGAAAATAAAATTTGTAGTTATTTCATCTTTCAATAAAAATAGTGATTTTCCATGACTTAGCAAGAGTTGTGGTTCCCTTTCCCAAATTCAGTCATTTTATTAATGAAAAAAACCCATAAATTCTCATACTACAAAGGCTTTTTGTTTATGTGCTTGTCCTTATACTCATGTATGTATGTGTATGGTAACACCTCATTTATAGAATATAGTTAAGAACGAAGAAATGAATAGTTAAATCCAACCAGAATAGGTATCAAAACCTTTAGCTTGCAAATATAAGAAATTACGTCTTCACTCAGATATTTTACACTAGGTTATCTATTTTATAAATCCACTACAGAAAAGTAAGGTGAGCAAGACTGCTCCAAATATATACACTGAAAATAATTTAAAATGGCAGTTGATTAGAAAGGGGATAGAAAACCTTGCCAAAAAAATTAAATGTTCTCAGGTCATTTGGCATAGTAACAGTCTTTACACATTTCAGTGGTAATTCTTAAAGTCACCTGATTTACAATAGTGTAATAATTGATGTTCATAATGGAGATATGCTGAGTCAAGGAGAAAAGGTTCAGTTACATTCAATAGAAACAAATAGCAAATTGTATAAGTACAATATCTATCCTGTGATTAAAATATGAAAAATGTTGATTTCTGAATGGGACCAACCTATATAAGGAAAATCTAGTTATCCATTTGGTTCCCAAGGGATGAGGATAGAAAATTGAGATTTGTTTTTTTGTTTGTTTGTTTGTTTTTAAGATGAACTAGAGCTATCAGGTATTTGTTTCATGAAATGAGATTCATATTTCTTATCTAAAATCCTTTTTCACTTTTTCTTTTGATTCACTAATAATCTTTCCCAATTAATTTTTTAAAACTTCCTTGTAAATTGTTTATTATAATTATCACTTTCTGTTATAGCTCAAGGTTTCTTGTAGTTCTTGGTTCACACTGATTTCTGATTTTCCTCAATTTCTTAGAATCCAGCAGAGAACCACACCCAAATGGTCTCTACTTCCATGCTGCTTCATGACAGCAGTAACATTCTTGACATAATCATTTAAGATTTAGGGGTTAGCAAGAACACAAACTATAGAAGGAAGGGTTATTTGATAAGAATTATTAGAAAAACTTGGAAGCAATTTGGCATGCTGTCATTTCAGACCAGTATCTTAATAACATAAATCACAATATGTTCCAAGGTGGATAAACAGCTCATATATAAAGATCATATAGGATTATAGACTTAGAAAGGACCTTGGAGGACATCTAGTGCAATCTTCTTGAGCAAACAGGCCTAGTACAAGTAAATAACTGTCCTGGGCCACACAAGTAAAATAATTGGCAAGGCAAGATTTGAACCCAGGTACCTGAAACCAAATTGAATCATTTTTCTATAATACCAGGCTTCCTTTTACAATAATGTTATAAGAGGAGGTAACTTGCACAGCTGTGGCTAGGGGGAGAATTCATACTCAAACAAGGGATAGGGATGATGCATTTAGCATCTACTAATAGAAGCTTGATATCTGAGATTCAGAGAAGTAGCATGGTGCTATGGAAGGAACTCTGGATTAAGGGATAGAGAATCTGGTTTCGAATTCTAGCTCTGTTATTTGTTAGCTGTGTGATCCTGGGCAAATCACAACCTCACTGAGTCTTAGACTCTTCGTTTGTAAAATCATTAACTTGTTGTGGATGACTTCCAAGGACTTTGCAGCTCTCAGTCTGTGATCTTATGATCATAAGAACATTTATATGAGTATATATGTACACACATATATGCACCACTGTCCAATAAATAAGTGATTAAAGTGTAAGCTCCACTAAGGATTCAGTACAAGAAAGAAAAGCTATCAACAACTACAGAATTAACCTGCCATCAAGCTATAATGTAAAAGAAATAAATGTACATTAAACAACTGAAGTTTCAGTTCACTTACCAAGTTGACAAAGGCATAATAATAATATACTATTGGGTGAGCTTTGAGTTACTCTTTATCTTCCTGAAAATAATTTGGGATTATGAAATAAAAATTACCAAAATTTTCAATTCAAATTCTTGACCCAGAGATACCCAGGTAAGCAATGTCCAAAGGAGAACAAAGTAAGAAAGAAAGAAAAAGTATTGTAACAGCAGTTTTTTGTGGTTTGGGTTTTTGTGGAGGGAGTTTGGTAGCAACAATGGTTTCCTATTGGGTAAGGGCTGAATAAATTGTGACATATGGGTAGAATGGAATATTGTTCTTTAAAAAATGACAAATATGAGAAAGAAGAATATGAAAAGACATAAGTTAAGGGAAGAAAACACTAAGGAGTACTATCTTTATGACTATCGAAATATAAGTGAATGTAATTCTAAAATACATTTGAATCTACATTGAATACAATGTTAAGTTTGGGTTTCCAGGCACAATAAGGAAACACTTCCTTTTGGTAGAAAGATTTGAGTTATGGCTGTAGAATTCGGTCAATTACGTGGATTTGTTTTGCTTGTAATGGGGAGGGTTTGAAGGGAAAGCAGAACTAAGAAATAATTGTATAATAAAGTCAAAAAACTCAAAGGCTAGATAAATGAATTTTGAAGTCATTTCCAATGCTGGTATTATTTTTTAAAAATACTCTTAAGTTTAAGGTGAAAATCTCAACTTAGTCAACAAGTATTTTTTGAGAGCCTCAGATTTAGTGCTGGAAGAGACCTTAGAGGTTACCCAAACCAACTTCCTCATTTCACTGATGAAAAAACTGGATGTCAGGATAAAATGATTTGTCTAAGTAAGAAGCAGAGCAAGATTTCAAACTTCAGGGTCTCTTGATTCCAAATATACCACTATACATCAGAGCACCTAATTTTTATATCCTTGTAAGTAGGGAATGGATCCTACAGTGTTAAAGACTGTGCTATTAGAACAGAAGGTCTGGCAGACTGCTTCATGCTAAAAAGTATTAAGTATGGTCCTAGCAAATAGATTAATTCTGCTAAATAAGAACTAGCCCCATTATGTAGGGAGAGATGTGTTATCAGTTGGCTTATTCTTTTTGATGAATTTTTTTTTTTCTTCATGGTAAAGCATGATTCCAAAAAAAAAAAAAAAAAAAAAAACCAAAAATGGTTAAAATATGTAGTTCCCTTTTATTCCTGCAGTAACTGTGGCGACACAGCAGAAAAGGAGATGTTTAAATTGTACAATTTCTAGATCTGCTATAAATGTTAACTTTTTTTTTTGTTTTTGTTTTTAAAACAATTTTTTTTATTAAGGCTTTTAATTTTCAAAACATGCATGGACAATTTTTCAACATTAACCTTTGCAAAACCTTGTGTTCCAGTTCCCCCTTCCCCTTCCCATTACTCCTTCCCCAAATGGCAAGTAATCCAATATATGTTAAACATGGTTAAAATATATATAAACATTAATTGTTGTTTGAAATGTGACTTGTCCAGTGATTGAGAATACATACTACTCAAGGAACTCTATCATATAAATATTGAGATTCAAAGCCATGTGTCACCAAAGTGACAGATAGTTTACAGATTCTTGTTGAGGAAACAAATTGGCAAAGTTAATTTTATCATGCATTCAAAAGCAAAAATATGATATTTGGTAATATACATTTCTATTGCTTATGATGAGCATGATCAAAAAACTAAATTGCAGCAGGGAAGATTACATTTTACAAAATATTAATATCAGTATTTTTTATGATAATAGTCAAAACCAAAAAAAAAAACCTAGAACCATCTTTCTGTCATTGGATTCAGTGTTTCTGATATTATTTATCTTGTTGTTATAACACACACACACACACACCCCAGCCCAAATATACACAAAACAGAATACATTAGCAGCTGCCTAACTACTGGCAAAATTTGTCCAGGATAGTTTTCTACATCACTGAAGACTTTCAAGGAAAGCTGAAATGACACTTGGGTAAGTTGTAGACTTTTTTGTTCAGATATAATAAAGCAATGGTTTTTACAAGCTCTTTAGAGGAATGACCTTTGTATATGTTGAAAAAATCATTGAATCTTAAAATTGAGAGACTATTCAGTCCACCCAGTGTCTTCTAGTATTTAGTATCTTTTAATAGCAAATGGTTATCAGACCTTCATATGAAAATTTCAAAAAAGAGATAAGGTAGGCTTTCACTACCTTATTGATTGCATTTTTTAGATTAAAAACTTAAAATTGTTTTTAAAGTTTTCCCCTATACTAAGCCAAGTTATACCCCTATGCACCTTCTACCATTGTTCTTAATTCCTCTAAGAGTCAAGCAGAGCTGCTTTGAGAACTTTCCTGTGAAAGTTCTTTAAATAATCGATGAATAATTGATAAATTCCTCTTCCCTTCTTTCCCCTGAATCTTTCTCTTTCCTCGTATGGCATGATCTTAAGACCTTCCCAATCTGTGACCTTTCTCTAATCTCGAACTTAATACAATACTCTTAGGTATGATTAGATGAGAATAAAGTACAGATAAGCCATCACTTCCCTCATTCTGGATACCATGACTTAAGACATCCCTAGATCATATTATTTGTCTACTATTGAGGTAATTTGGCGATGTGGAATTAAAAGGCAGGGACTTTTATGTTTGGTTTTTGTGTCTGTTGCACTCTGCACAGTACCTGGCACATAGCACTTATTTGATGCTGGAATGAAGTAATCTAGAACACTAAAGAGTTGAGAAAATCAACATTCATATCTTGCCTTAAGTATTAACTGTACTGCATGATTCTTGACATGCTTTAACCCTTCTCAGTTCCTTGTCTATAAAAACGTTTTTTTAAAATCTCCCAATAATAATATGTCTTAAAGGATTGTTGAGTCTCAAATGAGAATGTGTAAAATTTCACAATACAACATAAATAGTTATTATATAGTAGTCAGGCAAACTAGATGATACTATAGGTAGAGGATCACACTTGGAGTCAGGAAGAGTTTGGTTCAAAATCCTGTCTCAGACATACTTTGGTTCTTGATAAGTCATGTAACTTCTTTCACTTTCAGTTTCTTTAGCTATAAAATGGGAATATTAATGGCACTTATCTCAAGTGAAATATCATGTAGAATACTTTGTAAAACCAAAGGAATATATAAATGATTTCTATCTCCATTATTATTATTTTATTGTTATGCTTTGATATATAGAGCA
This sequence comes from Sminthopsis crassicaudata, assembly GCF_048593235.1. Taxonomy (NCBI): domain Eukaryota; kingdom Metazoa; phylum Chordata; class Mammalia; order Dasyuromorphia; family Dasyuridae; genus Sminthopsis; species Sminthopsis crassicaudata. The sequence goes on from NC_133621.1 coordinate 163,260,419, forward strand.
TGAAATCCACTGCATCTTTCAGATGTCATCTTTGCTAATTTGTTGGGTATGAAGTGAAATCTCATAACTTTTAATTTACATCTATTTATTGCTGTTTATCATACATGAATATGTATTTTATTTATCTCCTAAGTAGATATCCTTTGGGAGAGGGATGATTTTTCATTTTGGTTTTATGTTTCCAATACCTAGTACTGTACTTGGATCACTAGTGAGTACTTACCAAATTTTTAATGTATTGAGTTGCAAGATATAGAAAATACAAGATTCTACAGTATTTATTGTTTGATTTTTATTTATTAAAGATTATTAAGAAATTTGTCTAGGTAGAACAAAACCATCTTTAAAGCTCTTAAATTGTATCTCACAATTTTTTGATAGATCCATAGAAATAACTTTTTTCAAAGATCTTTTACACAAAGGGATGCATAAAATAGAATAAAAGAATTGCAGAATTTGGCATTTAGAAGGAACACCCACAGCTATCCATCCACTCCAATCCAAACACTAAAGACAAACCTGAGAAGTGCTCATGCAGCCTCTGCTCAAAGATCTTCATGAAGGGGAAACTCCTTCCATTTTTGCACAGCTCTAGTTATGGGGAATATTTCTTAACTTTGAGCCTTAGTTTACCTTTTTGCCCATTATTCTTATTTTTGCCTCCTCAACCTTGTGATAGCCTTTCATATACTTGAAGACAACTTTCACATTCTCCTTGAATTATCTTTTTTCCAAACTAAACTTGCCTAGTCTTTTAAACCAAACCTTCCTCTGAGCATTCACTAGATTATTAACCAATATCCTTTTAAAATTGTCATGTCCCCAAATTCAACTTGGTGAGATCTGATAATGGCAGAGTAGAATGGGACTGCATCAACTCCCCATTCTTTGAAGCCCAGAATCACATTGGCATTTTTGGCTGCCGTAACACACTGCTGACTCAAGAGAGTTTGCAGCCCACTAAAACCCTTAGATCTTTTTCATAACAATTGTCTGTTCATGCTTCCCTCATTGCAAACTTGCAACATTAATTCTTGTATTCAAGTTCAGGACTTTACATTTATTTCTGTTGCATTTAATCTTACAGGTTTAACCTAGAGCTCTAGGCTGTCACAATCTTTTTGGATCCTGATTAGCTATCCTATCCAATTTTGTATCATCTGTATGCTTTTATTCAATTTAGTGATAAAGTTATAATAATACTAACTTAAATTTATATAACACTTTAAGGTTTGCATTGTACTTCACAAATACTTCCTTTGATCCTTACACTAAACCTTGGAGATAGGTTTTATTATTACCTCCATTTTACATAAAAAGAATAAAGGTGAATTGACTTGCTCTGAGTCACAGTAAATGTCTGAGACCTTATTTTAGGTCTAATGTTCTATCCATTGCACCATCCAGCTCTCTCCAAACAGCTCAAGGCCAAGCATTGATCCCTGGCATATGTCATTAGAGACTTCTTGCTACATTCTCACTGAATTATTAACAACTATGTTTGGAATATAGCCATCTGACCAGTACAATGCCAGTACTGGTTTTGATCCAATGCAGTACTGCATTGATCCAATTTATTATCTGATCCATATTCCCATCTTTGTTAAAATTTAAACTATATTCCTGACATTTTACCTCATCTACTACTATGATAATTTGGTCAAAAAGGGAAATGAAATCAGTCTGTCATATCCTGTTTTTCATGAAGCCATGCTAGATCTTTGTATTAAAATAACCTTTTCCTTTTTTAGATATTCACCAATCATCTATGACAATACATTCTAGAATTTTCTCAGGAATTGAAGTAAGCTCACTGACTTTTAGCCTGCTCATTTTCCTACTCCCATCCCCTTTTTAAAAATTGGACATTTGCCCTTCTCCAATTCTATGATGTCTCTCATTTTCCCTGATTGACTCAGCAATCATATTGAGCCAGTTCTTTCTAGGATCCAAGGACAAATTTCACTTGGGTCCACTGACTTGAATGTTTTCTAGTCTTTTAGGATCCTGTATTTAGATCTCGAAAGGAATTCATTTATTCCAGTACCCTCATTTTATGGATGAAGAAAATGAGGCTCAGAGTTTGTGATTTGCCCAGAATCAGAAAGCTGGAGCTGCAGGCATGTCCTAGTTAATTATTATTTTATTGGGTATCAACTTTTTAGTCATTTTTGTTTGTCACTACTTCTAGTACGTCATCATTATCATTGCCAATTTAGACCAAGCCAAAAAAACAAACCCTAACCTTGCTTTAATCCTTTTTTTTCCCCCTCTTAATAGTGTTAAGGAAAATCAAACAAGCTTTTTCTGTTCTTCTTAACTTCTCTCACCAGCCTCACCTCATTATGCGCTTTTACATTTCAAGGCTTATTCTTATGGGGAATGCCACGTTCTTATATCAGACATTATTTGACATTAAAATGTAAGTTGATTGGCAAGTTCCTGGCACATTCATATTAGTCTTTTCAGACAGATTTCATTTTTTTTTTTTCCTCACTGGAATAATTCCTTTTTGTGTCTTCAGAATTTTATTCTTGAGCATTCTCTTACTGAAGGATTTTAATCTATAGAGTCCTATCTGTTTCTTCTCAATCTCTTAAAATTACCTTTCCCTATACAGAAAATACTTGTCAGACTATGCTCATATTTTCTTTCTCCTTACAATTTCTAGAATGGAGCGGCCATTGCTTCTACCAGGTTTCCATTATTTCCACCTCAAAACAATTCTTCCCTGTTAGTGAAAGTGAAATGTCAAATAAAATTTTTGTTGTTTCCTTTACCTTTTGAAGGATATAATTTTTACTAAGGCAAATCAAAGTGCCATTAGCTGCTTTGGCTATAGAAAGTGGGAAGAGGGATAGAGACAGGAAAATAATTACAGAGAAAGTAAGCTCTTATCTGGGTGATTAAAGTTCACCCTCACTAATATATGATGCCTCTATGAGATGCTTGTAATCCATTTCCCAAACTACTTATGTATTTCCTCTTTCTGTCAAGATGATCCATAGCTGCATTCTTCAAAATGTTCCCTAGATACTTGGGGGTCCTTAAAATTCCTTTAGAAGTTCATGAGGTCAAAATTATTTTTATAATGATATTAAGGTGTTATTTGCCTGTTAAAATATTCTATCTTTCCAACTACATATGTATGAAGCTGCATTTCTTCATATACTTCAACCAAAACAACATATTCCGACAAATTGAGTTGCAGAAGCAAGGACAAGAATTCAGCTTGTCTTCTATTAAGCCAGACTTTTAAAAGATTTGCACAAATGTGTAAAACAATGCCATGATTCTTACTAATTTTTGAGTTTTGGAAAATTAATTATTTTTCATAAAAAATGTTATTTATGTTGACTTGTAATGAATTTATAATTGTTATTTTTTAATGAATGAATAAATAAATATTTTAAAAATTTATCAGTTTTCATTTCTAATACATTAAATACTGATAAATATAAACCACATAATCAAAAGGTTTTTGAATTCCTCTATAAGTGTTACGGGGTCCTGAGACCACTGGTCTGTAATATATACACCAACAACAAGATTACTTGAGCTCCTCTCTTTTTTGACTTTTACTCAAATATTCTACATCATGTTTCTCCTCTTTGCTTCTTAGGTTTCCTCACATGAGAATACTTCTATAATATGCTCAGTCCCACTCCCCTTTTCCTTATTCTATTAAGATATACCCAACTAGAATTTAGCCCAATCATGAGTTTCATACAAACTAAGTCTCAGTGATAACTATTGAGATCAATTTGCTCTTTTGTGTTCAGAACTCTAATTTGTCCTATTTTCTAAAGTTGGGGCATTTGTTTATAGATAACTTCAGTCCATGGATTTGAGTGAGACATCTCACCAACTATCATCAAAGATGTTCTACAGACTCAGAATTGAAGAGGAAGCATTAAGATGCTCCTATTGGCAGATGACATTTAAAAAATAATAGCTTTTTTATTTTTCAAAATACATGCAAAGATAGTTTTCAACATTCACCCTTACAAAGCCTTGTATTCCAAATTTTTGTGTCTCCTTCCTCTCCTCTCTTCTCCCCTAGACATTAGATAATCCAGTCTAGGTTAAACATGTGCAATTCTTGAAACATTTTTACATTTATCATGCTGCACAAGAAAAATCAAATCAAAAAGGAAAAACAATGAGGAAAAAAGCAAGCAAACAACCAAAAAAGGTGGAAATATTTCCATTCAATCTCCATAGTATTCTCTTTGAATGTATATGGGTCTATTGGAATTGGCATATGACATTGTAGTGACTACATTTTGGAAGAGTGTATGACTTCATCATTAAATGAAGAGATACTTGAAAGAGATTAACCAAAAAAGTCCATACCAAGGGGGAAAAAAAATTGAATGAAGATGAGGCATCTAGGTGGTACAGTGGTTAGAACACCAGCCTTGAAGTCAGGAGGACCTGAGTTCAAATCTAACCTCAGACACCTAGCTGTATGATCCCGGGCAAGTCACTTAACCCCAATTGCCTCAGGAAAAAAAATTGAAGATTTCACTTTTTTCTAATTACATCATGCATTTAGGTGATCCTCCTATCCTCCTGCTCAGTCTACCAAGAACTGTTGTCTACTAGACAGATATTGTGCAAATAGATAGCTTCAGAACTGGATAAAAGGATATATTGCATTTGGGGAAAATGCACTTCTTTCAGTGCTCTCAAACTGATTTTTAATACCAATATTCTAGTTATAATATGAACCATGGAATATAATCATGCCTGAATCAATCCAAATTTCAGATGACTGAAAGGGTAAAAAAAGTCATAGAGTGGGTGACACTCAGTTGTAGCAATTTGCCAACTATAACTTTAACTGGTACAAGTGGTAGTAAAAGTATAAAAAGATTGAGGAAAAGGAAGCCAAAAGATATTGTGAGAGCAATAAATAATGGTGCTGTATTGCTGCTACCCATATCTTGTGAAAAAACCCAAGGAAATTATTAATTCAGGTCTGATGCTAGAAGGAAATGAGCTCCTAAACAGGTAACAAAAGGAGGTTTACTTAACTACAATTAAGAATAGAAAGAATATCCAATAAGGATATAGCAGCACTTAGCTCACATGACATAGCCCTCCTCACCTCCTTACGTAATGAGTCTGGTCAGCAGGACAGAGTATGGTATCTCATGCAGTCTTGAGACCTGCATCAAATTTAAGGTGTTGGACATTCTGTGAATGCATCTTTTTTAAGTCCTTAGGTGACCAGAAAGCCACATTACTATGGTTGGAAGCTACCAGGAAATTATACTAGGAAAAGTGGAAGAGCCAGTCAGTTTTCTGGGGCAGTCTTTTAGGGAAAACTCATGTTGTAGGGGAAGGGGAGACCTTAGTAGATGTTGGCTTTATCACAGCATCTGTCAAGTCCAGTATACTTTTTATTCAGGATTTATAGGGCATAGACTAGAATCCCATGGGTTGAGGCATCATGAATGGGTTGCGATCTCTACTGGTAAAGAGTGTGCCCACAATTTTGAGACTATTTATCAGTGAGATAAATTCCTCTGAATGGTTCATATTTCTTACAGGATAATATTTCATTTCATTCCCATGTCATGGTTTTTCTAGTTGGTAAGCACCCATTTTGTTTCTATTTTTTTGCTATCACAAAAGAAAAAAATGGCATGAATGCTATAAATATTTAGTACATGGGGAAACCTTTATTTTTTTTGACTTCCTAACTTAATCTGACCTCTTTGGAGTATATGCCCAACATTGGTATCTCTGGATGGTTTAGTCATGTTTTTCACAAATTCAAATTGTATTCCAGCAATACATTAATGTGCTTTTCCTGTAGCCCTTCTAATGTTTTTTGTCTTTTTGTCATCTTGGTTGATACTCATTCCCTTCTGAGGTCCTCTCTGCCTTGCCATCTGCCTTGCCTGTATGCCCTGCTGTCTCCTGGCACTGTCATCTGACCTACTTATATAACCTGAGGGCCTCTGGGTCTTGCCATTCCCTTCATAGCTGTGCCCTTAGGACTTCCAGGCCTTGGAGCTAAACTCTTATTTATCTCCCCTAATTAGAGTTTGAGCTTTTTGAGAGCAGAGAGAATTTCTTTTTTTTTTTTTCCTGTTTGTATATCCCCCACTTAGCACAGTGCTTGGCACATACTACCACTAATTAATCGGTTGCAAGTTAAGCCCCCTCTAATTCTGAAAATATGTGATTGTTAACTATAAAGAGATGGTTTTCCAATCTTGACACTAGTTCCTTTTGTTGGAGACTCTCCAGCTACATTTTCATACATAACAGAATGATGCCTAGAGGGAATGTCTTACTGTCAAAATTTAATGGACTGACCCTGATTTTAAAATTAATAACTTTTCTAGTTAGAGCACTTATTGTTTCTGACTCCACCATATCAACAAAGAAAGGAAAGGGGAATAGAGTACAAAAATGTGTTCCTCTATTTCTATGGGTTTAAAGAATTTAATGTTTTCAGCTTCAGAGACGAAAACACCAGATGGTTCCTTTCCAAGCTCTAAACCTGGCAGTAAAAATGTTATCTGGATAGAACTTTCTCCCCCTGAGTGCAAATTTTAGCTCTATGCTTTCACTTCTCCAAAGGTAGTTTTGGTCATTCCAACCCCATCTGCTGTAAATACAAGATCGTTTGGCAGTGAAAGATAGGATTTGCACAGTTGGCCATGCAAGCAGGTATCTCTTCAATTTCTATTTCTGTCCATTGTGTTTTCCCTTATGTTACTTTGCTTTTTTGATATGACATAGTCTAATACCTAAGTTTATTTGCATTTCAAGGGTAGATTAAATTGGAATATCTTCACTTCTCATTTTATTTCTGAAGTAAAACACTTGTTTAAAAAGATTCTTATCCTGTCATCCTATCTAGCTTTATATTTTATTATATTTTCCTTTGAATAGAGACTTCTTTTGTAAAATATTCCTGCCTTGGTCAGAAATATCACTCACATTGCAAACCTAAGGATCCAATGGATAGTAAAATGACAATTTAATATATATGACTAAATTAAATAAAATTAGGTTCTTTAAGGGGGCAATTCAAGGTATTGCTTTCTTAGCCTTATTCAAGAGTACTCAAATCCCCCAAATATTTTCATTATAACTGATAGATTCTCTTTCCTGGGGTTTTACAAATCTGGATTTAACAAAGATAAGGGCTCACTTGAAGCTCTTATAAAATTAGTTTCTACTAATAGTGTTTTTGGGACTAGGCAATAGAGGCGGCAAAATGGTGCAGTAGTTACAGCACTGGGCGTGCAATCAGGAAGACCATGATCTCAAATCAGGCTCAAAGACTGTTACCCTGGGCAAGTCATTTAATCTCTGCCCTGATTTTCCTTAACTCTAAAATAGGGATAATAACAGTTCCTGTCTTCTGTGGTTGTTGTGAGAATCAAATGAGATAATATTTGGAAACCCCCTTCTCTCCTTCCCTCTTTCACCCTCAGTGGTAACAGAAAGAAGGATGTTTTGGGTGCACTTGGCCAAAAAAATTTTTTTTCTGTTTAATTGTTTAAACTGCCAGGCAGCTGATCTCCCTTAGTTACTTAAAGATGGTTCTTCTAGGAGCTGCTTAGCACATATTATCCTTAAGACATTTTAAAGAGGAATCTAGGGCAAAGGAGGCTAAAAGAGCCAGATAGTCTTAGGAATACTTTGCCTTAGGATTGTTTAGATCAGGAAAAGACTATTTTGAGACCTCTTATTCAAGCCCTGAAAGTTAGAGAGCACTTTTTGGTATCCCTTTTGGTGTATTCTTCAAATGAATTACCTGATCCTAGAATGTGACTTGAGGGTTCTCCTTAAAGACATGATGTAGCATTATTGATTCATTCTTTCCCATGTATTTGTCTTTGCTTAACATAATTTAGTAAATTCAGATCTATCAAATTCTAGAGTCAGTAGACTAATGCATACCATTTTTATTTTAGTCTAAAATCTGGTGAATTAAATTGTTGTTGTCTATTGTGAACTGTTGGCTCAAATTAATATTCCTTTCTAAGTTTCTTTATATTCTTGTTTATGTTTCAGAGTTTTTACTTGTCTTTGGTTTTTTCATCAAGAATGCTTGAAAGTCCTCTATTCCATTTTATCCTGTGAAGGCTTATACCAATTTTACCAATGTTATTTGTAGTCATAAGCCTCTTTTGTCTTTTAGAATGTTGTATTCCAAGACCACCTATTTTTGGTAGAAATTGCTAGATCTTTTGTGGTCTTGACAGCGGATACTTGGTGATTTTTTTTTTTTTTTTCTGACAGCTTGAAGTATTTTTAATTGACATAGGAGTTTTGAATTTTGGTTTTGATATTTTCTGCAACTTTCTCTTTTGAGGTTCTTTCAAGAAGGGATCAGTAGATTCTTCTTCACTTTACTGCAGTTTTTATTTATAGTTTCTTGAAATACGTGTCTGGGGTTTTTTTAAGTTACAATTTTTAAGAAGTCTAATGATTCTTAAATTACATTTTGTCTTATTTTCTAGGTCAACTAATTAAATTTTTTATAGTTTTCAATCTTTTTACTTTGTTCCAATATTTTTTCTGTCTCTTAGAATCAATGATTTCTAGTCTATTTTAATTTTTAAGGAGTCCATTTCTTGGGTAGGGTTTATTACTTTCTCCCTTTAAGCTATTTATTCTTTCAAGTCTTTCCTCCAGAACTTTTAATTTAAAAAAATCTTTTGCTTAATTTCTTCTAACAATTCCCATAATATTTTTGAAATTTTTATTTTCCTTTGTGTCTCTGCTGATAGTTATGAAAGTATTGTATTTGCAATAATTTTTTTAGATCTTTTCTTTACTTATCTATCTGAATTGATGTTTTGCACCAGGACCAGATCCACCCCCTGCTTTGGGTTGATTAATCCTTGCTTGGTCTTTCCTTGGTCCTTTGGGTTCTCGGGCTGCTCTCTACACCCCAGTGTTAGCCCTCCCCACTCCTGCCCCCAATCTTTGAGTTTCAGAGCCCTCTCCTTTTCAGAATGGAATATTTGGGATCTCAGAATTCCTGAACCTAGGCCTCCCTAGTCTGAGTGCCGGAGTATTCCAATAGTCAATGGTTGATACTGCCCTAATTACTACCACATACTACTCCCAGGAGTTTCCAAGGTTCCTTATAATGGTATGTTGTGTCCACACTGGGACTTTCTTGGAGAATTCCCTTCCTCTTGCTGCCTCTATACACAAAGCCTTGCAGATTACGTGTCCCATTCCTAATTGCACTGGTAGGCATTAATAATTGGCTTTATAGAGAAGGAGATGACCCCTTCTTATTGCTCATGAGTTGCTTGGCTGACTTTTTGTGAAGATGTCACTTAGCTGTAGTTTCTCATTGGTTTTCTTGAGCATTATCTGGTCTGATGTTAACTGAATGACCTACCTCCCATTTAGAAATGAATGACTTCTACTTCTGAATAAAGGTTTTGTTTTAGCTTCTTATGAATTTTACACAGAAATAGTGATTATCAATATGTCCTCAACTTGACCACTTCCTAATTTTGACTTCTTGGTTGGTTAATGTTTTGAGTGACAGGAGGGGGTAAGAGAAAGTACCCTAGTGAAAGGGGCATGATGGAGAAAGATAGAGCAATACTGTATGGCGTAGTTGATCTGGATTTCCTTTTAATGGAAGTTCTGGGAAGAGAGGTCTCTATCCTCTTAATTAGAGCCAGGAGCCTCCAAGGTCAGAAGGTATGTTAAGTTCAAGGGCTAAAGTGATCTTGCAAGATGAAGAGGTTCATGTCTATAAAATAGGAATAAAAATGTATATTCTGTATACCTCCCAGCCTATCATGAATAGAAAATAGCATAATTTAAAGTGCTTTATAAACTGTAAAGCACTATATCAAAGTAGATTAAATTATGGTTCTCTTTATCATGTCTCAAAAGAGAGGAATTTCAATAGAAAAGGTAAATGGCTATTCTTGGGAATCAGGAAGACTGAGTTAAAATCCTATCCTACTAATAGTAATGTATGATCATCACAAATCTCTTAACTTCTTAGAGCCCCCTTGTAACTTTCTAAGAGTACAAGTCACAAATAAAATTATTGTATTTTTGGAGAAAGTTTCCACACTGGGAATTCCCTTATACTACTGAAGTCAAAGGTGTGGATACTTCCCCCCAAAAGTGTGGACACCCCTTCCCCTATGTGGAGAGGTATGAACACCCCCCCACCAACGAACTGAGTCTGTTTGATTTGTTTTTTAGAATAATATTATTTGTCTTTTTTTTTAAACCAAAAGATGGTGTTCATTAATTTTTTAAAAACTGTTTTATTAATGCTTTTTGACTTTATATCATAGTAATTTCCTAGCCCCTTCTAGACTAAACATGGTAGTTCATAATGGTTATCAATCATGATAAAAAACAGATGGTTCTGATGCAGTATGTAACTATCTGTCTCCCATGAGAGAAGAGTTGAGTTTCATTATTGCTTTTCCAGGATTTTAATTGTTTTTTTTTTTTTTCCATTTTTAGAGTTTGACTTCCTTTTAGTGATCTTTTCATTTATTTTATTATATCCACTGTGTATGTTGTCATTTGTTTCTGCTTATTTTGTTTTGAATCTTACCATGTTTCTTTGAATTCTGTATCCACTTGTTATTTATTATAACACAATAATATACCATTACATTCATATACTATAATTTCTTTGTTCTTCAAATAATGAGCACCTACTTTGTTTCTAGTTCCTTGCTACCAAAAAGTGTGCTGCTAAGAATAATTTATATTTATTGGACTTTTGTGTCTGACATCAACTTCCTTGGGCTATGTGTTCAGGAGTGGGATTGTTGGATCAAAAGATGTAGACAGTTTAGGTACTTTTTATTTTCATCATCCAGAATTGATATCTCGAATAATTAACTCACTTCATAGCTCTACCAACAGTGCATAAGGGTGCCTGCCTTTCTGTAGCTCTTCTAATTCTCATCTATTTTCATCTTTGCCAATTTGCATGGACTTTATTGTTTTAATTCACATTTCTATTCCCCTTAGTTATTTGGAGCATGTTTTCATATGGACATTTAGAGTGTGTAAGTCTTTTGAAAAATATTTGTTCGTATCTATTGACTACCTATTGGGAAATGACTTAGTTATCTATTTGTGTCAATCCCTTGTATATTTTCGTATATCATATTTTTATTGGTGTTTGATACAAATATTTTTTCCCACTCTACCACAGAATCACAGAATATGAGAGTTGGAAGGGACCTCAACTGCCACCTAGTCCAACCCATACCGAGAAGGAATCCCCACTATAACATACCAGACAAGTGGTCATCCAGCCTCAGTTTGAAGACCTCCAAGAAAGGAGAGCCTATCACCTCTTAATGTAGCCCATTACACTTTGGAATAATTCTAATTGTTAGGAAGTTTTCCTGACAGCAGACATAAATTAACTTTATTGCAACTTCTACCCATTATTCTTCCTTCTGGAGCCAAAGAGAACATGTCTATTCTGTCTTCCACATGATATCCCTTCAAATATTTGAAAACAGCTAGCACGTCCTCCAGGTTTTCCCTTTTCTAGTTTTTATTAACATCTCTAGTTTCTTCAACTGACCCTCACATAAGTTGACCTCTTCTACCAGTTCACTTCAGATTCTTTCTTTACTGACTTTATTCATTGCATGTTGTTTGAAAGTTCTTCAGTACTTCAATGGTCCTGATCATAACCCACTAATACTTCTCTATTCTGTGTGATACCTGCCCAGGTTTTCCCAGAGATCTTCTATGGAAGATCTGTCCCTGCATTGGAGTTCTTTCTCTGTCTGTTTTTCACATTTACAGTATTGGCATCTTTTTTTCATTTCTTGCTCTTGTCCCATGACCAATCCTTCTCCCTTTCTAATCATCCATTTCCTGAATCCTTTATGCTACTTCCTGCATCCCTAGGTCATTCCTGGAAATATGCTGCAACCATCTTGTACCTATCATGTGTCTTTCTCCATTTTCTCCTTTTGTTAGAGCCATAATATCTAATTCTTGCATCCAGGGCAAAATCAATTGAACTGGTGTAGGGGTAGAGGTCAACAAGGAGAATGGGAAAGACAGAGAGAATAATGAAACTCTGGGTACAATTATATCAGGACATGAGTGGGTCAGGAATTTTAGGAATGGGGAAATAAGCCCTCAGAGAGTCATGCTAGGACATGCTAGGGGAAGTCATGTTATAGTGCAGGTTGGAAGAGGATCATGTGGAGATGGAGGTGACCTAAGAGGAGAAGAAATGCATCTCTGATCCTCATATGCCAATACCCTGGGGCAAAGCTCTCATTGTTTTGTCCTATTTATGGTTCTTTACTTTGGGTCATCCAAAACCCTGTGATTTTCCAAGAATCACAACCATGTAGCATCTGGAAGAGTAGATTTCTATCACAAAGTTGGGTTTTTGTGTCAGGGAATAGCTTGTCATTTTCTGAATGCAATCATAGCTCCCTCTCATTTTTTTGTTATTTTGGGACCTAATGAATGTTTTATTCTTTGTATTTGTATCCAAGACATGTAGCACAGTCTAACTACTTCTTAGAAGCTCACATGGAGGAAGAATTTTACTTATTCTGCTTGGCCCCAGAGGACAGGAACAATAGACAGAAGTTGTAAAGGCCTGATGTAAGGAAAAACTATCTATTTTTAGAATTATCCAAAGATGGAATGGACTGTATTGGGATGCAATGGGTCCCCGCACCCCTTTATCAGGAAACAGTGCCTGACACATAGTAGATGCTTAATAAATATTGTTGATTGATTGGTCTGTAGTGCTTATTCTGCATTATCTGTACTGATGCTCTCAGTTGACTGACCCTTCAACAGCATGACATGATACAGTAAGAAGGCATTATTATGCACTTATTTATGATTGTTTGAATTTTTAGACTTCTTTTTTGAGGAATCACACCTCTCATGAATCAACAGTGTATTATGGCAGCTAAAAACCAAGTGTATTCTTAGGCTTTATTAAACAAGGAATAGTCTCAAAGACTAGAGAAGTGATAGTCTCATATTCTTTAAAAAAAATTAAACTCAGTAATCATCAATATATTGTCATATATAGTGTACAGAAAAAAGGATTATACATGCAATTATGAATTAAATATGGATGACTTGATTTTTCTTAATATCTGTTAAATTTAATGTGATAGTACCAACACTATCCTGTTTGTCTCTTAATCCCTTCTGAATTCCCTTCTGCTGTCTTCTGTGTATTTTTTTTTAAATGTTTCATTGATGCTTTTCTTTCTTTTTGTATCATTCCCTTACCTTCCCACACAAATAAAAACCTTCCCTTTTAATCTTTAAGCTATAATCAAGCAAAAAAAATTGTGGTGTATTAACCAGTCTTGCTGACTTCTGTTCCACACCTGTAACAATGTCTTCAGTTTCAGACACCACAGTTTAGAAAGGACTTTTGTAAGGTGATAAGACAACTAGAGTGCTAAAGGGTTTTGAGATCATGCCATGTAAAGATTGGTTAGAGAAACTGTTTAGATAAGCAGAAGGAACATGATTCCTATTTGAAGGGCTTCCACATGAAAAAAGAATTAGCTTACTCAGCTTGGCTTCAAAAGACAGGAGCAATGGATAAAATTGTAAAATTGGTTTAAGGAAAAACTTCTTAACAGTAAAAATTCTTCAAAGATGGAACAGGCTATCTTATAATATAGAGCTTTCCCCCTGATAGGAGATTGTCTCTCAAAAGCTGAATGACTTCTTTTGTGATTTTTTTTGTAGAAGCTATTCCTCTTCCTTTATGGGTTGGATTAGATGACTTCTGTGTATGGTGGGAATAATATTTCATAGGTTCTTGACATATAGGATAGGCTAGTTTTTTCTCATGCACTACTTTCTTCAGATTAGGCTAATTCTTTAAAAATTATTGAAACTCTCCTTGAGACTTGCTTAATGTGACTTCTTGGTTGCCTGAATTCAAAGAGCCAGGAGTTCCAATTTTCTCTAAGAGGCTTCTGACAATGGTTCAATAGCATGACCAGTATTGGTCATCCATACTCAGCTAAATCACTGAATATCCTAATTGAATACCTTTTTCCTTTGATTTTTAAATAAGCTCCTTTTCGTTAAAATTTATTGAATGTCTTATTGGTGTCTCATTTCATTCCAATTTCAAACTTAGTTAAATACAGGCGACTAACTGAGTCAGGTCAAGCTTATAATAACCTCAGGGCTACCATGAGATATCCTGATTCTGTCATTTTAATGGAGAGCATGTGTATTGTAGTCAGCACAATATTATTCATAAAAAAAGAACTTCTGAAGGAACTCTCTCTGAAGGGCATCTCTCTTAATTCTGGCCAGGATATCTTCTGTGGCAATGTAGATACCTTTGGCAAACATGGAAAGACATATTTATGGCTTACTTAATGTTAATGTTAAAAATAAGGTCATCTTTGTGATTGCATTTATTAGGGAATCTTGTATGGTCTCTCAATGCAAAAGGCTCTTCTTTGGAAGAGAGCTTTTAAGGCTATATTTTGTTTTAAGAATCAAAAACATGACCAACAAACAAACATGATTCTCTAGTTTTCAGTCAATTGCATGATTGCAATCTTGATCTACTGAGAAAACATTTATGAAAATCTGCCTATTCCTTTCCAACATTTTTACCAACAATACTTTGTTATATAGATAATTCTTAAAAGATTTTACTGAAATGAGAAGGTAACACAAGTAGTTTGTAATTGATGTCCTTTGAACACCTTTTAGGGACTATTAATGTTGTCCATGATTTTTTCCCTCCATTTTTTTTCTTTTCTATCTTCCCCTTCCTGATGTATTTCTGAAAACAATCCCTTAATAAGCCCCCAGAAGCCACAGTGACATTTAAAAGTTGTGTAGCATTGCTGATGAAGATAGTCGTTGCCAAAAATGAATGTCCTTAAAAGTTTTTGGCAAGAAATGAGGAATTAAGTTGGCACAGGAATCCATACATGGATATCAATGACCTGCTCTCCAAAAGTGTTGTTAAACTGTTTAGCTGTCAAAGCTAGGCAATTCACCCCTTGGAGTAACAAGACTTAGATTCATCCCAAATAAGCCTTTTGAAAGAGCTCATGAGATTGAGTTCTTTGGGGGCAGGTATTATTTTTTGCTTTCCTTTTATATGCCCAAACTTGTCACATACTAGGCTAGTCTGATTGATTGACAATACCTAGGGCTGGGCCTTAAGTCTGTGACCTGGAAAGGACTCTGGAAAGGACTAAAACTAAATATCGGTGACTGGTTATTTGGCTTTGCAGCCAGAGTCCAGTGGAAAGACAGACCATCTAAGTTCATAGTGTCACAGGATTGAAGATATAAATCTGGAAGGGACTTCAGAGGTCATCTGGTCCAAACTGCTCATTTACAGAAGAAGAAATAAACCCAAAGAGGGGAAACAACTTGTACAGAATCACACGGGTAGTTAAGTGACTGTCAGAAGCTGAAACCAGGTCCTCTCCCTCCAAACGCAGTATCTAACACCCCCTTCACTGTTCCACTCTGTGTCTCTATTCTGTGAGACCAAGATTCTTTTCTTTTTAATTTCTTAAAAGGTCTGATGGATGATTAACAAAAGTGACAGACCAAGAATAGTTAGTGATCTAATTGCATATCTCAGAGCTTGCAACTCTCTCTCTCTCTCTCTCTCTCTCTCTCTCTCTCTCTCTCTCTCTCTCTCTCACTTTCTTTCTCTCTCTTCTTCTGTATATGTGTATTTGTTTTCCCCTTTCTCTTTGTCTCTTTATTACTTTCTTTCTCCCTAGCTTCCTCTCTTTTTGTGACTGTCTCCTTTCTCTGTCTGCCTCTCTCCCTTTCTCTGTCTCTCTCTCATCATCTTTTTATCATTTTTCTCTAGCTTTTTTCTTTCTCCTCTTTTTTTGTCCACCATGCAATATCCTTCAGAAATGTCTTGAATTGAGAGGCCTGAGGGTGGAGTGTCCAAGAATTAATGAGGAGAAAAATCAACGAATTCTTGCTCTTTTTCTACCTATTCCCTTCTTAGTCTGGGAGCCCCCAGACCAAGAGCACCTTCCTGAATAGACAGATGAGCCTCACCTCCTCACAGAGCAAAGAAAGGGAGCAGAATCACTGGAAAGGAAATACTCCAGCTCCATCCTTGTGTGTACTACTTAATGGCATTGCCAGCTAATAATTTACTAGCAGCAGAACTAGCAGGGATTAATCATCACAGTGCTTATCTTTGGATGGTCCCCTAAGAGATTAGGAAAGAAAGAATCCCTAGTATCCTTTGTTTTGTATCCTTTGCCTCCCAGTCCCTGCCAGCTCTCTTCTTTTGTTCTAGCATCATAAGATTATTTACATAATGCCAAAAGAGACTTGGAAGCCACCTAGTCCAATCTTCATTTACAGATGAGGAAACTGAGGCTCAAGAAGGTTAATTAATTTGCCCAAGGTGAGTAAATAGTATAAGCGCTAATAAGTCACAGAAGTAAGATTTGAAATCAGGATTTTCCAGATGCCAGAAACTTTAGCCAAATATCTTTTTCCCTGTACTCCCAATATCCTCCTCCAGCCCTAGCCCATCCTCATTCTTATGTGATGTATCTTAATTTGCTGGTTTTACTTCATATCCCTTATCCTTCTCCCCCTTCTTGATCTGACTTTTTCCCTAATTCTGCCCCTCTCTCTGTACACCCAGGATTGGGTGCTCATGTGTTATAACAAACAAACAAATTTTATTTAAACTTTTCTTCCTCCTTTACCCTGCTTTGTTGGGTGTCGCCTCTCCTCCATTTTTTTCCTCTATAAGTCAGATCTACCCAGTCCTTCATTCCTTAGCCTCATTCCTGCTTTCTCGAGATCTTTAAAAACAAAATAAAACAAAAATCTGAAATGGCAAAATTTCATACACCTGCCCTGCTCCACCCTTCCTAAATCAATCCCCTGTGGGAGAAATGTTATACTTGACTGAGAAAACACCCATAGCCCTGGGCTCCAACTGGACATTCAAGTTATGGGTGTGGGGTAGGCTCAGAAAAACAAACTAGAAGATTTTCTAGGGCCATGGGTAAGGGAGGGAAATGACTCAATCTTGGTAGCAAGTTTGGGGGAGGGGGGAAAGAAGTGAGAGAGACTGGAAGGTGGGGTTGGAAGGGGAAACAGTAGGAAAGAGAGGGAAGGATAGAGGAGCCTTGGTGTGAGAGTAAAGAGAGAGCCTGGGAGGAGTGGAGGAGAGTGAGAGTGAGGAAAAAACTATGAGGGAAAAAGGAGGGGCAGGAGAAAGAGTGGAGAGAAAGTAAGAATAAAGAGGAGGGGAAAGAAGAAAAAGGAGAAGGAGGAAGAGAAAGAGGAGGAAGAGGAGGAGGAGGAGGAGAAAAAGAAAAAAACTTGTAGAAAGAGGGAGAGAGGGAATAACAAATGGGGCGGGGAGAGAGGAAGGGAGAGACAGATGGAGGCAGGGAGACAAAGACAGAAACAGAAAGAAAAGAGAGAGAGAGTTAGAATATGCATGGAAAAGGACAGAAGGGAAAAAAGATTGTGAAAAAGACCTATGCTAAGCCTCTATCCCTGTTCATAGAGGATACATCCTTAAAAAGGAAACTCAAGCCTTTGAATGATTTCCCTAGAATTCTATAGGTAGTAAGCCAGAATTGTAGCCAAGACTCTGACACTAAGAGTACTTGTTCCAGTGCATACCTTGTACTTGGTAGCATGTGATAATACTTGCTGAAGAAAGTTATTACACAAAGTTACTTGTTCTCAAGAGCCTTGCCTAGGCTTTTTGTGGTCTTCCCATCAGGGCTCTTAAAGTGCCAGCAAGCTGTGTCCTGAAGAGAAAGACAATGATAGGATGGGAGGGAAGAGAGAGGATGTATTCAGGGGATCTAGCTAGATAGGTTGTGAGTCAGATTGGGTCTTAGAGGGAGAGAAGCTTGGAATTCTAATTTCTTTAAGGGAGGAAAGCTTCTTTAGCCAGATTTCTCCTAGCCCTTCTCTCCTGGACTTGATCTATCTCCTAAAGAGATGGCAGGCCTGGGACTGAATGCTTCTCTTTAGGCCATGCCTGGTTTACCATTTAATAGTACTTGGAGTATATAAGGGTTGCCCTCAATGTATATTCAATGGGAAGTGATAAAGGAGACAATTGTAAGAAACGAGGAATTAGAATACAGGTATACCTGGTACATGTTTGCCCCTAATCAATATAATTTCCAAATTACATTGTGATATGTTATGATCAGACCTTACCATCATACCATAATTCAGTTCAATAAACATTTATTCAGCTCTGTAATTATCTCCCAGTTCACTGGTGCTGAGATCACAGAGAACATCTAATCCAAGAGTGAGAACCATCTAGCCTAAGGCAATATAAGGACCATAAAATCATTTGGACTGGCTCTACCAAGGCAATCATAGATGATGATGAGCTGACAGCTAGGTATAACAACACCCCACTGCTTAAGTTTTCAATTTGATAATTTTGTAAGGCTCATGAATGATGTTATAAATATCCAAGTGGCCATTGGCAAGAAAAAAAAGCTTCCCACTCCAGATTAATATGAGCAAGTTCCTTTTTAAAAATAGGAAAAAGATTCAGCGCATGTACAGTGGGGAAAAGCTCTAGCTCTGGATTCAGGAGATATGGGTTTAAATCCCATCAGTGATATTATTTGTGTGATCTTAGACAAGACATTTAATCAACCTGGATCTTAATTTCTTTATCTGTAAATTGGGGAGTTGGACTCTGAGGACCTTTTAGCTCAAGATCTACATCACAATCCTATTATGCAAATGACCCAAGACCCAATTTGGAGTATTGAAATTCAAGTCTTCAGAATCTAGGACTCTTGCTAATATATATTATTGGATGTCAGGTATAAAGACCGAGTTAGCATCCTGGATACCTTAGAATCAGCCTGAGTCAGGATAAGCAAAAGTCCTTGGTCTTTATTCTTGGTCTTTAGAGGTAGAAGTGAAGGGAATGGACCTGCAGGATCTCAGCGACCTCTCCTCTTCGTCTCCCGCCAAAAATTGACTCTGGCTAGTCTTGTTCCACCCCCTAGTCCCTCCCACAATTCTCCGTATATACTAAATGATTGGGCTAGCACAGGATAGTGGGAAGGACCATTTTCCAAGCATATACTAATAGAGTGTTGTCCAATGGGTAATTAGCCTTAAGTGCTCCGTTGTCCAACCTCAGTGCATCAACTCAAAGAGTTTTAGCCCTTTACATCTCCCGCTTTCTTTCATTTTAGAACACATGTGGTCACACCTGACTTCTCAGGGAGGTGGGAACCCCAAAAAGGAGGTGATCACGCCCCCCTCCAATTTCTCAGGAAGGGAGATAAAAAGCACCAAAGGGAAGTGGGGATTACTAGTGGGTTTCTGGGCTGAAGGGTCTTATTAGAAACAGGTATGCACAAACCCATCAGCATGGGAGGTATTACACAAGCACATAGCAATAATGCACAGGCTATTAGTGATGACTCCCCCACAGCCTGTGCAGGCTCAATGTGGTGTAACAAACATAAATTGTACATGCTAGTAGTAACATAATAAACAATATAAATCAACATGGTCTTGTAAAAGATTTCCAGAAGTCTTAGAAGGAGGGTATGTAAACAACAGTCACACTTATGCTTTCTTCAGCAGCCAAGAGATAGTCCAAAACCAATCTATTGTCCATTGCCTCACGTGTCAGGGAATCCAATGATCCCTGCAAGTTTTTGAAGTCCTCCAACAGTGGTTTTATATGTTAGGGAATCCAATGATTCATGCAGATTTTGAAGTCCTGCAGCAGTCTCATCATTTCTCAGAAAATCCAATGATTCCTGAGGGATTTCAAGTCCTACAACAGTCTTTTCATGTCTCAGAGAATCCAATGATTCCTGAGGGTTTTGAAGTCCAACAACAATCTTATCATGTCTCAGAGAATCCAATGATTTCTGAGGGTTTTGAAGTCCAACAACAATCTTATCATGTCTCAGAGAATCCAATGATTCCTGAGGGTTTTAAGTCCTACAACAATCTCATCATGTCTCAGAGAATCCAATGATTCCTGAGGGTTTTCAAGTCCTATAACAATCTTTTCATGTCTCAGAGAATCCAATGATTCCTGAGGGTTTTGAAGTCCAATTTTTGATATCCATGAGTCAAACACTGTAACTGCCAGGCTCTTTCAGTGGTGGGCACAGTCAGCAACGGAACCACCCAATGTTTCTTGGGTCTTCTCCTTCGTTTCAAGGGTCTGCTCCGTCTCTCTCTGATGGACAAGGTGGATACAGTTCATTGACACCCATCTGATCCCTTCTCCATCTGTGGAGATACAAGCAAACCCTCTCCCCCAAGCAGTTAACCTATCTGGTCCCTTCCATTCACTACTTTCTGGGTCTCTCCACATCATGTGGCAATTATCTAAAGATAGTAGAGCTGCTCACACTGGACACTGCCTTTCCAGTCGGTTATAAAACCTGTCTGCTGGAGCCAGTGCATCTTTGTCAAAAATCAAGAAGTTAATAGTATAAAGAGCCAGATTTAGAAGTTCTCTAGGATTACCTGTGGTTCCCCCTTTCTTTTGTTTTTGGAGGAACATCTTAATGTCTCTGTTTCTCCTCTCTACTCTTGCCTGTCCTTGAGGATTAAAGGATATGCCAGTGATGTGTAAAATCTTATATTGTGCGCAAAAGTGTGCAAAATGTTTAGAAGCATATGCATGTCCATTGTCTGGTTTTATTGTTTATGGCACACCCATAATTGCAAATGCTTGTATAAGGAATTCAGTGACCACTCGGGCTTTTTTGCTGCTGTTATTCCAAAAGTGAATCCTGAAAAGGTGTCTACTACAATGTGGATAAAAGACAGATGACCAAAAGATTTATAATGGGTCACATCCATTTGCCAAATTTCATTGGGTCTCAAACCACGAAGGTTCTTCCCTGGAGAGAGTGTAGACGCATGGAAAGGAAGGCAAGCTGGACAGGCTTTTACTATGCTCCTAGCTTCCTCTCTTGTTATTCCAGATTGTAAATATAAAGCTCAAGCAGCCTAATCATATTTAAAATGAGATTCTTGGGCTTCCTGAAATGAAGGAGTACTGGCTAACATAGTTAAAATGTTATCTGCCTTTGAATTACCATAAAAAATAGGACCTGGAAATCCATTATGAGAGTGGACATGCAAGATATAAATCTCACCTGGATGCTTTCTCACTTGCTCTTGAAGTTCTTTAAAGAGTTGATATATATTAGAGGCTACATATTTTATTTGAGCTGTGGCAATCCTTTGTACCACACCTACTGAATAAGCCGAATCAGATATTATATTTATATCTCCTGGATAATAAGTAAGAGTAGAGTGATTGCATACAATTCATTCTGCTGAGTGGACTGAAAAGGAGTTTTGACTACTCTCTTTATAGTTAAGTCCACGAGAGTATACAGTGCAAATATTATGTTTGGATGCATCTGTGAAGATAGTTTGCCTTTTAAGAGGAACTTTTGAAACCTTTTCTTCAAGAATCCATCGCCAATTATGTAATAGTCTGGTTATCTTTAATGGTGACCCGTGTATAAAATTTGGAGCATGGCTAATAAAATTTGCCACTCTGGGATGGTGTCACAGCATACATTAATTTGTGCATTGGTATAAAAGGTGTGTATTTTGTCAGGTTTTATCCCAGATAATTGTACTGCTCACTTAATGGCCTTTAATAAAATTCTAGCCACAAGGACTGGGTAAGGAGTAAGGCTTTGTTCTGGTTGTGCTGGGAGGTTCACCTACTCTATCACACTGTCTCCTTGATGAAGGACTGCTGTGGGTGCCTCTTGTGTAGCAAAAACTGATATTTCCAAGGGTTTTTGAGTGACTCTTTCAACCACATTGGATAAAGCCAGTTCAACTTCTCTCAAAGCCTCTTGATCTTTTTTTTGTAAGCTGGCATGGTGAGTTTAAAGCACTATCTCCCCTTAAAATGTCATATAATGGTTGCAATTGATAGATAGTTAAGCCTAACACTGGACGCATCCATTGGATATCTCCTATCAATTTCTGAAAGTCATTTACAGTGTTTAGCTTCTCTGTTCTTAAGGAAAGTTTTTGTACTTTAAGCACCTTAGGGTATATTTAATGTCCTAAATATTGAAAAGGAACATGTCTTTGAATTTTTTCTGGAGCTATGTACAATTTGTAGTTCCTTAGTGTTTCCATGGTCTTTTGTAGACATGCTTCTAACATTTGTTCCTCAGGTGCACATCCCAATATATCATCTATGTAATGTAATAACATTACTTTTGGGAAAGCTTTTCTTACTGGAGTAAGAGCAGCAACAACATACATTTGGCACATAGTAGGGGCTGTTTTTCATTTCCTGTGGCAAAACTGTCCATTTATATCTTTTATAAGGCTTAGCTAAGTTAACGCTGGGCACTGAAAAGGCAAATCTTTTCATGTCCTCCTTATCTAGAGGAATAGGGTAGAAACAATCCTTAATGTCTATAACCCACAGAGGCCATTCTCTAGGCAATTGAGTAGGAGATGGAAGTCCAGGCTGAAGAGTTCCCATAGTTTCCATCTGTTCATTTCCCTTTCTTAAATCAGTCAACATCCTCCATTTTCCAGATTTCTTTCTTATAACAAATACTGGGGAATTCCAGAACTTAGAGAAGGTTGTAAGTGTCCTTGGTGAAGTTGCTCCTGTGCTATATCTAATGAAGCCTGAATTTTATCGCTACCTAATGGCCATTGTTCTATCCACACTGGTGTATCAGTTTTTCATTGGATAAAACAGGTGAAATTGTTGGCAGGCCTTCCAACAGCAGCCCTGCCTAAAAAACCAAAGTACTCATTTTTAACCCTAATTGTTATAAAATGTCTCTTCCCCACAGATTGATGGGTTTTGTTGCTTGGAGTCAGAATCTGGGCAACTATCACCAAATTGCTTATTAGGATTGTTTATTATCGATAAAACTGATGCCACAACTTCTCCTGGTTGATAAGTCACATATTGTCTACCTGTATTAGTGACTGGGCTATTATCTACACATTCCCCAGTTTCCCACATCAGTGTATGGACACTGTTTTGTAAGTACTCTCAGGAGGTGAAATGTCAAGCCTACTGTGCCTGGAGGCAAGGGATCTATAGGCTGGAGAGGAACAGATTTCACCTCTTCAGGGGGCATCTCAGTTGTCCCAGCTGCATATAACTCCACTCTCTCCAATTGTAATCCCTTTCTCCCATCTGGTTGTTTCCTGGCTGATTGGTCATGTCTGGATACTGGACTTGTAGGCACTCTCTGGGTGTGGCATTGGCTGCCATCATGCCCCAAGTGTTTTTTGCCTTGGGCCCTGGGGCTGGGACCCTTATTCCATTTCCCTGAATCAGTCTACACTCTGATGCCCAATGGAAGCCTCTGTTGCATTTTGGACATGGGGTTTTGGGTCTTCTTCTCCCACCCTGTTTTCTCATTCTGTCTCTGTACCAACATTGAGCTTTCAGATGCCCTACTTTACCACATTGAAAGCATTGATGAGTCTCTCTGGAAGTCCCTTGCCAAAAGGACCCTGTCTTCCCATGTTGGGATCTTGGGAAGTCTGCATCATAGCCTGGCTATAAAACTATTTATGCCCACTGTGACACAGCATCTTATGATCTCCTCTAAAGGAGCATCCCTATTTAGTCCTAGTATACTTCTGCAAACCTCATTAGCATTTTCTTTAGCAAGTTGCCTTACCAAAGCGTCTGTTACTGTATTTTCACCATTAGTCCGTATGACAGCTGTCTGCAAACATCCCACAAAATCACCAAAGGATTCATTTGGCCCTTGTGCAATTTTTGTGAAGGCCTCTCCCTTGTCGTTTTTACTGGGGAGAAAAGCCCATGCTTTGATAGCAGCAGCAGCAATTTACTCATATGCTGCTAAGGGGTAATTAATCTGTACTGAAATGTCTGCATAAGAACCTACACCAGTCACTTGGTGATAGGTGATTGGAGCATTAACTCCACTATGACTATTTTGTTGGGCTTGTATCCTACAGAGCTCACTATATTCAGAAAGCCACAAGAAGTTTTGTCCAGGTTCTAAGCATGTCCTTGCTATAGATCTCCAGTCCCTACGGGTTAAGACTTCATAAGCCAAATTCTGTAATAACATCTTGACATAAGCTGATGTAGCCCCATAAAGAGAGCAAGCCTTTTTCAGGTCTTTGAGGATGTCTATATTAAAAGGAGCGTATCTTCTACTCTCTTGACCTGAAAAGTTAAACTGTTGAATCACAGGATACATATTGATTTTCAAATCAGCGAAATCCTGCCCTTCTTCTATGGCTTCAAGGAGTACCTTTTGCAATCTAGTTATAGGAGGGGGTGATTGCTGGGGGGGAGGGGAAGAGCTGGTGATATCACTGCCCCTCCCATTCCTCCTCCTCCCTCCATCCCGGAAGGTGAAGTTGATGAGGTGTGTCAAGAACCAGTTCTGGTGAAGCTGCCTGGTCAGAGCTAGAATCACCTCGCTCTTCATCAAGCCCTTCACTCTCACTTAACTCTACATGCCCTCTCTGGTGATATTGCTATTAATCAGTTCATTGTCTTCCTCTTTTCCTCACACTTCCTCATCTGGCTGTTCTGAAAATTTTTCTTTTTTCTATAACTTACAGGATTCTTTAAGGCCAATTGTATTATGTTGTATATATAGAATGTTTCCTTGGAAATTGAACCAGGACCTTTATCATTGTAGTATTCACATAGTTGATCTCCTACCAGCTTCCAATTATCTGGCCCTATGTCTTCTTCCTTTAAGAACCAAGGGGACCTGCAATCTAATGTACCTAAAGAGTCCAGTGATCTGTTCCCAAGTTACAAGTAAGCCTTGTCCCTTGATCATATTAAGCATGCTTTCTATAGTGACCCCTCAGGGTGGGGCTGGGGACAGGAGAGAATCTTTTCCTAACATCTGCCCCATTTCAGCTAGAAAAGGTTACTAGTTTAGCTCTTAACAAAATAAGTCCCCTGTTTGTCTATTAAAATACTCACCCTATTTCCTGGTCCCTGAGGGCTTCTTCAGTGAAATTAGGATGCTTGGACCCCCATTGGGCACCAAATGTGGAGACTGTGTTAGGACCCTGGGTACCTTAGAATCAGCTGGAGTCAGTATGAGCAAAAGTCCTTGGTCTTTATTCTTGGTCTTTAGAGGTAGAAGTGAAGGGAATGGACCTGCAGGATCTCAGCGACCTCTTCTCTTCGTCTCCCGCCAAAAAATGACTCTGGCTAGTCTTATTCCACCCCCTAGTCCCTCCCACAATTCTCTATACATACCAAATGACTGGGCCAGCACAGGATAGGGGGAAGGGCCATTTTCCAAGCATATTCTTATAGGGTATTGTCCAATCAGTCATTAGCCCCAAGTGCTCGATTGTCTGACCTCAGTGCATTAACTTGATAAGTTTCAGCCCTTCACACTCAGGAAAGAATTAAGAGCCCTGGCTCTTAAGTGTCTCTGTCAGAGACATTGGATTCACATCCTGCCTGGTGCTTAGTCTCTGTGGGACATTGGGGAAGTAATTTTCTCTGGGTCAGTTTCCTCTTCTGAGTGTAATGGTGGGAGTTTAGCCCTTTGGCGGTCTCCTCAGAAATCCTCTTGTGCTTATACTAGGCAGAGCAGATTGATCTTATTCACATCACTGGACCCCTATGGTCAGTTCTTCACTATATGTAAAATAAAGGGATTGTACTCTCTGGAATTAAGATCCCTTCATCTATAATCCTATAATCCTTTGTTGAGAATGTGTTCTTGCTCTTTTCTAGAGTATGTTTACCTTTCAGAGTTCCTGGGGTAACTGAAGGATTGAGCTGTGTCTTTTTTTTACAGTGGTATGGCTAAAGACCCCAACTGGCTAGTTCCCCCTCCATTATTAGAAGCTCATGGCTAAAACCTCAGTTCCATTTAATGACAACATCATTAATTTTGCATCAACATATAACAAGAACAAAAATATAAGCATTTCCTCCAGTGTCTCTAGGGTATAAATCTCTCCTATGTCCCCTTAAGTTTCTGGAGAGTAAGCTCAAAATTTAGATTAGTTCCTATATATCATTGGTCCCTCTAAAATCAAGTTCAAAGGAGGTATCATTACCAGAGGAATCCTCATTTCAGTTTTTTTCTAACTTAAGTCCAGAAGGTTGTTCCTTGACCCTCAGGGCATCAGTGTAGACCAATTAAAATACCCACACTGCGAAGCTGGGTAGTTGAAGAAAAGTTGTAGCTCAATTTCCTCACTTAGAAAGGAAAAGAATA
Source organism: Sminthopsis crassicaudata (assembly GCF_048593235.1). Lineage (NCBI taxonomy): Eukaryota > Metazoa > Chordata > Mammalia > Dasyuromorphia > Dasyuridae > Sminthopsis > Sminthopsis crassicaudata. The sequence goes on from NC_133621.1 coordinate 163,286,680, forward strand.
GATTCAGAGGCCAAAAACCAAGGCTTATTTCTTGGGGGACATATGGCCTTAGAAAAGAGAAAATCCCAAGGTCTTTCCTCTTATATCATGTTCATCATAGGATGAAATGAGCAAGATTCACCAAAGGCTATGAAGCAATAGAACATGTGACTGATGTTAACAGGCATTTTGAAATGCCTCAGAGCCAATCAAAGAGGCTCCCCCTTACCATGAGGTTAACTGACCTGAACTTGTTATAGGATGGCTACAAATTGTCTCTAAGACACATCTCTGATACTCTGATATTACATCCTTATTCTTCCAGAGGCAGCTCTCCAGCATCTTCCAGATGGAGGTTGCCTAGCCAAGCAAGTTGATGCAGTATGCCTATACATCTACCACTATTACACCCTGACTGCTTGTGGAATGAACTGACCATTGGTACATGCATGAAGGATTCAAGTGCTTCATATATGGTATATTTCCACCTGGAAAATAGCATGCCTCCAACCTCCTCCAGTTTGCTGTTGTTTTCATGCATTCACACAGTAAGAGGGATACTTTGTTCTCTTGTGCTTCTGGGAACAAAAGTGTGAGTTTATACATAGGTATATACATACATCCATTTTACATACATAGAGTTTGAAACTACACAGATTTTCAAAATACCCTCCACTTAAGTGTATATTTCTTTGTCAAAATAGGTGAACATACAAAATATTCCTTCTTCCTTGTGATTTAATTTTTGCCACCATTAAAACCACCATTGCCTCTCCATGATATCCTCATCATGAGTCAATAAACCAAAGAAGGTCATAGCTGGAGAAGACAAGTTTCCTCTGGCTACAGAATCCCAGGCTCTCAGACTTGGAAGGGATATGAGAAGTCCTTTTATCTAATCCAGACTTAAAGCAGAATCTTCTCAGTAGCACACCTGAAAAGTAGTGATCCAGCCCATTTTCACAATCCGAATCATCTCCGTCTGAACACAGTTTGGCTTGTCAACATTCTTCTTAAACTTCATTAAAATTTAATGAAATATTCTAAATTCTAAAGGGTACCAATTCTAACCTCCTCATTTCACAAATTAGGAAATTGAACTTCATAGAGGTTAAGGTCAGAGACTGAGTCTAAGCAGAAGCCTTCAGCCACCTCTGAACCCATTTTTCCCCCAGCAATTTTCTTCCCCAAATTCCCACTGTTTGGAGCTAGAAGCTATGGAAACCAGACTTCTACACTTGTATGGACTGCCCTTTGCCATCACAGGACCCTCCAGAATAGGAACTCCAGTGAATTGGTTTTTTTCTCCATCTGATGCCTAAACAATTCCTACTTCTTGTTCCTTTAATCTTTTTGATTCAGAGTTATTGACTATCAAGTGCAAAACCTGTTTTCCTTTCTCTGTCTCCTCAAACTCTCATCTATGTCCATCTCAGCCCTATCCTCTAACTTTGTCTAATCTTCTTCCACTGTCAAATTAAGGTAAAAACATTTGTTACAGGCCTTCTATGTACTAAGTAACACTGTGCCATCTTCCCCACCATAAGATCAAATTTCATTTATGCCCTTTGACATTTTATTCATTGATGCAATCACTAAGAAAAGTCTTGTCTTTTAAGCTTCATTGCATCCATCTTTATCACTCAGACCAGGCCCTTGGAGCTATCATTCCTCAGTCTCAAGGTCATTCACATGTTCCATTCTCAAGATCAGAAGTTGGATTAAAGTCTTTCTATTTTTACTACATAAGGGAGGAGCTCAGCATCAACATCCATATCCCTTTGAACTTCCCTATCTCCCAATTTACCAACCTTTTTTAAGTCCCTTGCTCAGATCTTTGCTATTACCATCATCCATAACTTACATTTCCATTGTACTGAACTCTGAAATTCTCCTCACTGATCATAATCCTCCATCCTATTTTTCCCTCATCCTCATCTTCACTTCCAGTCTCTCCTTTCTTTCCTATTCTCCCAATTGATCACTTCTGTTCTGGCCTTATTTTCCTTTCTTAATCTACTGAATCATATGCTGCCTTCTACTTTGAATACTTTGTCCCTTTGTCATTCCACTGTTGACATCTCCCTGAACCTTTGGTATTGCCCCCTCCATTCTGTTGCATATACTGATCATCGCAAGGGGGGGAAGTTACACAACTTTGCCAGCCTGATCCACTACAATTCATTCTATTTCATTGTAACTTGTTTGTCAATGAAGCAAGACAATCTATTCTTTTTTTTTTTTTATATATATATATATTTTATAATATTATCCCTTGTATTCATTTTTCCAATTTACCCCCCCTCCCTCTATTCCCTCCCCCCGACGACAGGCAATACCATACATTTTACATGTGTTACAATATAGTCTAGGTACAATACATGTGTGCGAATATCATTTTCTTGTTGCACAATAAACATTAGAATCCGAAGGTACATGCAACCTGGGCAGACAGATATTAGTGCTAACAATTTTCATTCCCCTCCCAGTGTTTCTTCTCTGGGTGTATCTACCTCTGTCCATCATTGATCAACTGGAAGTGAGTTGGATCTTCTTTATGTTGAAGATTTCCACTTCCATCAGAATACATCCTCATACAGTATTGTTGTTGAAGTAAGACAATCTATTCTTACCTGATTGTCTTTCATGTTCACCCTAGTGGCTAGGCTGAACTGCTTCTTTTCATTTAAAAAAAAACAAAAACAAACAAAAAAAAAAAAACCACCCTAATTTTACTAAGAAAATTGAAGCCCTTTACCTTGAGCTCCTTCATTCTTTTCCAAATTTCAAAATCTTTTTATCTCCTCACTCATTCCCTTCTCCTCTGCCCCAGGAGATGATCCCTTGTCTACCTCATCCCTTCCTGTCCTTTCTAAGAGCTTGCCAGTTTCTCTCTTTCTCCTACCTCTTATCTTGCTGCCTAAAATCATACTCGGGTCTTCCCATCCTTAAAAACCAAACCAAACCAAACCAAACCAAAAGTTCTTCACCTGTCCTTTCCTCAAGCTATCATCTTATATGTCTCTTCTCTTTCATGATCACACTACTAGAACTTCCCCCCTTGTCGATTCAACTTCCTTACTACCCATTCATTTTCTGTTCCTTATAAGTCTCACCTTCTTCAGATTCCAGCATTATATTGAATTTATTCTCTCCAGGTTTACCAACAACATCCTAGCTGTTAAATCTAATGGTCTTTTCTTATTTCTTATTTTCTTGAGACTTCCTAAGGCCCAATTATTTCTACACAGATGATTCCTGAATTGTAGATTCTGGCAGGGTGCTTAGATATGGCTTATATTACTTGTCTCCAAGCCAAACTTAATTTAATTCAGTGTAGCTGTTATAAGTATTGGGGTTGTCTGCATATATTTTTTGTTTTGATCCTTTTCACTGAGTTTTCTAGAATGGATCCCAAAAGTCTTAGCTATTTTAAGCTTTAATAGCTTAATTACATTCTCATATATAAAGACTTCCAAAACTCTGAGCTATTAAAGTTTAAAACCACCCCATGTCTTTTGGGATACTGTAAATGAAAACATAATGCGAAGCAGAGACTCCATATAATAGCATCATCTAGCAGACATCCTTTATTGTCCTAAATACTTTTAGGGTACTTATGGTCTCCATGTAGCTCTAGTACCTTCTACTTTATAGTTTCTTAATATACCTTTGTTGAATTAAAATTGAATTCAGGTTCCCAGACTATTGGCTCACTGCTCAGGCCTTATTCTTTTTGACTTCCCTCTGCACTTGACCCTCCACTGGCTTTTAAAACTCCCTCTAAAATTCAACAACTAAATTCTTCTTCTTCTCCAAGTCTTCATTTTCCTATCTCTATACCCTGCCTCCTTTTCTTCTCTTAGCCCTCAAAATGTGAATGTTCTTAAAGTTCTGTCTTTCTTTTTTTTTTCATATTTTCTCTCATAGTGATTTCCTTTAGTTCAAGAGTTTCATCAATTGCCTATCATTCATTGAATGTTACATCTAGAAAGGGACCTCCAAGTGAACCAGTGCATGTGCTCAAGATGTATTTGTTGAATGAATGATTAATTTTAAATTTTCCTAAATATTCATAATTGTTTATATATAAACATATGTAAGTGATAAATTATAGGAAGTTAACTGAGGCAAATGTATATTTAAGTGCTTAGAGTTACACAGAGCTGGTGTCAAAGGCAGGATCTGAATGCAAATCTTCCTGTCTCTACATACAGTACTATGTCACTGTTTCCTTCCTTGATTAAAAAAAAAAAAAAAAAAAAAAAAAGTTTACAGCAATCATTGTAAGTGTTGCTATGATGGTTATAGAAAAATTGTAAGAATATAATGTAGTGTAATAATAGTAATATCCTATAATTGTAGGATTTGGATTCTCAGTAGAGTAAGTAAAAGTACTTTCACCAGTCCTCAGTAGGTATCTAGAAAGTCAGAAATTAGGACCCTGAAAGAATACCAAAACTTGAGTTAGGAGACCAGAACCCTGATGCAAATTTAGTTGAGAGGGGCAGTGGATGGGCCCTGATCGAGACCATTAGATTCAATCTTATTGTCAGAGGAGATAGTTCACATCCTCTGATCTTCTTGGGCCCATAAATCCTCTCCCTCATCCTTTTCTGGAGCTCATGTGCTCCCCCCATCCCCAAAAAAGAATAGGACCTTATAGAGGATTTCAAGATTTGAATTTGTCAGTCTCCTAAATCACCACCCAACCTTCATAGTTATTCCTTAAACTTTTATTTTATTGAGTTTTTAGGTTATTGAGTTATTTGGCTTTATTTTTAATCACCTGCATTTCTGAATATATTCTTCCCTGCTCCTTTACCTTTACCCTTACCCTTCACCATCCCTTCAATCTGTACTTATTAAGTGCTGGGCACTGTGCTAAGCACTGGAAAAACAAAGATTAAAAATAAAACTGTCCCTGCCCACAAGTTTACATTTTATCTGGGGAAACAAGGCGTATACATTGTCTTATATGGAAAATAAATACATCAGTTTTCAGGAGAGAGAGGAATGAGCAGCAAGAGGGAGATGAAAGGGCCTACAGAGCAAATGAAACTGGAACTGAGGGTGAAGCAAACTGGGACTTCTAAGAGATGGAGGTAAGGGGGGGTGCAGAGGGCCAATCTATCCAGAGTTATGGGGATGGGAGATGTCATGTATGAGAAACCATTAAAAAAAAAAAAAAACCCACTGACTTCATGAAGGGAAGTAATTTGTAATAAGCCTGGAAAGGGAAGCTAGAGTCAGGTTGTAAAAGGCTTTAAATATTTAAATAAATAAATAAATTTCCATTTATTTAAATAAATAAATAAATGTTTAGTTTTGTTCCTGAGTGACTGGGGAGCCACAGAAGCTTAATGATCAGGGAAAGGATGTGGTCACTATATTTTGGAAACATCACATTACCACCTGTGTAGGGAAGAGATTGAAGAGAGGAGAAATGAGATGGGGGTCCTAATTAGGAAGCTATTACAGGAAGATAATGAGGGCCTGAATTAGATTGGTTGTGTAAATAGAAAGGGTAGAATTGACAACTTGGCAACTGAATAAATATGTAGAATATGGATATGTGAACTTCTCCTTCCCCCCAACAAGCAGTTTATACATCCTCGTATCAGAACTTAGGGAAGAGTCCCAGCTGCTTTGCTCTAGTTCTTACTATGAAGACGTATAATGCTTACTGCCCCCTACCCTCACCCCCACCCCCACTATTCTCCAACCTTATTAAATTGCATCGATACTGGGAGTTTGAGTCTACAGAAAAGAAGCTACTAGTGCTTTCAAGGTCCTAGAAGTAATCCCATGGGTAACTATCTAACATACTCACAAACCCCCACCAGTGTGCTTTCCCTTAATAATCAGTCAGTAGACTTAGATCTTTTGCAAAGGCATTTATTCACATAGCATAAAAATAATAGTTTCCCAATATCAAGATACACCCAGACCTGGGGAAGGAAGAATGGGATTTAATTTAACATACAGTTGTAGTGAAGCACATACATCTGGAACATATGTGGCAAAGGCAATTCACAACTCCACAAATGCAGAATCTCAGTTTTCCAGAAGGCTCTTACAACATTTTTATGGTGGTCACCAAGCAGTCCCATTCCACTTCTCAGCCTGTTCCTTCATCTGTATAATCAGAGTATTGCACTAAATAGTCCCTTCCAGCTCTAGATTTATGATTCGTATTTATTTTTGTATGAAGATCGCTTGATAATCAAAGCGCTTATTAAATATAACGTCAGGTATTATGTCACACTCAGAGGATACAAATTCAAATGAGAATTATAGTCCTTTTCCTTAATAAATGTACTTTCTAATGGGGGAAAACAACCTATAAAGGGATGTTGGAAATGTGAGAATGATAACTCCCAGCTATGTGGCGAAGCAAGATGACTGGAAAGTGTCATGGAGGTTTGGGCCCAAGTGAGATAAAGCAAAAGTATACCTATTAGAGATTCCACCTTTAATTGACCCTTGAACAAAAGACATACACAAATTACAGTCCTCTGGTCCTGCACTCAATGTCTTTTCAGTTTGATAAACTCTGACAGAGCTTGTACCATTCTGACACAACCTTCAAAATCCAAGTGTCATCTCCATGCCATGATGTGACATTGAAATAGGACTTTATTGGAGATCAGAGAGATTCCTAGAAGAATAGGCTATTACATAGAATTCCCAGAGATGGAAGGTATTGGACTTTCACTTGTTTCTTCTCTTAGTTAAAAAAAAATTTTCCCCTTCTCTCTTTTCTTCTAGGGAGGTAGAATCCTGCTCATGTCAAGATAGTGCTGCAAATTTCTTAACTGATTATTGGAAGCAAGCAAAGGGGTCTCTGTTTTGGTAAAGCAATTGTCCCTTATTTAGGCCTTCCCCTTCCTGCCAACCTGTCTGCTCTTCCAGGCCAGAGCTACTTGATGACTCCTGTTAGCTTATAATGGCATCATACCAGTGGGTTGCATCTGCTACTCTCAATGCTAAGATTCCTCCATAAACCATTATTCTTCCTATCTCCCGAGTGCAGAGCACAGGAAAGAGATGGGAATCTCTCTCTCTGTTCATCTTGGCCCATTAGGTAAGGGAAGTTCTAGGTGAGTTGGACTTTAGGTTGATAAATATAAAATTTAGTGTTATCAAGGTCAATAAAAAAGAACTAGAGAAAGGAAGAAGGAAGACTGAAGTAGGAATATAGAACATGCTTCACTTTATGCAGCAACACATTTGCCTGTGTAATAAGGTGGAGGGATGACTGAGTCATGAGGGCCCACTTCCTAGAGCATTGCAGCTCTCCATGAAGCTACCTGCTTCTAGTTTAACCACTTGGTAACTTTGGCTAGCCTGCTTCTGGCCATTAATGACTGAGAGGTTGTCGGAGGGTAATGATGAAAAGTCTGTGGAGCCAGAAGAATCTATGACTTGAGAGGTACATTCCAAAAGATGCAATTCACCCATCTTTCTTTTCCTGCTGGCTCTGAGTGATGAAGATGCTTTGAGCTTCAGAGTGGGGCACGTGATACCTGTTGTTATTCATCCTTTGTTTTGACCAGTGACATCACTAAGGAGATGTCTTTTTGACTTGTTAGTGGATTGTATTTAAGTGAGACATAGTTCTCAGCCTCCTTCTCTCCTCCAGAGTCCTAAAAGTCTAATGGCAAAATCAAGCCAACTGGTGATGGCCTGGAATGCAGGGAAGACCTTGACCTTTCTCAGTTAAGGTCTTTCCCAGGCCTAATTTTGTCTGAGGTAACAGCCTTTCAATGACTAGTGAAAAATTGAGGTCAAAGGGGCAGCTAGGTGGCGCAGTAGATAGAGCACCAGCCTTGAATTCAGGAGGACCTGGGTTCAAATCTGGTCTCAGACACTTAACACTTCCTGGTTGTGTGATCCTGGGCAAGTCACTTAACTCCAATTGCCTCAGCAAAGAAAAAGAAAAAAAAAAAAAGAGAGATCAAAGGTGGCCTAATTTGCTATCACAAGACTATCAGTTTGGGAGAATTTGGTCAGATTTTCCCTTAAAATTAAGTGAATGAATGCCTGGAAGTGGACACGTGTAGGTAGCAACCTGGTGAATTTGGGAGATACCTGACTGGCAATCAGTCAGTGTTAGAATTCACTGGCGGTGGCGAGGGTAGCCAGAGGAGTCCAAGGTGACTGAACAGTAGCCTTGTGAGCATTGAAAGGAGGGCTGGAGAAACTGTAGGTCAGTGGCTAGGCAGTGCCATCTAGTAGTAGCCCAGTCTGATGAGCCAGTCTTCAGCTCGACAGCTGGTATCTTTGTCTTCTCCCTACCTGCTGCAGAGAAGCAGTCAAGCCCAGGAGCAGTGGATGAGTTCTCTGGCAGATAGCTGTTCCTATGGAGAGCTTTACAAAGGTCCCCAGTGGGAGAAAGGGTCTTCCAGGGCCAGGACTTGGGAAGTCCTCACTTGGCTTATTCACTACCGTTGTCCTTTAGGTTTAAAGCTGTTCTTCCCAGGGGCCTTGTGTCTACAAAGGGAAGTGACACCCCTGGTCTTTTGGGGGGGATACTTTGTACCAATTATTCTTGCTACTTCTTTTTTTTTTCCTAGAAGAAAATGGAGTTTAATTGGTAAAGTGAAAATGGAGAATAGTGAGGGCTTATAAATCACAACACTAGAACCCCCATATTTTATTTGTTAGAACCTTATGCAGAATAAGGAGTTAAACTTATCCTTTGAGTACTCCTACCATAAATACAAGTGCAAATTGATTGAGTTGCCCTACTTGGTCTGTTATCTATGTGTGATTTACGGGGCCAAAGATCTTAGGCACCTCCTCTAAGTGTCTCAGTCTGGGCTCATATAGAGCAGGTTCAATACTAGATGAGTACTGAGTTGGGTCAAGCTTTTTATCTTGTCTCTGGCTCCTTATCCCTCATCACCCCACCCTACAATGGAACTGTGAATAATCTCTTAAAAATTTAGTTGTGATTCTTGTGTTGGTCATCCCTAAAAAGGATTAATAAGATTCTTTCTTGAAAGATGCTCAATATACAAAGCAGATCTGATAATAAGACAGTATTTCCTTCATGACAAAAAAATATTTGAACTTAGGGGGAAAAAATCTTAAATGAACGTTGACAAATACTTAAAGCTCAAAACAGTATTTCACTTTCACCTTAGATCTACTGTCCAAGTAAGTCCCTCAAGGGCCATGTGTTTTTGACAGCCTAGCGTTAATAGTTCATCCCATAGATGATATGAGTAAGGAAGAGCACCCTCTCCTCACTTGACAGGATATGTCAGGGAGAGCTATTGTGGTTCTAAGTTACAAACTTAAAAGAGAGACAGAAGCGAGGGAAGAGAGCAGAATTATTCTTTTAAAGTGTAAATAGGTAGTTTTGGCTGCTGAGTGGCCAGCCCCTGGTAATGTGTGAGACGAACAGAAGCCGCCAGTTGTATATATATGCCTTTTATCAAGGGGACAAAGCACATATTTAGTTAGAAATGGCCAGGATGTCTATTTTCATGCAGTATTCCCTGGGACAGTACTTCATGTCACATATGTTACATCCAGGCCGATGTTACATGTCATTCAGTCATTTCAATTGTGTCTGATTTTTTTATGACTGCATTTTGGGTTTTCTTAGCAAAAATATTGGACTGGTTTGCCATTTCCTTCTCCAGCTCATTTTACAGATGAGGAAACTGAGGCAAACAGGGTTAAGTGACTTGCCTTTGGTCACATAGCTAGAAAATGTTTGATGCCAGATTTGAAGTCAGGAAGATGAGTCTTTCTGATTCTAGGCCTAATGCTGTGTTCACTGCACCACCTATCAGCTCAATGTTACATAATGAGACAATTTTCAAAATGCTTTCAGGGATCTTGGGTTTCATGTAACTCTTCTATGAAACTGGTGAGTGACATAGTGAAAAGACCACCTGATTTAGACACAGGAGAAGGTTGGATTCAAATTCCCTCTCCTAGATTTCTGAGCTCTGTGATGAGAGATCCCTTGCACTTGCTGAACCTCAGTTTACTCAATTTTAAAATGGGGGTAATGATACTTTCACTACTTACTTTACAGGATTGCAGGCAAGGAAAATGACTTGTACCGTGTAGCTAGCAGCCATTGTTACAGATAAATGTGTGAGCTATTATTATTATCTCCATTTCATACATGAGGAAACTGAGGTATACAGCTGATCAATAACGACAAAGACTAGACTTGAGATCTTATGTTTCCTATGTGAATGTTTGTTTTTGCTATACTAAGGTGCTTTCAAATAAGCAAGAATACAAGAGATGCCTGATTGAAAAGTTGTGTTAATCATGGTAAAGTTTAAAATGCCCTAGGAGAGCTTAATGCTTAAGAGAACCACAGTAAAGAGCAAGCATATTTCTGTGTGAAGAAAAACATAGGTAATTGTGATTCAAGTCTCAATTGAATAATCAGAGCTGATATTTGTAGAAGGTTTGGATTTACAAGTTGCTCTACATCTATTAACCTGTTTGATCCTCTTAGTAGCCTTATGAGGTAGGTATTATTACCAGCATTTTAAAGATGAAGGAATTTAAATTCAGTGACATAACTTGTCCAAGGTCACATACCTGAAGTCAGGACCAAGACTCAAATCACTACCTCACAGCAGCTTCTTTGTTCTCATTCTTCAAGTGTGGCAGACCTGTTTTCGGAAAGAAAAATATTTAAGGACAGTAGCTACTGATAGGAAGAGGAAGAGAAAAGAAACAAGGATCTGGAGGTTAAAGTCAAGGACAAAGAAATACCAGAAGGGAGATTTCGAGATTAAAAAAAATGGAAGTCTGCTTGGACATAGCATTAAAATAAAGGAATAAAATAATGATTGAAAGTGATTTTAGAAATTATCAAGTTTAAGCTTCTAATTTTAAAAGTGAGGAAAGGAAATAATTTACTTAAGGCATATATAGTCAGTTGGTGGCTGACTATTATAGGGCTCCTAGCAGTAATGTTTTAGTTCTTAAGTCCTAAAAAAGACATCCAATTAAAAATAATTCATGGTTACATTGTATGTAAAAGCATGGGGCTGAGGGGTTCAGTGTAGTGGAAAAGAAAGAAGTGAATGCTTAGAAGTGATATATCCCTTCCCTCTATGAATTTGTAATATAAAGGAAAAAAGGAGTCACTCTTGTGAAAAACATTGGACAACATTTAAGAAAGAAGCTCATGATGATATGCAAATGTGTACAATTCATATTTCAGGTGGCACAAGTGCTGGCAGGTCATGGTGTGGGAATGAAGGCTTAATTTGGAAAGTAGAAATTCAATTAATGAATGAATAAATGAGAAAGCATATATTAAGTACTGATTATGTGCTAGACATACTAAGTTCTGGGGATACAAATGCAAAAAGTAAGATAGCCCTTAGCCTAAAGGAGTTTATATTCCAATTGAGGAGACAATACACTTAGGGATGTAATTGCCTGGGAAGGATGTTTTGGGTCTTGGGAGTCAGGGAACGGAAAATGGAGCTATAAGAAACAACTGGTATACCCTTTCCAAAAGCAATGATGCTGTTTGATTACTGTTCCCAAAGCAGGGTGGAGGTATGGGGTGAGGGAACTCCATTCTTAGCAACAGCATAGATTGCATGTTGGCCGAGAAGGATAGCTGGATAGAGTGTGAAATGTGGCTTCTCTGATATGGAATCAACTAGACAGAGGCTGCCAAGCTAGGGGGATTAGCCCTAGGACAAGAGTTCCACAGCTAACTGGATTAATTTCATCGGGTCTGAGAGTAAATTCCGGAGATCTGGTTCACAGGATGTTGGTTCAGGTGGGAATTCAACTCAACAATATATAGTATTAAGCACCTATTATCTGCAAGGTACTGTATTAGGTGCTGGGTATACAAAAATAGAAAGAAAAAGGTCCTTATCCTCAAGGAGCTTTCTCAGTTTTTACTGAAGAATTAAGATACTGGCTTGGATATGGATAGAAAAGTAAGATTATCGGATGAACTGGGAGAGGTTTTACCTGTAATACAGTATCTGAGCTGAGTCTGAAAAGAAACTAGGGACCTTAAAATGCAGAGGTAAGAAATTTGTATATTCCAGGCCGTAGACTCAATGTATGCAAATGCACTGAGATATTCGAAATGGAAAGGAGAAGGTGGGTGAAAGAAATACTAGGAAGTGAGGTGGTTTAGTAACTGATTTGATATTTGAATAATAGAGCACATGTATATTGTGATTGAAATTTTGCAAATGGTTTCCTCACACCAACCCCAGAGAGTGGTCAAAATATCATGGTATCCCTTTTACACACCACAAAACTTTAGCAAGAAACATAGGTCAGGACCCAGGAGAGAGAGAGAAGTTAGAGACAAAGATTTGTTGGTAGAACTTTGACCTTTGACTTCTAACTCAGACAATTTGGGATGTAAAATCTGGATCAGAGAAATTTTAAAGGTCATCTCTGGTGCCTTCATTTTACAAAGAACCTGAAATCCAGAAATATTAAATGACCTCAAGGCCATACAGAGAATGACAGAATTGGGAACCCAGACCAACTTTTTGTACTCAAATCCATTGCTGTCTTTCACCATATTATATGGCCTCCCATTGGGTATTATCTGTTTAGAAGTGAAAAATGGAACCTCCTGAGTGAAGGAAACGATTCTCCTAAATCTCCCTACTTCTGTCAAGGGCAGTTCTCCCTTTACTTCAGTCCTTTCTTTGTCATGTGCTCTTAATTCCCTCCTCTCCCATCTTCTCTAAAAAAATTGCTCCCATTCTCATCCCTCCTCTCATTCTCAGTGTCTTCCCAAACACTAATTCCTTCCCTGCTGCCTATACCCTGATCTCCTACATCCTCAAAAATATACTCTTTAGAACCTGCTAGCTATTGTCTCATATGTCCCTTCTTCCCAACTATGCTCCTCGAAAACTGCCTTCACTTCCTCTATTTTTTCTTAACTCTGACATCTGTCTTCTAACCTTGTCATTCAACTAAAAATCTCCTCTCCAGTATTTAGCAATAATCTTTTAATTGCCTTAAGGCTTAATGGTAGTTTTTTTCCTCAAGCCTTATCTTTTTTTTTTTTAAACAAAGGAAACTATGTTAAAATAGTTATCAGAATTAAAAAAAAAAACAAAAAAAAAACCTCACAATTTCAAACCTTTAATTTAAGAACCCCTGTCCTAGAGGCAACAGGAAACCATGAGAAGAAATTCTAAAAAAAAATTTTATTTTATTTATTAAAAAATTATCTAGGTGTGTGACCTTGGGCAAGTCACTTAACCCCAATTGCCTCAGCAAAAAATAATAATAAAGTAATTGTACATGAAATTGGAAACATATTATATACAACTTTCAATTCCTATTTTTTCTATTTATATTTTAAATATAATAAAGTTATCATATAATTTTTTTTCCTTTTTTTCTTTTTTTCTACTCCCCCATTCTGAGCTTCTGTGTTAGTGTTGAGAATACTCCCATCTTTCTAGTTGACCAGATTTGTTCTTCTCACTCTCAATCATCCTACCTTTTCAATTCCTCTGCTGAATATTATTATTTCTATCTCTACAACATCTCTAATATGTATCTCCTTCTTCTTCACACTTAGCCAGCCACTGCCTTAGTTAGGATTGTCTTCAACCCTTGCCTGGACTTCTTTTTCTTTTAAAAAAAATTTAATTAATATTTTATTTTTCCAAATACATGCAAAGTTACTTCACCTTTGTGAAACCTTGTGTTCCAGTTTTTTCTCCATCCCCAGGATAGGAAGTAATCCAATATAGGTTAAACATATCTTGCCTGGACTTTTTCTTTAGCCTTTTAATTGTTCTTCATACCTGAAGTCTCTCCCTATCCTCTACACAGCTACCAGTGATTTTCCCAATGTTTGACCAAGTAGCTTCTCTCCTCAATAAA